>NC_133324.1:549874227-550180477 GCF_042186555.1 Aquarana catesbeiana
AACTACATGTCCCATCATGCCTCTGCCTCTTGGTGTCATGCTTGTGGCTGTCAGAGTCTTGCTATGCCTCATGGGACTTGTAGTTCTGCAACAGCTGGAGGTCCACTAATTGCATATTCCTGCCCTATTAGCTCGAACCTTACGCTCACTGCAAAAACCTACAACATCTGTGTGACTCAAACTAAACCGTGATTCATACACAAGTAACCCTGTCAAAATTTGACACACATTCCGCTCAAATCTTGCCAAACTATATTCGCTCAATCATAATTTTGGCCATGCTGCTGCTGATTCCCTTTTTTCACAAATTACCCTTCCAATACTCTCACAAACCCAGCGTGAACGACTCGAGTGTCCCATCTCTGCAACAGAAGTCATCGTGGCTATTAAGGCTTTAAAACTTAATAAACGTCCTGGCCCAGATGGATTTTCTGCTTCCTACTACAAGAAATTTTCTGATAAATTATCTCCTATCCTAACTCATGCCTTCAATATTTCTTGAGGGGACACTATTTTTTTTCAGAATACTTAATGGCCATAATTTCCATGCTTCCAAAATCTAAATCTGATACAACCTCTTGGACAAATTACTGTCCTATTTCGCTTCTTAATATTGACATTAAACTTTTAGCTAAAATACTTGCAACCCGCTTCAATCAAGTAATCAAGATCAAGCTGGGTTTATCCCCTCGTGCCAAGCAAGTGATAATATTCGTAGAGCTTCTTTACTCGCCTATGTTGCTAAATCCAGATGTCTACCTGCGTGTTTTTTATCGCTCAATATAAGAAAAGCATTTGACACTGTCTCATGGCCATACTTACAATATATTCTTCGAAAATGGGGGTTTAGACAGCATTTTTTGAAGAGGATTTCATTGTTACATGACAAGCAGAATGCATTTGTCAAATCTGCTGGTTTTAAATCAGACCCTTTCCCTATTGGAAGAGGCACCCGTCAAGCATGTCCTCTCTCCCCCCTCCTATTTGCATTCCTTATTGTACTCTTGGCCCATTTATTTAGATCTGATCCAAACATAAAGGGCATTGAATTAGCTGGATGTCATCATAAGTATATCTTTTTGCAGATGACATCTTACTCTTCATGTCATCTCCCCATATTCCAGCACCTTATCTCCTCTCTGTCCTAAACCGTTTTGCACACATTTCGGGCTTAACAGTTAACTTTCAAAAATCAACTGCACTCAATATTTCCTTGTCTCCTTCAGACCTTCAGCTTGCTAAAGATTTACTTCCCTTCTCTTGGACACCTCATAGACTTCCATACCTAGGAATACAATTCACTCCTAAGATAACTGACTTATACTCAGATACCTTCCCTCCATTACTTACATAGTTACATAGTTACATAGTAGGTGAGGTTGAAAAAAGTCCAACCTATGGTAATTACTAAAACAGGCTACTGAATTATTATCACAATGGTCGTCTACCCCTCTATCTTGGATAGGCAAAATTAATGTAATTAAGATGGCTATATTGCGCAAGTTTTTATATCTTTTTAGAGTCTTGCCCATCCCAGTTCCATCTCATTTTTTACGGCTTATACAGCACAGAATTATCTCCTTTATCGGGGGTACAACAAAACCTCTAAATCCAGTCTCCCACAATGCTGCAGAAGTTTAGGTCTCCCAAATATTTCTGCTTATTATCATGCTGCACACCTTGCACATTTACCAAAATACCATGCAATCAAAGAAATATCTATTGACTGTGACCCTATTTCAGTATCTAACATGGTATGGCCAACTGATCATACTTTTATTTGCAATCCTATCACAAAACATTCATTATCCATCTGGGACAGATTCAAAACTTTTTTTGGCCTTCAATCTCCTCATTTACCACTCCTTTCTTTTGATAAAAATCCCGCTTTTTACCCTGCCTGGATCGCTCCTAAATCTTTCAAAGCATGGAATACAGCTAATTTAACCCGTTTATATAATTTGGTATCTGCCTCCTCCATGCATTATTTTCCTTCTTTGTGTGATAAATGTGGACCTCCTCAATCTGAACTGTTCCAATATTTGCAAATCAAACATTTTTTTCAACTTAATCTCAATTCCAACTCCCAACTATCCCAGATGTCGCGTTTTGAATGCATATGTATTTTTGACCCTCATGCTAGAGGACTTGTTTCCTTTCTCTTTAAGAGAAATTAGCTAGTACTAACACTGCTCCCCCCTCATATGTCTCCAAATAGGAACTAGACCACGCTCATTTAATCCTACTGAATTGTCTAGTATATGGTCCGCCACTAAGTCTGCTTTTTCTAATGTTGTTGCTGTGGAAATTAACTTTAAGGTGGTAACCCGTTGGTATTTGGTTACCACTAGAATATCGAAATATGCTTCTGATTACCTTGCTTATTTTCGCAGATGGTGGGATTACCCAATTGCCCCAACATTCTGGAAGGCAGTTTTTGACTTAACCTCCAAAATCTTTGATACACCTATAATGCCCAATCCTGCTACAGCCCTATTAAACCTGAAACCTGATGGGATCACACATAATCAATTTCACCTTCTTTTACAGCTCCTAACAGCCGCAAAACAAACCATTGCTAAGGCTTGGAAAACTAAATATTTAATTCTAGCTAAAACCATACACTGAACTAATAAAGCCCTTATTCATGCTAAAATGGAAGCAATCGAAAGAGATCAAATTGGTCAATTAGAGAAACTCTGGCCTTCTTTGGGTTAAGCATTGTTTACCTCCAGACTTTGATGACACACTATTATTGCCTTGGTAATTTTACTCTATTTACCTTGACTATAATTTCCATTAATTTGGGATTGCATCACCACTTCAACCCCCCTCCCCCATTCCCTTCGCCCCTTTTTTCTACCCTCTTCTCTCTATCTACTTCTATTTTTTGTTTTCTACCTTTCTTTTAATATTGTGTGGTACTTATATACACATTATCTCCTCTGTTTTAATATATACCTATTGGATTGATCCCCTTATTGCTGCTCTTGCAAAATGAACCAAGAGTCACTAGCTTACTTTTTTCCTTCTGATGGGATTTTCAAATGCTTTTGATGTAATACTTTATTGGTTTATTCATTGCTCTACTGGTTATTTTTTTTTATAATCAAAGTTTTTATTCCATTTTATAAATACAACAATTATACAACATTATATACCCCTACATTCCACCCAAGCCACAAACACAGACTACACCATTACATTACATCATTCCACAATTACCCCCACCTATCCCATCAATCCTAAACAAAAAAAACCAAAAAAATAGATTATAATTTTTCCTTTTTTTCCTCCCTTTAAACAAGATTACAATAATCTCCTTCTCCTTTCTCCCTCCTCTCTCCCCCCCCCCTTCACCTCCCTTTCCCTCCATTCTCAATACTAATCAGTGATCTATCCATTCCTCACTCCCCACCCCCACACATTTAGTGCAAAGCAAAAAAATGAAATTACCCCCTTCCTTTAATTTGTGTTCGTATATTACAATGAATTATTAAATAGTGCAAGAGGTCTTTTATTGACGAAGAAAAACAGACCCGTAGTTATCACTCGTGTTGTATATTATATCTTAATTACCTCAACTTAAATCCCTATGAAAAGTGTGTATGATGAGGCCACAAAGTAGTGCACTGAGAAAAAGATTAGAGATTTTTTGGATACATTCTGGCGTCATTTTAACTTTGAATAGAAGTAACGGGTGTGTAAAAATTGGTCTTTGAGTGTTGGTGGTGCCTTCGCACCGTAACCCTATAGAGGTACTTTTGATGAAAGCAAGAATTGGCCTTGCTGTAAAAAATTGCAGTGATATGCACCTGTCAAATAGGTGCAGAAAAATTACTCTTTGGGTGTCGGGGGGCGCCTTCCCACTGTAACCCTATAGAGGTGCACTTGATGAAGGCAAAAAAAATTGCAATGATATGCATATGGTTGGTGTTTTTGCCACGTTTGTGCCTGAGACACAGTTTGCATCTGCAACAGTGCGATCTGCTGCAGATGTGCTGAAAAAGGTCCAGACAGCTGAGCTTTGAAGTGTGGGCCGGGAGATAACAGCTGCAGAATGTGATGGAATAGGGTGGCTGCTCTCTACTCTTTCTTGATGTCGGCCTCCTTGGGGTTGTACCGCCTCACCTTCAGTTTCCTCCTCTGCTCTGACACCCAAGTCACATCAGTGACCTCATCATCATCATCTCCATCTCCTCCATCTTCATCATTACCACTGGAGACAACTTGGCAATACGCTGCGGCTTGGGGAACATGAATGCCAATTTGTCTACCAGTGTTCCTCCCTTTCTTTAGGCTCATGTTTCTGTTATCCTCAATCTCAGAACCAACATCTGAATCCAGTAATGGCTGGGCATCATCAAGGAGCAAGTGGCTGACGCTGTGGTCAAATAACTCAGCTGACTCCTAAATGGCTAATGTTGGAGCTATGGCAGGAATAGATGTGGACACGGAGGCAAGTGTATCCACTCTGACAACTGCAGGGGACTGCACACTTGTCTCTACTTGCGTGACAGAGGATGAGGAGGATGAGGAAGATTTAGTAAGCTGGTCCACCACCTCCTCTGCATGCTGTGGCTGGATAGCACGGGCAACATCACTAAACAGAGGAAATGATGCCCTGCCTGAGGACTGACCACCACGTCCACCTTTGCCTGTGGACACATTTGTTGCTGGCCTCCTTACAGTGCCAAGGGAACGTCTGGCTCTCCTTGTTGTCCTCTCAGACATTATTGGGAGGGAGGGGGCGGTGCTTATAAGCAAATGTAAAGAAGAAGTTGAAATCACTGTACCAGCCCCTAATGACCTAATGACCAGCCCCTTTTTTGCGATATGGCACTGCGTCACTTTAACTGACAACGGCGTGGTCATGCGACGCTGTACCTAAACAAAATTGATGTCCTTTTTTTCCCACAAATAGAGCTTTCTTTTGGTGGTATTTGATCACCTCTGCGGTTTTTATTTTTTGCGCTATAAACAAAAATAGACCAACAATTTTGAAAAAAACAAACAACATTTTTTACTTTTTGCTATAATAAATATCCCCAAAATTAAAAAAAAAAAATTTCTTCATCGGTTTAGGCGAATATGTATTCTACATATTTTTGGTAAAAAAAAAAAAAAATCGCGTTATTGATTGGTTTGCACAAAAGTTATAGTGTCTACAAAATAGGGAATAGATTTATGGCATTTTTATTATAATTTTTTTTTTTTACTAGTAATGGCGGCGATCAGCAATTTTTAGCAGGACTGCGACATTGTGGCGGACAGATCGGACACTTTTGACACTTTTTTGGGACCAGTGACATTTATACAGCGATCAGAGCTAAAAATAGCCACTGATTACTGTATAAATGTCACTGGCAGGGAAGGGATTAACAATAGGGGGCGATCAAGGGGTTAACTGTGTTCCCTGGGTGTGTTCTAACTGTAGGGGGGGTGGGCTACCTAGAATATGACAGAGATCGCTGTTCCCGATGACTGGGAACAAAAGAGCTCTGACATGTTACTAGGCAGAACGGGGAATTGCCTTTTTTACATAGGCAGTTCCTCGTTCTGCCTCTGTACACCGTGATCGCGGGTCGCCAGTGGACATTGAGTTTGCGGGGCCTGCGGGTTCGCTCGCACGGCGAGCGACAGGCGGGTGCCCACTAGCCTCCCTACATAGACCGACGTACACCTACGCCACACCTGCCACAATTTAATGACGATGGCTGGTCGGCAAGAAGTTAAACTAAACAAAACGTATCAACCTCTTCACAGGTATACAGTGCCTTGAAAAAGTATTCATACCCTTTAAAATTTTCCACATTTTGTCATGTTACAACCAAAAACTTAAAAACATTTTTTAGGATTTTATGTGATAGATCAACACAAAGTGGCACATAATTGTGAAGTGGAAGGAAAATGATAAATGTTTTTCAAAACTTTTTACAAATAAATATGTAAAAAGTGTGGTGTGCATTTGTAGTCAGCCCCCCTTACTCTGATACCCCTAACTAAAATCTAGTTGAACCAATTGCCTTCAGAAGTCACCTAATTAGTAAATAGAGTCCACCTGTGTGTAATTTAATCTCAGTATAAATAGAGCTGTTCTGTGATGCCCTCAAACCTCTGAGGTTTGTTAGAGAACCTTAGTGAAGAAATCACAAAGGCCAAGGAATACACCAGACAGGTCAGGGATAAAGCTGTAGAGAGGTTTAAAGCAAGGTTAGGTTATAAAAAAGTATCCCAAGCTTTGCACATCTCAAGGAGCATTGTTCAATCCACCATCCGAAAATGGAAAGAGTATGGCACAACCACAAACCTAACAAGACATAGCCATCCACCTAAACTCATTACGGGGTCCCCACAAGGATTGCAGAAATCGTACTTGCGACCACTTACGACTGGGCCCTGGCATTCCGCCACTGTCGGGGGCCCCAGCGGGGTTGCTGCTCCCATGGCTATGAGCTGAGAGCGCATCTCTCATACAGCTCAGAGCTGTCATTTCTCCCTGCTCCCCCCTTCCTCCTCCTCCCTCCCTCCTTTCTCTCTCGCACAAATGACACAGCCGATCTGCTCCTTCTCCCTCCTCCCCTCACCTGTGTGTGCTTTGCAGAAAGTCAAGTGTGAAGCTAACAAGCTCACACTTCCCGCGGTACACATACGGGAGAGCGGAGGTGGGAGAAGGAACAGATCGGCTGTGTCATCCCGTGCAAGAGAGGAAGGGGGGGGAGCAGGGAGAACTGTCAGCTCTGAGCTGTATGAGAGATACGCTCTCTGCTTAGAGCCGTGCTGAGGAGGCAGGCAGCATTGATGAGCACTTATTGGCTGCACTGATAGACAGTGCTGATAGGAGGCATTAATGGGCACTGATAGGTGGCATTGATAAGCAATGATCTGTGACACAGATAGGCAGTGTGGCACTGATGAGCATTAATGAGCATACATAGGCAGCATTAATGAGCACTGATAGGTGGCACTGATGGGCACTGATAGGTGGCACTGGTAGGTGGCACTGATAGGCTGCACTGATACGTGGCACTGATGGGCACTGATAGGTGGCACTGGTAGGTGGCACTGATAGGCTGCATTAATGAGCAATGGTCTGTGGCACGGATAGGTGGTGCGGCACTGATGGGCATTAATGAGCACTGATAGGCAGCATTGATGAGCACTGATAGGCGGTACTGAAATGCAGCACTGATAGGCGGCATTGATGAGCACTGATAGGCGGCACTGATGGGCACAGATAGGCAGCATTGATGGGCACTGATAGGTGGTACTGATAGGCAGCATTAATGAGCAATGATAGGCGGCACTGAAATGCAGCACTGATCAGTGGCACTGATAGGCAACATTGATGGACACTAAAAGGGTTGCATTGATGAGCACTGAAAGGTGGCACTGATAGGCAGCACTGATTATCAGTGTAAACAATTTACTGACATTCTTGGCAGTTAACGCCTCAACTTTCCTCACACAGACACAGCGTGAGAGGAAGGGGCTTCCAATACCCAGCAAGTCTGTTTACATGTGATCAGCTAATCACATGGTAAAGGGCCGCTGTGATTGCGATGGATGCACGTTCCAGGGGGCATAAGGAAGGCAGAGTTCTGGGAGGATATCCATGTACACTCTCCCAAAATTGGAAGCCCGGGTGTCGGGTGGAAGAGGGGGGGGGTCAGGGGGCCCATCATGGTTTCTTGCACCAGGGCCCTGAAGGTTCTAGTTAAGCCCCTATCCCAAACCATGTCTTCCTCCCACTTGGCCCATGAATCTTCAATAATGTCTATGACATCCTGGGGGACATACAGATAGTCCAACCCCCCACTCAAGTGCTGTCCTCCTCCGCTGCACTTCCCTCTGGAACCTTGTGAATCTTGGCAGGTCCCATGGCTTGCCTTTCCCAGGGAAGACACAGGCCATGAGTGACCTTACTACCCGCTGCCTGTATTCAGCACTTCTGATGTAGTGGGTGGTTGTTTCTGGAACCGCTGGCAGACACAGATAGGGGTCTACAGAGACCTTCCACCTTTTCAGCTGACTCTGGCATCTCTGACACTTCTAAAAGCACCTCCACATCTTCCTGGGAGTCTCCCCACTCCCATTCTCCTTCTGAGCTGCTGTGAGATGTCCACCCCTCCCAGTTATAATGTTTCGGCCCGAATTTCCCTTGCAGTCTGGGTGACCCCCAATCTATTGCCCAACCACTGCCGCCCCCTCTGGCTAACCTGAAGACGAATTGTCTTCCTGCAATGGCTCCTTCCAGGAGGGGTTGACAGGGTGAATGGGCACAGCCGGCTTTCGGAATCATCTTCTGGCTTCTGCTGGGCAGTACTGGCAGGTACCAGCTCTCTCGTCTGACTGCAACCTGAGGCGGATTTCCATCTTTCTTTCTTTCTTCCATCTTTCCCAGGTGTCACTTGTCTTTGCAGGGGAGTTTCCATTCACAGACTCAACCCCACCTTTGGTAGTCCCTTGTCGGCCTGCTCCCAGACTTCCGTGGCTGTTCGGTGCAAACACCTAACTGCAGGTCTACACTGTAGGTGAGCGACTCCTGCTCGCTCAGTGTCCGTTTGGTAAGCAGCTCATTGCAGTGCCCACACCAGATCCAGGCACTGACCACAGCGGTGGGTCTCCTGCAGCCAGGACACAGCATACACAGCCTTTCCATCCCCTTGATCAATCCAAGGGCGAATCCCCCTCGATGTTCCAGTCGCACACTGGTATCCACTAGCATCACCTCCTGCAGCTCTGGCGCTGGATATTGTCTGCCATCTTGCTCCTCTATCTCTCTCCTTGCATGCAAGGTCTCCTCTGGGGCGTGGCTGTGCCCCCAAGCTTCCAGACTGGCTGGCTCCAATAGTTCTGACAAGCAGGCCTGTTCCTGCATGCCCTGTAACTCTTTCTTAGCTGGATTGAGGCTTGCAGGCACAGACAGTATGTCCGTGGCTACAGTGCACACACTGAAACTTGCAGAACTTGTTGGAACATGCCACTCAGCATTGGTTATGCCTAAGCAACTGAAGGCATATACAGTGAGGGAAAAATATTTGATCCCCTGCTGATTTTGTATGTTTTCCCACTGACAAAGAAATGATCAGTCTATGATTTTAATGGTAGGTTCATTTTAACAGTGAGAGACAGAATAACAACGAAAAAAAAAAATCCAGAAAAACGCATTTCAAAACAGTTATAAATTGATTTGTATTTTAACCGCTTGACGACTGCCTGTCACGTACTTTACTGTGGAGTCTGAAATGACGAGGGTGGCCTCTTGCACGGTTCCGGTCCTAACACCCCTGGAGGTGGAGACAGGGCTGCTAGGGCAACGGAAGGGTGCAGGTACCTGTTGGCAGGATCAGGAACACCGGAGCCTTAGAGGTGCTGGTGAGATGTTGATCCTGGATTGATTCAGGAAAGTCCAACAGGAGAAGTTGCAAGGTCGGGAACAAGCAGGAGTCGGCAATGTGCTGGCAGGAAGGTACACAATTGATAGGCAGGTTCGTAGTCAGGGGCTAGCGGAGGTTGGCAATGGGCTGGCAGAGAGGTACAAGATCGGAAGACAGAGCCGTGGTCAGAAGTTCAAGCCGGGTTCGGTACAGGAAGCAGAAGTAAGCAGAGTTGCAGGGATAATCCAAAAGAGTAGTCAGGAAGGCCAAGGTTTCAGGATCAAGATTCAATCAAACAGCAATCAAGGATACAGGAGCTAGCTGAGACAATCCAGCACTGATACTAGTATGCTGATCCTTTAAATAGGGCGCCCTGTGCTGTGATTCGTTGGCATGCGGACGTGCCCACGCCGACGTGCACTCGTTCGTATGAGAGTACTAACGTGCGTGCCTGGTCCGGGGTTCACACGTTCGTGCCGCACGTCTGGCTGGCACACGGAAACGAGCGTTTGTAAAGGTTCTCTGAAACTGCCTCACGCACATTTACGTCGGCAGAATAGCACGTGCAGGCAAAGCAACGTGACCCTGCCCGTGGGACCCGCGGACTCGATGTCCGCCGGTGTCCCGCGATCGGGTCTCAAAACGGCAGAACGGGGGGATGCCTTTGTAAAGAAAGCATCTCCCTGTTCTGCCTAGTGACACAACACTGATCGTCTGCTTCCTCTCATCGGGAGCAACGATCAGTGACATGTCACAGTAAGCCACGCCCCCTAACAGTTAGAACCACTCCCTAGGACACACTTAACCCCGCCCCTAGTGGTTAACCCCTTCACTGCCAGTGTCATTTACACAGTAATCAATGCATTTTTATAGCATTGATCGCTGCATAAATGACAATGGTCCCAAAATAGTGTCAAAAATGTCCGATGTGTCCGCCATAATGTTGCAGTCACGATAAAAATCCCAGATCGCCACCATAACTAGTAAAAAGAAATTAATAATAAAAATGCCATAAAACTATCCCCTATTTTGTAGACGCTATAACTTTTGCGCAAACCAATCAATAAATGCTTATTGCGATTTTTTTTAACAAAAATATGTAGAAGAATACTTATCGGCCTAAACTGAGGGAAAAAATGTTTTTTATATTTTTTGGGGATAATTTTTGGGGATATTTATTATAGCAAAAAGTAAAAAATAATGCGTTTTTTCAAAATTTCGCTATTTTTTGTTTTTTGTTATGGTCTGGGGCTTAAGTGGTTAATGAGTGAAATAGGTATTTGAGTACTTAGTACTTGGTGGCAAAACCCTTGTTGGCAATCACAGAGGTCAGACGTTTCTTATAGTTGGCCACCAGGTTTGCACCAGGGGCGGATCCGGAGTCTAGTCTCAGGAGGGGCACTGCCAGAAAATACGTTTTTTTGAAGCGCATTATTTCTATTATTACATTGTAATATAGAATGAAATGGTTTAACTCACCACAATGCAGAATCAGTGGGAGCCTGAGCATGTTACTTGTCACTGTCGCCTGCCACCAGTGTAAATTTTGGCAAAAAATTTCGATTTAGTTTTAGTTTTAGGACTAAAATGGCATTTTAGTTTTAGTCACATTTTAGTCTTCTGCAATTGTTTTAGTTTTAGTCGTATTTAGTCGACTAAAATCTCCAGTAAATTTTAGTCGACTAAAACTCATTTTAGTCGTCTGAAATCTAATGGGTGTAATTAAATTGTAATGCATAAGTTAACATTTCTCTACAATTTCCAAACTCATTATATACTGCTGTAGTGAAAAATCTCACATGTTATTATTTAAGGTATTGAGGTATGAACATGAACTAAAGGCCAGTGTTAATTTTGAAGTCAAATTCCAATTTAGTTTTAGTGTTAGTCTTTTGACTAAAATGCCATTTTAATTTTAGTCCCATTTTAGTCTTTTGACTAAAATGCCATTTTAGTTTAAGTCGTATTTTAGTCATCTTAATTGTTTTAGTTTTAGTTGTATTTTACTCGACTAAAATAGTATTCATTTAGTCGACTAAAATGTTTTAGTCATTTTAGTCGTCGAAATTAACACTGCTTGCCACGTCACCTGCCACACGTTGCGGATTGTCATTTGCCTGCCACCAGATGCAGATTGGCACTTGCCACGTCACCTGCCACATGTTGCGGATTGTCACTTGCCACGTCACCTGCCACATGTTGTGGACTTTCACTTGCCGCTGCACCTGCCACATGTTGCGGATTGTCACTTGCCACGTTACCTGCCATAAGTTGCGGATTGTCACTTGCCACGTCGCCTGCTACACGTTGCGGATTGTCCCTTGCCACGTCACCTGCCACACTTTGCGAATTGTCACTTGCCACGTCACCTGCCACATGTTGCGGATTGTCACTTGCCACGTCACCTGCCACACCTTGCGTATTGTCACTTGCCACGTTACCTTCCCCACCTTGTGGATTGTCATTTGCCTCGTCACCTGTCACAACTTCTGGATTGTCACTTGTCACGTCACCTGCCACACCTTGCGTATTGTCACTTGCCACGTTACCTTCCCCAACTTGTGGATTGTCATTTGCCTCGTCACCTGTCACAACTTCTGGATTGTCACTTGTCACGTCACCTGCCACACCTTGCGGATTGATACTTGCCTGCTAAGATGGTGTATTGCTTTTCTCTTGCTTTGTCCCACCCAGAGTCAGGCAGCAGAGAGATGATGTAATTTCTCTGCTGCCCACGCTGCCTGCACAGTGAGGGCGGAAGTTACTGCAGGGATGCAGAGCGGGCGCAGGGCGGTGAGAAATTATGTCATCTCTCTGCTCCCCCGCCCGCCGGCTAGCTAATTGGCCAGCCGCCCGCTCACACACCGAGCCGCTCAGCTGACCACCCGCTCTCTTAGCTGCCGCCGAGCTGCCCACCTGTTCACACACCGAGCCATCCGGCAGCCCGGCCCGCCCACTCTCTCACCCAGAATAATCACACCAACTGTTTTCACCCTCTCACAAAGCTGCATGGCGATGGTCCTGTAGCCCATTCCAACCTTGTGTAGGTCTACAATCTTGTCCCGGACATCCTTGGACAACTCTTTGGTCTTGGCCATGGTGAAGAGATTGGAATCTGATTGATTGATTGATTGCTTCTGTGGACAGGTGTCTTTTATAAAGGTAACAAGCTGAGATTAGGAGCACTCCCTTTAAGAGAGTGCTCCTAATCTCAGCTCGCTATCTGCATAGACGACACCTGGGAGCCAGAAATCTTGATGATTGATAGGTGATCAAATACTTATTTCACTCATTAAAATGCAAATCAATTTATAACTTTTTTGAAATGCGTTTTTCTGGATATTTTTGTTATTCTCTCACTGTTAAAATAAACCTACCATTAAAATTATTGACTGATCATTTCTTTGTCAGTGGGCAAATGTACAAAATCAGCAGGGGATCAAATACTTTTTTCCTCACTGTAGCAATAAAAGTTCACTGTGGTTGCCACAGGCAAAAGCAAAGTCTGTAACACATGTCACACTGTTTCTAGCAGATAGGATAGTCTTTAGCTTCAGCCGTGGTTGGACAAATGATAGACCCCCTCCTGCAGGATCCCACCGACTCACTCCGGTTGTCAGGGGTACCAGCAGTCATATCCGTGCACATTTTAGTGTTTTAAGAAGGCCATTGCAGGAGTCACATTCCCCAGCTTCATGCTGACCGATGGGCACTTTGTAATCCATGGGCGCGATCGCCCACCGTGGTTGCCACGGGTAACAGCACACTATACAATTCTCACTGAATAAGCAGGTTTTAACAGAAGTAGCTGTCCCAGCCACAGTTGGGGCAACTGGGCATGCAGTATAACACTGGTTTGGCAGCAATTTCCCGCTGGTTGATATGGGCAACGGCACTTGACTTACACAGCAGCAGTCACAGTTTGGAAATACACATAACTCCATCTTCCTGTTTCACCCCCTTAGTGGTCTCAGCAACAATAAATTTCGGTTGCTAGGGGCAACAGCCTTGCAGGTTACCATGGGCGATATCCTGGACGAGCACCCCAAATTTAGCACACCCCACGTAGGAGCTTCAGATGAACAGAGATTCCCCACTCCTGCACAGCCAGGCCCACCAAATCTTCACAGGCACACAGAGTCAGTCATAAAACAGTCCATCGCTTTGTTTTTGGGTTGTTTATTAGGGGGTTAACAACTTGGATAGGGATGGGAAGTTATGGGATGCCCACTTGACTTCAGCAAACTTCAGGCACAACTTCCTATATACAGCTATATACAGTCTCTTTTTCACTTTCCTCCTGCACCCACACTTGCCAGCTTCTGCTGAATCACTCTTGTAGGATCTGACAAACCCCTTGTCAGATCAGTAACAGCCCATTACAGGCAGGAACTTTCAGTCCCTTAGGTGTAGCACAGAAGTAGTGAAATTGCATGTAACCCTTTCCTCCTGCTTCCTCTGTGACCACTGATCCCAGAACCACCTCTTCAGGCACTGCCAGCCCACCTGGCTGCAGCTGCCTCTTTCCCCAGCCCTCCTGGCTGCCTCTCTAGACCAGTCCACCTGACTGACTCCTCACCAGCCCACCCTGCTGACTCTCAGGAGATCTCTCAGGGAAAGGACTGAAGACCTAAGCCCACAGTTGTCTTCAAGGGAGACTAGCTTCATGTGACAGTCTCCCCCCTTTGTTAGACTCCAACAATGTTGAACTACTTACTCTGTCCTCTCTTGCTCCCGTGCCTCGAGGAAGATCTCCTCCCATGTGTTTTGGCAGGATCCTTCTAGCACCTGAGTACTGGCAAAAGGCAGGACATGCCCCCGAGACTGGGGGGTACACCTCAGGGCCACCGACAGCCTCCCCAACACTGCATCTCCATCTTCAACCCCACTGCCTTGCTGCCATGTGAAAAGAACTCCCCGCTCCAAGTGTAACTGATACGCCCACTGGAACATACACCTGAGTACCAGCCCCGGCTCACCTCCGTATTGAATCGTCATAATAAAAAATGGCTGCACCTCACGTGGGTTTCAAGTAAAGTTTATTGGAATATCAAAATATCCAAAATGACACCAGAGGACACCAGCAGTGGTCAAGGTAGATGCGTTTGATTGGTAATGATTAAGCACATTTCTGTTGTGTGAAATGGGTCTACCTTGACCACTGCTGGTGTCCTCTGGTGCCATTTTGGATATTTTGATATTCCAATAAACTTTACTTGGAGCCCACGTGAGGTGCAGCCATTTCTTATTTTGACACCTTGCTGCCATGGCCCATGCCTATTTATGGGGTATTCTCTTCCCCCTGCCAGCCCACCTCTGAGGATTAGCCGAGGCCCCAAAAAAATATTCTTGGCAGCAGCTCCTAACCCCCACCCTCTAGTTCTAGAAATTTCTTCGACCTTCCAGATCAGGGAAGGTTGGACTTGATGGACTTGTGTCTTTTTTCAACTTCACCTACTATGTAAGGGAGAGGCACCAGAGAGCTGCCAGGATGAGTCATCCAGCCCTGAACTCCCTTGAACCCTGACCAAATTAAGATTCACAGGTTTACAGTGTGAATCAGAACATGGTTTGCCTGCTCTAGCACACATGCCAGAGGGTGCTACACTGTGTTAATCCTTTCAAGTTGTCTAGCCATGGCCCTTACGTGTGCTTTAATGCAAGAGCAGCTTCTTGATCTCATGGCTACTGTGATTGCCTCCCACATCAGTCACATGATAAGGAATATGTCCCACTGGCTCCCCATCAGAAGCCATGACTGATAGCTGTCGAGAGACAACTCTGTCAATGTGCTGGAAGCGCACAGTGAGCACACTTTCAGCACACAACCACAGCATGTGCGGCGGCTAGATGTTAAGCTTCAAATTTTTTCTGCTACCACATATATATGTTGCATGATCAAAAAGCTGTTAACAAAACAACATTGGCTTGTTGATTTGACCACAACAGTGCTAAAGACAGTTTACTGCTGGATTATATTACGCTGGAATACATTTATCATTAACATGGTGGGAAAGCTGTCACCATAAGCCTGAATGACCTTGGAGCCATTATGAGTTATAAACCAATGAATATGATTTGAGTAGGTCATAGACAGTACAAAAGTGGTTATCAGGAACCAAAGTGCTGGAGGCCAATGGAGAGAGGGCTTCTCTTGCAACTCAGTTTCAGACTTCCCTGGAGGTTAGATAGGAGGAGTCATGCCCAAAGACGCACAGGTCGCCAGCAGAGTTGCTTGCAGAAAAGGCTCAGGAACACCGCTGATGTGGTGCAGGGCTGCTGCGGGCAGATGGCGCCTGTGAGATGTAGCAGGTAACCAGGGTCACTGAGGCAGAGGGTAGTTGGTGCTAGCCAAGGTTCGGTGTCAGGTGGATAGACAAGGTTAGGTGGGAGCCGAGGTCAAGACAGGTAACAGGCTGAGGAGATCTGTTTAACAAGCCGAGGTCAAGGTCAGGAGGCAGGCAGGAGAGAGGTCTGGAAAAAGCCGGGTCCATAATCAAGGATCACAGGAAACACAGGAATGTCGGTAACAGCTGAGCTCAAACAGCACTTCAGCCAAGAGCTGACTTCCTTATAAATGCCCATGTGATGTGCTGGCGGAGGTGCTAGGTCCTAGAGCCCTTCTGGTTCTCTGACAGGTGCTGGGTCCTAGAGACCTTCCGCTATTGGTACCCTGACAGTGCCCCCCCCCCCCCGCCCCGACAGGCAGCCTCCAGTTGCCCAACTGGGCCATCTTTCTCGGATATCTGGCATGGAATTCCCGAAGGATTCTAGGGGCATGGATGTTGATCTTCAGTTCCCAGGAGCTCTCTTTGGGTGGATACTCCTTCCACTTGATCAGATATTGGATTTTCATGCCCTGCTTTCTGCAATCCAATACTGACTCCATCTCGTATTCTGTTTCTTCTCCAACAGTTACTGGTGGCGGAGGTGGTTCCACTCCCCCTGGGAATGTATCCGGAATGGCCCATTTAAGGGGAGAGGCATGAAAAACTGGGTGAATCCTATAAGAATCAGGCAAGGATAATTGAAACGCCACTGGGTTTACCTCATGTTTGACTGGAAACGGCCTGATGTATCTTGGCCCCAGCTTCTTCGATGGGCATGGCAATTTCAGATTGGCCATTGACAGCCATACCTCATCCCCAACATAGGTGTGCTGAAGAAACCCCCCAATACCCAGTGGTGTATTTAAATTTTTGTGCTGCCCTAGGGCTGACTAAATTCGTGCACCCCCTGATTTAAATATGACCCATCCCTTCTGACAAGGCCACATCTGTTTAAGACCCGCCCCGAAAATTTCCAGTGGGGATACTAGTTCTGATGGCCTTGGGGGAGGGGGGGCAATGGATTCCCTTAATTTGCAGAGATTTCCTCTCACTTCCTGTTTGGCTATGGGTCAGAAAATGAAGAAAATCTCCTCAATGGGACAGGGATGGCAAAAAATAAACTGACGGGGCTATAACCCTCCCTTACTTTATCCAAAATGTTGAAAGTGTTGCCTATAGTTCTACTTTAAGCATAAATTTCTGCTAAATTGGAGAGGACTTAGAGGATATAACCATGCCAGTGGTGCAGCAAAAAATATATAGCACAGGCATTGAGCAAAGGAAGGATTGGGGGGCAGGAACAAATCTATATTTTTATTTTTCTCATCAGCAATCAAATAAAAATAAGATTCCTTAACCCTTTCCCGACCAGCCACCGCAGTTATACTGTGGCAGGCTGGCACTGCTGCGCAAGTCATTGTAGCTGTACGTCGGCTCTTTAAGATGCTGTAGCAGGGGGCGTGGCCTGGAGAGCAATGGTGTAGGACGCACATAGTGTGAGGTCCACTGTCCTAGACTCCTATTTACAATCCTGACCGAATCCTGTACATCCTATGCCCTACCTTTCACCTGGGGATACCTCCTGCCTCCTCTGCTGAATTTGGAGCCTATCAGCCCGCCGGAGCACCGCACGAAGCCACTGTGGCACGGACCTCCGGATTGGCATTGGCCCTAGGAAAGGCCGTGGCTTCAGCCTAGTTCTCGGAGTGACGGCCACCTTGCTGCACCCGGCGGAGGCCGAAATACACTCCACAGGCCTCCTGGACGGCTGGAAACTCGCCCCTCTTCTGTAAGACCCCCCGGACTACCTAAGGCTGATGTAGAGGTACTTTATATAAAGTATTTGCCCTGGAACAGGCCGCTGTTTTGGCCTGTGGTCAGGAGCAGCGGCCATCTTGCTCCACCCGGCGGCGGCCTTGGGGAGATATCCTGGCCTTTCTGAGTGTCCTGTGCCCCAGCCCCTCCTAAAACGATCTCTGGGCTGCCTGAGACTGCTGTCCAGGTCCACGTACATCCAGCTTTGGGGACGAAACAAGACTTAGGCCTAACTCCCGGCGCGGCGACGATTTGGTGTTACTTGGAGACAGCCTGGCTGGCCGCATTCCGGAGCAGAGAGGGAACATGTCCCCGCTGAAAAGGAATTCTGAGGCGGTGGATAAATTGGCGAAATATCGCCATCAAGACCCGCAGGCCAAAAATGGCGAGGGCATGTGTTCAGCGGCGGACCATCAGGGTGCAGACACAGCTAAGGTCCTGGATGCCATTGCGACGCTGCAGGGGATGCTCACCACCAAAATAGATGAGGTCAAGATCGACATCTCCCTGCTGCGCCAAGACCTATCTAGGGTAAAGGATAGGGTTACAGAAGCTGAGACACGTATCGGAGCGGCGGAGGACATTCTGCACCCCCTGAGACACACCACGGAGGACATGCAGTGCCAGATTCAGCAGCTACACGCTCACCAAGATGATATGGAGAATCGTCTGAGACGCTGCAACCTCCGGTTTATCGGTCTACCTGAGTAGGCTGACGGCACCAACCCCGCTGAATACTTGGAATCCCTCCTGATTCAACACTTTGGCAGAGAGGCCTTTTCTGCTATGTTCCCAGTGGAACGGGCACACCGCATCCCAGCCAAGCCTCCTCCTGTGGGACCTCCCCAGAACTTTTTTTGCCAAGTTTCTTAATTTTAGAGATAGAGAGAAAATCTTTCGGCTAACCAGAGAGAAAGGTAACATCGCCCTGGGTAACGGCCATGTCGCAGTGTTTCCAGACTTCTCTAAGGAAGTCCAAAGAAAGCGAGCACAGTTCCAAGATGTCAAGAGGCGGCTCAGGGCGGTGCACCTTAAATATGCCATGTTGTTCCCGGCCAGACTAAGAGTGGAGGAGGATGGCAGAGCCATATTTTTTGAGGACCCGAAGGCGGCAGTACACTGGCTGGATCAACGCGGTCGTCCGGTGGGTGAACGGGTATGCGACATGATACTGTGAGAACTGTCACTATTGTTATTTGTTGGCAGGCCCCTTCTTTCTTCTAATTGTCCCCTCCGCAAATTCACCATTTGCTTCTTTCTACTCCCCCCCGTCTTTATAACACACGCATTACTGAATGTGAGAGCGGAGATTCCCCCCTTTTGAAGTTAGGGGGCCAGATCCTTGTACTCCCCTTGGGGGGGGGGGGATTTGGTCTTTTGATAACCCTGGACATTCGACTTTGGGCCTGGAGCTATTTGGACCATAGAGCTTATCACCCTGTGCATCTCATTGCCCTCACAGCATATACATGGAGGCCCCAGAACTCTGATACATCAGGATGACTGTATATCCTTGCAGGGAGAGCCTCACTCGGATGGAGAAAGAGACAAAGGTCATGATTCGTGCCCTAACATTGCTTCACTCAGTGAATAATCACCCCCATCATGTTTGCAACCCTCTTTTTCTTTTTATTTCTATTTTGTACTTTTTGCTCATTATATTCTTATGCCCTGTACACACGGTCAGACTTTCCGACGGAAAATGTGCGATTGGAGCTTGTTGTCGGAAATTCCGACCGTGTGTGGGCTCCATCGGACATTTCCCATCGGATTTTCTGACACACAAAGTTTGAGAGCAGGCTATAAAATTTTCCGACAACAAAATCCGATCGCGTCAATTCGGACCGTGTGTGGACAATTCCGACGCACAAAGTGCCACGCATGCTCAGAAGAAATTCCGAGATGGAACAGCTCGGTCTGGTAAAATTAGCGTTCGGAATGGATAGAGCACTTTCATCAGGCTGCAATGTTTAAAATTGTTTAATACAGCGCACTCTCTTCTTCTTTATAATGTGAGAAGAATGAAGTAGTTTTGCTGCTCATATTTACACAGACTTCTCACAAACTTCTTTCTTTATTATTTATCGTGATTCCCTCAATATATTTTGATTTGTCACATCTGACAAAAAAGATATATATTATTATTTTTTTGGTTTGTCTTTTTTTCAAGGCTGATCTTTTTTTGTTTTTTGTGTTTTTGTTTTTACTCCAGAATATTTTGGTGTGTGTTTTGTGTGTCAAGTTACCCCAACACCATTATTATCTTGTATTATTTAATCTCAAGGAGGTTGCTTGGTGTTGGTGTCCCTTGTTAATTTCACATTGTATTTTTGAAATGTACCTGAATCCTCACAAACAAACTGTCCTTTTTGAATGAAAACACACATAGGCGAGTATAATTGAAACAAAAATTCCTTTATTAAGGGCTCAGAACCAAACAAAGAGCGAGGCAACGCTGGAGAAACATCATAAATTGGCGAAGCCTTTGACCCCCAGGGCACACATCAATTATTTTACATCAAAACTGGTGGCCTGAGGAGTCCATATGTAAGGGAGTGCAGTCTGGTCCAGAAGTCCCAGAGATCATGAAAGCAGCAGATGACATGTATGTTACCAGGCCGTGGTACTACAAGAGGCTGCATATTTTTCCAGACCAGACTGAACCCAGGGCCATCACTCTCTGTTCTTTCTTCCACGCTTCCTTCCCGGCTGTGGCTCTGGTGTTGGAGGTGTGGCAGGAGGAGGAGTAGGACCTGGAGGAGGAGGAGGAGGAGAAGGAGGAGGCGGACCTGGAGGAGGAGGAGGAGGACTATGGGTGAGGTGACAAATGTGGGTTGCACATGTGAGTTGGCCCCTCAACCCCTTATTTAGAGCTTCCAAAATTAAAAACTCACATAGTCGTTGGCCCTCCTCCATCTGCATCATTTTGCATGCAGTTTTGGCAGCAAAGTCCTCCTCCACACTGTGGGGTGTTCTGAGGGCCTCAGTAGCCTTCCAAAATAGGCCTATGGCAGCCTCCTCCAGGTTACTCCTCTTCCTGCCACTTTGTCTTTGAAGGCAGAGGGTAGGGATCTGGGTATCAGGCAGCCTGCTTGGCTCGGCCACCTCCTGGCTGAGACTTCCCTGTGTATGAAAAAGGGACATGGTTTTAGTTTTTGCTTTATCCCCTTCATCATATATGTCTTTACCTCCCCATCTTTCCTTTCTTCTTTCTTTTTCTATCTTCCGCCTTTTTCTTCCCCTTCCTTTCCTCCCCCTCTCCCCCCCCTCCCCCCACCCCTTTCCCTCTCCCTCTGTCTTTTCCCCCTGCCCTCACTCCTTTCCCATCCTCTCTGTCCTTGCTTTGTTCCTTTCTTCTCTGCTAAATTTCTTCCACACACGGAGTGCGGCCACATTTCTACCATCTTCTAAGTTTTACTTGGCCCTATGTTAACTCTCCCCTGGCAGCCGGAACTTTTCATTCTACCGCCTTCCTGGGATTTACACCTGCTATGGCTTTTCTACCAGACACGTCCCCGCATGTGAATGTTTGTCACCTGATGCCTGTTGATTGCTGGGTCCAGTGGCTGGCTTCCTCATGGTGTTCACGGATACTGATTGAGACGCACTATTATTAAGGTTTTTAGGTAATATTAATATTGTGCATTATTCCCCTGTTGTAAGGGATACCCCTCTGTATGTTTCGATTTATGTGTGAGAGAGTACCAGTCATCACTTTGCAATGTATTGCAATTTTTTAAAATGTCTGTGTTTGTGGTTTTTTGTACTTTTTGTATAATAAAATATTCATATTTAATTTTATGATTGGTGCCTACAAAGTCCATTTTTCCACTCCCTTGGGTCTATCTTTGAGAATTAGTTTTTGCTTCATCAATCACAATCATAAATTAGTACTCCAAACTAACATATATTTAACATAATTTTTTGGACAACCAGAAATATTTAGAAGAATGCTATACCTGGCTCCAGCTGGGCTCCTCCACATGTTGCTGCCTGGAAGGCCCAGGTTGGACATCAGAAGCCTCAGCTGGGGAGGAAGGAAGAGTGGAAGGAAGAGTGGTGAGTGCTGGCCGGGGTTCAGTCTGACCTGCCAGAAAATGCAGCCTGTCATAGTACCACAGCTTGGGGACATAAATGTCATCTGTTGCTCCTGATCTCTGGGAATCCTGGACCTTCTTGTGCTCCCTTAGATAAGTGCTCCTCAGGCCACCAATTAAGATCTTCAAATAGGTGATGTCTGCCGTGGGGATCACCGACTTCACAAATTGCAGCAAATTATCCAGCGCTGCCTTCATCTTTGTTTGGTTCTTATATTCAGGGTGGTTTATCTGTCACAGACAGGGCAGCTCCCTGAACATATCTATGAAGATTGGCATAAAGTCATGATCCTTCAAGATATCCATTTTAACTGCAAGACACAACACAAGACAAACCCTAATGTCAGCCTAAAGTCTTCTAAACTTGTCCAAATACAGGCCTCAATCTAGAAGCAGTATAGGCCCAATTGTAAATCTTACCTCCGTTATCACGATCGGCACCTCCGTTACTCCTTCCTGCGCTCACAGATCGTACGTACTACGCACGCGTGTTACGCTTTATAGACACTGCGCATGCGTGAAACTCCGCCCGCCCCTGACGTTCTTTCTACTCTATTCCCCGCCCCTTCTCGTTCGTCGCAGTGGGAGAGAGCACATGGCAGAGACAGAGCAGGTGTCTGATAATTACAGCAACGAGGAGAAGGAGGAGGAAAGCCCGGAGCCTGAAAGGAGACGATTTAAGGCATCAAATATGTCCTTTGTGGAGATGGTGGAGATGGTCAACATCCTGAAGAAGGCCGACTATGACGGGAAGTATGGACCTTACCCCAACCCCAATGTCAGAAAGGCCAAGATCATGGCGAAAGTGGTCAAGAGGCTGCACCGGAATTTTGGGGGTACGAGGATCCAAGGATCAGCTCAGGAGGCGGTGGTCGGACCTCAAAATCAGGGAGCATGAGCAATACAGAAGGATCAGGAGAGTACTGCAAAAAAGTAAGTAGTTGTGCTGTGTTCCTATTCTTTATTTTTATTACGTTCGTGCTGCTCCATGTGCTTTTCTTAACTGTTGTACAGTTTAAAATGGCAACTTTCATGTTCATGTGCACATTATTCGTTCGTATGAAACATTGTTCGTTCGGGCTAGAAAACACCGTTGTTTTGGCCATATGCATTTGAATACATTTTTTAGGGCCTACTTCTCTTAAAATTATTTTGTTGTATAGATGGGTTTGTAACTAGAATGTAATGCAAACTAGATTCTGTGTAAGGAGAGGACACTCAGCAGCTGTTTTCACATCTGGACGCTGGAGCACTAGTGTGGGACACAAGAACACCCTTTTTATTAGGGGGCCCCACACAGGTGCTCCAGTGTATACTATAGGGGTGACTCCATCTGTGAAGCTTGTACAAAACAGGTAAGTATTCAAGCTTGACAAAGGACAAACATTTTTCTTCATCTTGGAACTCTGACAAAAGAGACAATTGTACCCCACTTCCAAGCAATGTTTCATATTCCGATTTCTGCCATCAAATATCTGTGTGCTAAGTATACCGATTTTTTTTTACATAGGGGATAAAAGACTCGGAGGACACCCCTCATCCGAGGAGACCACAGACCCCCCACCTCAGGAAGAAGTGGAGACCCACCAAAGACAACAGGGGGAGGAGGAGGAAGGAGATGTGGTGGAAATTGTCACCAGAACAGGTGAGTGTCTGCGACCACAGGCTCAGGTAAGAGATGGATGCCAGCATATTTATAATACATGGTGTGTTTTTGTTTCTATGTTTTTAGGTGATCGTGATGTTGTGGATCCAGGTCATTTCACCTCTGACAGTGCACAGATCCTGATCGGGGAGATTATGGGGTGTAATAGGGACTTGGAAAACATCCAGAAAAACATCAATGTTGTTCAACAAAAAATGAAGAACATCATTGATGTTTTAGGGAGAGTTTAAAACCCCTCCAAATCCCTTCCCTTTTTTGTGTTTTTTGGATGGAAAAAATTCTAACATTTTTTGACATATTCGAGAAAAGCCAAATTTTGAAGATGCACACAATGTGTCAACATGTGCTATCTGCCATCACGGGAGATCAATGTATGCGTTTTGGGGGTGCAACCCCTTCCTCAATAATAAAGTAGCTGGGAGGAAGGGGTTGCACCCCCAAAACACGTCCCTTGATCCCCCTTGATGGCAGCTAGCACATGTTGACATTCAGCAATTTGTGTGCATCTTCAAAATTTGGCTTTTCCAGGGGTGACTTCACCCCATCACTGCAATATCAAACACAGTTTACAAATACTCATGCCTTCAATTTTTTTAAAAGTTGAACTTTGTAACTTCCAGATTTGTGTCTTTCTTGTTGGTTTTAAACATGCCTGTTTTACCTTAAATGGACATTTCTACTTTTAGTAATGTGACCCAAAAAATTGTTATACAACAAACATGTTGGTTTGTTTTAAAAACCTTTTCTAAATGCACATGTGATTGTGCTAGTATTAAAAAGATTGATAATCAAGAATGTGTGGATTATTGTTTCAATGCTCCCAAACTTTTGTTGTGCTCAAATTGGTGTTTACTGTGACAATGGGGGTTATTTCCTAAGGGAAAATCCACTTTGCACTACAAGTGCAGTTTCAGTGCAGTTTCAAGTGCACTTGTAGTGCAAAATGTCTTTGCCTTTAGTAAATAACACCCAACAGTGCTTTGTAATGTTACACAATCACGCCATTTTCAGGACTCACCACATTTCTGTCAGGGTCAGTTAAAAGAACTGCCTTAAAAAGTTGTGTAGAACACAGCACGCCAGGATGATATGATTCAGTTTGTACTCCGCCATGTGTATGGGTGTAAGAAATAGGCGGAACCGGCTGGCCATGATTCCAAATGTGTTCTCCACCACTCTTCTGGCTCTGGCCAGCCGGTAATTAAAAACCCTCTGGTCCGGAGTGAGGGTCCTCATAGGGAATGGCCGCATAAGATGGTCCCCCAGTGCAAACGCTTCATCCGCAACGAAGATGAATGGGAGTCCTTCCACATTGTCTTCTGGAGGTGGCAAGTCCAAGCTGCCATTCTGGAGATGCCTGTAGAACTCTGTCTGACTCCACCATCGGACATCCGGCCATTCTTCCCCACGTCCACATACAGGACCTCATAAGTAGCCAACACCACCGCCAACATCACAATACTATTGAACCCCTTGTAGTTGTAATAGTATGACCCCGAGTTGGGTGGTGGGACGATGTGGATGTGTTTCCCATCAATTGCCCCTCCGCAGTTAGGAAAGTCCCACTGCTGGGCAAAGTAGGAGGCCACAGTCTGCCATTCCTGTGGCGTGGAAGGAAACTGTGGAGTCAAACAAGAAAAAAAAATCATTTTGCACCAAAACAGGGAAAGCACATTAGACACAAACATTCTTGCCCAACATCAGTATAACATTTATTTTAGGGAGTTTTGAAAGACCAAGGTATAAGGTCCACCTATCAGACCCCCCCCCCCCCCATGGGCCATTTCGAACATTTTAGGGGGGGTGATCTTTTGGACAGGTAACCCTCTCCACTTTATTGAGAGATGAATGCCTAAATAATGTGTATTACTTTGGCCAGCCCCTAATTACTTACAATATTGACAGCCCACTGGACAGGTAAGAAGTGTCATAATACAAAGATATAAATACACACTGTACACATTTTAGCACATTTGGACATTCTGCTATTACCTATCAAGATAATAATAGTATACCAAAAATTTAAACAGTACCATTTGAAAGTATACAGGCAGGCCCTTGCACTACATGCTTTGGGGAATTCATCCATAAATCTGACCACAAAAGAGATGGCTATAGTGTGTATGGGTTTGGCAAAGTCAGCAGATAGACGATTGAGGATAGATAGAGAATTGGTATCAGCTGACATGTGCTATCTGCCATCACGGGAGATCAATGTATGCGTTTTGGGGGTGCAACCCCTTCCTCAATAATAAAGTAGCTGGGAGGAAGGGGTTGCACCCCCAAAACACGTCCCTTGATCCCCCGTGATGGCAGCTAGCACATGTTGACATTCAGCAATTTTTGTGCATCTTCAAAATTTGGCTTTTCCAGGGGTGACTTCACCCCATCTGAATGCAATATCAAACACAGTTTACAAATACTCATGTCTGATATTGCCTTCAATTTCTTTAAAAGTTGAACTTTGTAACTTCCAGATTTGTGTCTTTCTTGTTGGTTTTAAACATGCCTAGAGAATTGGTATCAGCTGACTTAGCAGTTGGGGGGAGGGAGGGTTCCAAATGATTTGGGGACCCAAAAAAAAAGCCTCTGGCACTCTGCCTGATTTTAAAGCACAAATCACATTTTGACACATTTTAGGGGGTATTTAGGGTAAAGCACTACTATGGAGCTGATAAAATACATTGTTAAGTGACTACATGAGGTGAATATAGGGCCAGGAGACCATGCTGGGGAGGTAAGTGAAGGCAAATATGTATGAAGGACAAAAAAAAATTACATAAAAATCCAGCATGCATGAGGACAAAGGGGACAGCATATTACAATCATGGTCATAAGGGAATGAGGAAAGAAATACAATACATTAGCAAACATTATATACAATAAAATGTGATGTTAAAGGATAAAACTCTTACCTTAATATAGATCTTTTGCAGGACCTGGATGATGGCAGAACAGGTCTCTGAGATAATGATCCCCGGAGCCTGGGGGGAGATGCCTGTCGAGAACTTCAAGTCCTGCAGGCTTCTCCCCGTCGCCAAGTACCGCAGGGTGGCAACTAGCTTCTGCTCCGGAGTGATGGCTTGCCTCATGCAGGTATCCTGCCTGCTGATATAGGGGGTCAGCAAAGCCAACAAACGGTGAAATACGGGGTCCGTCATCCGGAGAAAGTTCCTGAAATCATCAGGATTATTCTCACGGATCTCACAGAGCAAAGGCATGTGACAGAACTGGTCACGCTGAAGCAACCAATTCTTGATCCATGAACTCCTCCCCACCCTGTTCATGGACTGGACTTGTGTCAAGGTAAGGACCCCAACACCAAGCCCCCACACAGCATGAACTCTACGAGGAGTACGTATACGCAACATGGCTAGAAAACGGTCGTCTGCTCAGAATGAACTAACAGAACGCACTGAAGAACAGCAAGGCCTGTGAAGAGCGACCTGAAAAACAGCGACGAGTGGACAAGATCACACAGAATAATCCAATATGAACTGACTGTACGCACTGAAGAGCAGATACAAACCCACAAGCACAAACTGAACAGCAGAAAACGATCTGAAAACCACGAGTCTGAAAAAGCGCGAATCGTCTCTCACCAAACTTTTACTAACACAAGATTAGCAAAAGGAGCCCAAAGGGTGCCACGCTTGGTTCAGAACTGCCCTTTTCTAGTCTTGTCGTACGTGGTGTACGTCACCGTGTGTATGCAAGACAAGTTTGAGCCAACATCCGGCAGAAAAAATCCATGGATTTTGTTGTCGGAATGTCCGATCAATGTCCGACCGTGTGTACAGGGCATAAGTGTTGTACCTCCAGCTAATGTTGCTGGCTGGACAATGATCTATATAAAGGTTGCATGGGAATGTATGCTTCCACCAAGTTGAGGAGGCGAGAAGCTGCGAGGGAAGGAAAATGCTGGATCTTCTGATCAGAGCATTGGGAATGTTAGCACCGTTGTGCACATGTTCTTTACTTGGAATGTTTTTAAGCAAGCACTTATTACATATGCAATATGTTGGTTTACTTGCGGGATGGGTGTGTTGCCTTGGTTCGAGGAGGAGAGACTGCCCTGCCGATCCACATGCGATATATGTGCACATGAACACCATGGCAGACATTATATTTATGATGTGGAATGTACGGGCATGCTGGATAAGAATAAAAGGACAGCAGTGTTACAATACTTGAAAAATCAAAGGGTGGATATTGTTGCATTGGTGGAGACGCATGTCACAGGTCACTTACAGGCGGCCCTGAAGCGTCCTTGGGTGGGGTGGGCTTACCATAGCACCCACACAAATATGTCTAGATGGGTAACAGTGTTGACTGCAAAATCAATGGAGACCTTTTGAATTGGTCTCCATGGTGTCAGATCGGCAGGGTAGGTACCTCTTTCTACATGCAATAGTGGGGGGAGACCCCTTGTTGATACTGGCTAGCTATATCCCCCCTCCATATAGGGCAGACGTGGTTACAGAGGGTCTTGCATTTATAGCGTTGTACCCGTCTATACCAGTGGTGTGGATGGGGGATTTCATTCATACGATGACTCCATCCCTTGAACGCCTGGCACGGGCTGAAACCAGACCTGATGAACCACTGCATACTAGGTTGTACCGTACACTGATTGAGTTTGCCCTTGTTGACATGTGGATACATGCTAATCCCACGACTAGAGCATACACTTGCCACTCAACAAGTCACAATACCATGTCTAGGATAGACTACATACTTGTTTCCAGGGCCCTTTTGCCAAAAGTCACGGGTTCAGGATTTGCTCCTAGGACCCTGTCAGACCACTCTCCGTGCTGGCTGACTGCATCCTTGCAAGTAGCTTCTTCCACCAGGTGCTGGCGGCTAAACCCTCATTGGTTATCCCTTCTTACAGACAATGCAGACCATGACTCCATTGCCAGGGAGCTGCTCTTCTTTTTGGAGGGTATACAGGGACCCCTTGCCATCACCACACACTGGGACGACTTTAAAATTCATGCCAGTAGAATATTATCCTCCAGAATAAATAGGTTAAAACGAGAGTCTAACACTGTACTTCAATTCACATCTGACAAACTACAAGACTTAGAAGAGGCCTATAGCTCTAACCCGACCCTTGAAAACCTGGACAGAGTGAAACTGCAGGCCCGACTAGTCACGCAACTGCACACTGAGAAAGCTAAACAGCGTGGTTTTTTTTGCAGGCAGAGGGTGTATGAGCAGGGTGAAAGGGCGGGGAGACTGCTGGCCTATTTGGCTCACATGGACAATAAGCCCCCAGTCGTGGTGTCACTTGTTGACCCAGACGGGTGTAATGTAACAAACCCTGAACAGGTGGCAGCTCAATTTAGACAATTCTATGGCAATCTATATAAATCTCAAAACACATACACGCAAAGGGAAATTCAATCGTATTTATCTTCCATATAGTTCCCCCAGCTGAATCGAGAACAAGTTGAACTTCTTGATGCACCAATTACCGAACACGACATCACGGAAGCGATCACACAGCTAGCTAAATCTAAAGCTCCAGGGATGGATGGATTGCCTCTGGAATTTTATGTCACTTACATGGATATATTGGTCCCCAAGCTGAAAGATTTATACCAGTCTATATTTGATCAGAACTTACTCCAGGAAGCCCAAATCATAGTTCTCCCCAAGCCAGGAAAAGACCCACATCTCCCTGAAGCCTACAGGCCTACCTCACTCCTGCAGGTAGATATTAAAATCTTAGCTAAAATCCTGGCTTCTAGATTAAACACTGTTGTCCTAACTTTAATTCATGCGGACCAAACGGGCTTTATGCGGGGGAAAAATACAGCCATGAATATTAGGCGACTTTATATGAATATTTATTTTATTTATTTATTTCAGGTACTTATATAGCGCCGTCAATTTACACAGCGCTTTACATATACATTGTACATTCACATCAGTCCCTACCCTCAAGGAGCTTACAATCTATGGTCCCTAACTCACATTCATACATACTAGGGACAATTTAGACAGGATCCAATTAACCTACCAGCATGTCTTTGGAGTGTGGGAGGAAACTGGAGTACCCGGAGGAAACCCGCACAGGCACAGGGAGAACATGCGAACTCCAGGCAGGTAGTGTCGTGGTTGGGATTCGAACCAGTGACCCTTCTTACTGCTAGGTGAAAGTGCTATCCACTGCACCACTGTGCCGCCCAATATCCAAGCCCAACACGATAACTCAGGAACGAGGGTGGTGGTGGCGTTAGATACAGCTAAGGCCTTTGACTCCGTGAAATGGCCATTTTTGTGGGAATGTCTGCATAATTATGGATTTGGGGCACGCTTTATAAAATGGGTACAGCTTCTATATCAGACACCCAGGGCGAGAATCTTTGTGAATGGATGGCTCTCTGAGCAGTTTCCACTTGAAAGGGGTACTCGACAAGGGTGTCCCCTCTCTCCCTTACTGTATGAGCTGGCAGCGGAGTCAGAGCACACCCCGATATTCAAGGTCTGCGCCGGGGCCCTACGGTCGATAAAATAGGAATGTATGCTGATGACACCATACTATACTTAACAGATCAGGGATCATCACTCCAAGCAGCGTTAAAACTTATTGAACAAATGGGGGGGTACTCGGGATTGTGTAAAAATTGGGACAAGTCTCAGATTCTTCCAATAGATGTATTCCCTCCCCCTTTCACAACTCCTCCGCTACCACTTGCTAGAGTATCCAAGATTAAATACCTGGGGGTGGAGGTAACCAGGGACCTGGTAGACTATACACCCCTGAATGTAACCCCTTTGTATAACTTATTAAAAAGTAAAACACAGACGTGGTCTAGGTTGCCATTAGGGGTGATGGGGCGCGTAAATTTAATTAAAATGATTATACTGCCCAAAATTCTTTATTTGATATGGCACGCCCCCCTATATATTCCCCTAAAAATCTTTAAGCAGATGGAAGCTATCCTAAATTCGTTTGTCTGGGGTAATAGTAGACACAAGCTAGCTTGGAAAACCCTTAAAAACCCCACAGACATGGGGGGTGTGTGACAGACTCACCCGAGACAGAGGCTATTGGAGGGGACTAAACGCTAGCCTCTTGCCAACAGATTATGGGCCCTGGCATTTGGGGGAATGGTGCTCTCTGTAAGCTGTATGCCTGGGGACCCTGGGGTTAGTGTTACTTTGGATTCAGCTCCATGTCCCCCCAAAACACACAGACTCTGGGGACCCTGTAGGAGAAGAACGACAAGGGCGCCACTCTAAGTGCAATATATAAAAACAAATTTAATAAATCTTAAAAACAGGTACTCACAAGGGTACATGTAATCAGGCATAAAGGTAATATGCAGATAGTGCCAGGTGTCCCAGGGATATAGTCCGGTCACATCTTGTAGTGTCGTTCCGCTTCATAGGACAGGCTGCGCTGGTGTATTGTCGGCAGATCCGGCTGCTGGAATGCACTGTGTGTGATCTGGGGGAGCGAGAGCACTTCCGGGTCCGTGCAGGGATAGCAAATAGGCGACGCGTTTGCGGAGCTACGCTCCTTCCTCAGGCCTTCTTCTTTATCAGCAGGGCTGCCTTCTACAACTGCTTTATTGGACTATAATCTAGTTCCTTTTGGACTTTAGCAGCTCAGAGTCTGTTGTTTTGATCACCCAGTTATTTTTATAGTTCCAGATTGTCAATTTATGTTATCAGTTGTGTATCAACCTTCCCAACCACCCAATTTTTTCTTCACCATAAAAAATCAGATTTTTGGGGGGCCAAAACTGTTTTTCTAATTGTACTGAGTATAGCGCTCACATCCACATGTTGTTCTGGGGACCCTGTATTTGCCATAGTAGCAATAGTGACTGAGTCATACTGTTGGGACTCATACTGTGAGAAGATGCTAATGTCATCAACTCCACTCACCTGTCTGATGTCAGCTATAATGTGTTTAATGTAAATGAGTTTATTCTAGGTTCTAAGGGATTCAACTCATTGTTATTTGTTCTAATTAACCCTGTGTTGATGTTTATAGTAATGTGTGTTAATTGAATGAGCTGATCACATTAGCCACCAGCACTGGCTAGGAGACGAACAGTCTAGGCTGTGGAGGGGGGAGATTGTTGTTTGTATTGTTAATTGTAATTAGCACCTGCTATTGTGTTTATACTACTGTGTGAAGCTCGGTGCCCACAAGTCTGTCCTACAGGTCATGTCTCTGAGTCATCTGGTCTGGGTAAATTTTGTAGTAAATTAGCTCATGTTAATTAGGTTAGCTTTGAGTCATCCTGGTGTATAAATTTGTGTGAGATCTCAAATAAAGAGTTAGTCCTGATGTACTCCAAGACTGATGTTGTCTAGTTCTTGGGGGTTCCTATAGCCAGATCCATTGGACTCGTGTTCCAGAACTTACCCCACAGACATGGGGGGTGTATCTCTCCCGGACCTCCAGGACTATTATTTAGCCTTGCAGCTTTCCCATATGTACCATTTCCACATGTCGGAAATGCAACACTACAGATCTTTAGTTTGTGACAAACCAGGACACCTGGCGTATACACCTATTCAGGCTATACTTCGGGGGGGGAAAAAACACAAGGTCCCTCTGTGCGATACAACGCGGGCATATTTCTGCATCACCAAAGGGTATGGGAAATATCTCTAAAGAAGCAGAATGTGGGGAAATTTCACTCCCACACCCCACTGTGGCTTAACAGTCATATGCCAGAACTGGTAACAGTTCCAAACTCGATAGTTTGGGCTAGACATAGAATATTGTATCTCCATCAGGTTTTGTCCACCTCTGGGCTCAAGCAGTTTCAGACTCTTAAGGAGGAATTTTCCCTTCCCTTGGAGCCTCCCCCTGTGCTGAATATAGTTATGGGAAATGACCCCTCCAAGCTTATATCACAATTATATTACACAATTAGACAACAAGGCGCAGCTGCTGTTTCACACAAGGCCAAAACGATATGGGAACAGGATGTAGGACTTATAGATGACACTGACTGGGCCGAGACCAAGACAGTGTCCCCTAAGCTGTCCAACAGACTGACACAACTGTATATAGTACACAAAGCTTACCTGACCCCGGTGAGATTGGCAAAGTTTCAACACACTCCAGACCCGACGTGTCGCCTGTGCAGAGCTGACTAAGGCTCGTTTTACCATCTCATATGGAGCTGCACACATGTTCAGACATATTGGATGCAGGTTGTCCGTTTCCTCCATGATAATATGGGATCCCTTGTGGTGCTGGACCCTAAGTTATGTATTTTGGGACTATTGCCAGATGTGGAGGTGGACAAATACCACACAATTTTCATTTTTGAAACATTATTCTTAGCATGCAAAGTGATAACGCAAAGATGGATGCAGAATATGCCCCCCACACTACAGTTGCGAAAAAAAAGAAGTTAATGACACCCTGCCATTTAAGAAACTGATCTACGCACACAGGGGATCCGCACAAAAATATTCAAAGATCTGGGACAGATGGTTGGAGGACGGGGAGACCTGTGTATAATGGTTCCAAATCCAGTGCAGCGTTCCGCTACACCAAAAACACGGTATATTTATAAGTTGGACTAATCTGCCACATAACTTACGGCACATGTGAATATATGTGTATGCATGCACGGTAATATTCCTGCATATTTAATTTCGATGTTGCAATATGTATCTGACCTTCTGTGGCTATATGTACCCGATTAACTTGTAAAATGTGTTTTATATTAATAAAGTTGTTTTTTTACAAGTAAAAAAAAAAAAAAAAAAAAGACGCTGTACCAGGCGCGTGCGCCCGCAGCGAGTCCCCGGAGCCGATGCGCGTGTCTGGTGGGCATGATGACCGTCGGGCACCCAAGATTGCTCCTGACAGAGCGACAACCAGGATCTGTGTGTGTAAACACACAAATCCCTGTCCTGTCAGGGGAGAGGAGAGAGAGATTGTGTGTTCCTACCAAGTAGGTACACCCATCTCTCTCGTCCTATAGTCAGCCACATTCCCCCCACAGTTAGAACACACATAGGGAACACATTTAATCCCTTGATCGCCCCCTAGTGTTAACCCCTTCCCTGCCAGTGACATTTATATAGTAATCAGTGGCTATTTATAGCACTAATTGCTGTATAAATGTCAATGGTGCTGAAAAAGTGTCAAAAGTGTCCAATTTGTTCGCCGCAATGTCTCAGATCACCGCCATAACTAGTAAAAAATAAATAATAAAAATGCCATAAATCTATCCCCTATTTTGTAGAAGCTATAACTTTTGCGCAAACCAATAAATATATGCTTATTGCGATTTTTTTACCAAAAACATGTAGAAGAATACGTATCAGCCTAAACTGATGAAGAATTTTTTTGGGGGGATATTTATTATAGCAAAAAGTACAAAATATTGTGTTTTTTTCAAAATTGTCACTCTTTTTTTGTTTATAGCGCAAAAAATAAAAACCGCAGAGGTGATGCAAAGTACTTCTTTACTTCACACAGCCTCTATGTGCATAGTGTTCCCGCCACCACATGCAGTAATTGCTCACCTCCTTACAAGACCCTGAGGGGGTCAAACACACCTTGCACTGATGTGCAACAATCCCTTTAGGAAAACCTTGCTGTTCCTTGGTGACTTCTATTAGACTTTCAAGACCCAGATAATTGTACAGAAATGATAGGGGTTCCTTCCACTGTGCTACTTCCAACTTAGGTTCATTGCGATCCACATTGGCCGCTGATAATTTCAACAGTACATGGAAAAAAAGAAAGTGCCTCCAATAGTGCAGTATCCTAGGGATTAAAAATGAACCTCTCCACCCCAGCTAGTATGCAACTCACATTTATTTAAAAAATTAAAAGCATATAAGATACATCAAAAGATCTCTCTCGTTTGTGACAAAGTTCCACCACCAGGCTCCACCTCTACTAGTTTCACCACATCACAAGTGGTTTCCTCCAGATGAAGCCATGTGTGAGGTGGTGAAATTAGCCTGCATCTGGCTCCAGAGTGGGGGCTTCACTGCATATTCTCCAAATTAGTGGTAAAGTTGATAATTGCATATTGTGTAATCTGGGATTAGAGGCTCCCAGGTTGCTCAACTTTTCAGTGTTTGCAAGGCACAGACCGTCAGATTGGAAAGCCTATATGTTCATCAGGCATTGCAGAGTGCCTGTGTTGATCTGAACATCACATGCATTTATTTACCTGGGTTAGGCACTCATGCCAATACCTTTCTGCCAGGGGAGCAATAGCAACTCAGCCTGGTTGTTGGCCAAAACAAACTCAGCTTCTGAATGTGCTTTGCATCCAATGTCCATGCGGATGCTTTCTAACTTGGCCTGTACCCAAAAAGATAACCTGCCAGGATAAATAATAAAAAAGGTAGCCACCACTTGCATTTATTTTGGAAGCTGTAACCCTTACCTTTTGCTTTACTGCTTAGTGAATCTCTAATCCAGCACTGATTTGTGGCTAATAAAATAAGCACTGCATTTATGAAGTCCTGGAAAATAGAAAGGTCTCCAGAGTAGCTGACTGTGTGCTCTTGATGTAGCTCAATGTGTAGAGTGTGTGTCTTGTAGCTTAAAGATTGTGTTCAACTCTGTATGCAGAAACCCAATTTAGTTTTTTTTTATGAGCCCCCAAATGTTTTTCAATTGTTCTCACCATAGAGGTCCTATGACCCCACTATTTAGTAATCCAGAATTCCCACTGGCATTAGATGCCAAGTCATTTCTTAAATGGAAAATATGCGAAGATACTAGGATAGTAGAAACGATGGAAGGGAATAGAATCCTTCCACTGGAGGCTATGGGAGGGGAATACAAAAAGGAATGGATGCAACATGGACTACTCCAACGGTATATCTTATCTTTGATAAAAGAATCCGAAATGGACAGGCCCCTGACAACTCTAGAGAAAGTACCGTATTTATACAAGAACATAGACCTCTTCATGTCTTATCTAAGATTTACAAATATCTGAATTCAGAAAATAAAACTAAGGAGTTACCATATATTAAGAAATGGGAGGTAGAGCTTGGGATAGACATCCCCAGGAAAAGATGGGAAAAGGCTATTATGGTAACTCATAAACTTTCATTATCTGCCAAACACCAGGAAAGAAATTATAAAATCTTAGCCAGATGGTATAAATGCCCTGTGGATCTACATAAGATAAATCCTGATAACAAGGAAGATTGCTGGAGGTGTCTTAAAGCTCAGGGCACAATGTCACATATCTGGTACTATTGCTCTAAAATTCAACCATTCTGGCAAACAATTTTTGAGATTCATAGTGCTATGACTGGGATTGATTTATATCCAGACATACAAGTTGCAGTACTATCTATGATCCCAGGATCATTGAAAAATATAAAGAAAGGATTATTGAAATATTTCTTGACAGCAGCACGTACTATTGTAGCAAGAAATTGGAAAAGCACAAGAGTGCCATCCATAGTGGAGTGGGAACGGGAGATGGCGGAAATGCGTGCCCTGGAGGAGAGAAAGGTGTTGGAAGAAGGGTTGAATAAACAGACATTAAACACATGGTCTAGATGGAGAGAGTTTGGAGCCTCTTCACAGCTCCTTAGAGTGATTGAGGAGCCTAATGAAGCATAATAGGACAAGACGCTTTGGGAAGGAGGGAGGGGTGGGTTTTCCTTTTTTTTTCTTTTTTTTTTTCTTTTGTTATGTATGATGGGGGGATAGGGGGGATGGGTTGCGGTATGGCTGGTCAAAAGTGTAGGGGACACACATCCATGAAGTAATTTTGTAATGACTGATATAGAGACAGGAAGAAGATTTTGAGCTTGAAATATAGGCTTTTTATTGTCTGGGATGTGTATATGTTTTGTTGTATATGTAAAAAATTGTAAAATTGTTTTGACAAATAAAGATTATAAAAAAAAAAAAAATTAAAAGCATATAAGATACATCAAAAGATCTCTCTCGTTTGTGACAAAGTTCCACCACCAGGCTCCACCTCTACTAGTTTCACCACATCACAAGTGGTTTCCTCCAGATGAAGCCATGTGTGAGGTGGTGAAATTAGCCTGCATTTGGCTCGAGTGGGGGCTTCACTGCATATTCTCCAAATTAGTGGTAAAGTTGATAATTGCATATTGTGTAATCTGGGATTAGAGGCTCCCAGGTTGCTCAACTTTTCAGTGTTTGCAAGGCACAGACCGTCAGATTGGAAAGCCTATATGTTCATCAGGCATTGTAGAGTGCCTGTGTTGATCTGAACATCACATGCATTTATTTACCTGGGTTAGGCACTCATGCCAATACCTTTCTGCCAGGGGAGCAATAGCAACTCAGCCTGGTTGTTGGCCAAAATAAACTCAGCTTCTGAATGTGCTTTGCATCCAATGTCCATGCGGATGCTTTCTAACTTGGCCTGTACCCAAAAAGATAACCTGCCAGGATAAATAATAAAAAAGGTAGCCACCACTTGCATTTATTTTGGAAGCTGTAACCCTTACCTTTTGCTTTACTGCTTAGTGAATCTCTAATCCAGCACTGATTTGTGGCTAATAAAATAAGCACTGCATTTATGAAGTCCTGGAAAATAGAAAGGTCTCCAGTGTAGCTGACTGTGTGCTCTTGATGTAGCTCAATGTGTAGAGTGTGTGTCTTGCAGCGTAAAGATTGTGTTCAACTCTGTATGCAGAAACCCAATTTTGTTTTTTTTTATGAGCCCCCAAATGTTTTTCAATTGTTCTCACCATAGAGGTCCTATGACCCCACTATTTAGTAATCCAGAATTCCCACTGGCATTAGATGCCAAGTCATTTCTTAAATGGAAAAGATGCGAAGATACTAGGATAGTAGAAACGATGGAAGGGAATAGAATCCTTCCACTGGAGGCTATGGGAGGGGAATACAAAAAGGAATGGATGCAACATGGACTACTCCAACGGTATATCTTATCTTTGATAAAAGAATCCGAAATGGACAGGCCCCTGACAACTCTAGAGAAAGTATTTATACAAGAACATAGACCTCTTCATGTCTTATCTAAGATTTACAAATATCTGAATTCAGAAAATAAAACTAAGGAGTTACCATATATTAAGAAATGGGAGGTAGAGCTTGGGATAGACATCCCCAGGAAAAGATGGGAAAAGGCTATTATGGTAACTCATAAACTTTCATTATCTGCCAAACACCAGGAAAGAAATTATAAAATCTTAGCCAGATGGTATAAATGCCCTGTGGATCTACATAAGATAAATCCTGATAACAAGGAAGATTGCTGGAGGTGTCTTAAAGCTCAGGTGTCTTAAAGCTAGAGTGTGTGTCTTGTAGCTTAAAGATTGTGTTCAACTCTGTATGCAGAAACCCAATTTTGTTGTTTTTTTTTATGAGCCCCCAAATGTTTTTCAATTGTTCTCACCATGTCGTATTTGGTATATAGTTCTACAGAGAAGATGTATTGCTGTCTAGAGCCTGTGGTGCATGGTGTTGGTGTGCTGCTGTTGATTGCTGAAAGCCCTGGATTTCTTAGTTTGAATCTGATGTGGTAACAATTATGTGTTTTGTGGGCCACTAAATGTTTTTCAATTGTTGTCATCATGTCATTGTCAGTATTTAGTTCTACAGAGAAGCTGCATTGCTGGCCATTGTTGGTGTGTTGCTATTGAATGTAGGATTTTTTAGTTTGAATCTGTGATGTACACTGCTTTTATGTTTCAAAGGGTTAGAGAGTCTAGATCTGTGATATAGGTGCACTAGCAACTAACATGGATGTATTCTGGTTCTGTGGCACAGCATTTAAGCATTCTGAAGTTTGAAATTAGAGGGTTGTAGGCTTGATTCCCATGAGTGAGCCAAGATGGTGTCTCAAAGTAGCAATAAGATTTTGGGGTTTGTGTTGAAGGCAGATTAAATTGTAAAGACTGCAATGAAGTGTTAAGGACTTCGCTAAGTTGGTGGCGTGGACCACCATTGGTTGGGCTTGAGTGAAGCTGTGACCCTAGAGTTGGGGCAGGAATACTGTGAGAAGGGCATGCTGATGAAAAATATAAGATACATTGGGAAAATAACAAAAAAGGTCCAGTGTTTTACATACAAGGTCCCTGCCTCAGATGGTGGGTGGGGCTCAAAAACGAAACCTTTAATTCAATAGATATGATAACATATGATTAGTGGATTAATATTCACACAATTTACTAAACTGCTACTATCAGACCTAGACAAATCTTTCATTCGGCCTAGAGGAAATTCCCATCTGGTAAAACTGTACATTCAGGAGTCCATGGCCACAAACCACAGGGCATTATCTCAACCATAGCTCCAACTGTCCCTGATTTGGAGGGACTGTCCCTGATTTGGAGCAATGTCCCTCTGTCCCTCATACCTCCTCAATTTTCCCTCATTTTGGTCTGATCTATATAGTTGTATATAAAATGCACTTTTTATCTTTCAAAAAGTGTTTCCCAGTGCTAAAACTTTCATCCAAATTCTAAATTGCTGCATTTGCACATTTTAAAAGCCAACAAAAAGGAATAGTGGTGGTAAAAAAAAGCCCTTGTGGATTTAATTAACCTTTTTTTGGTTAATTCTCCTTTAAGGGGGTGTGGCAGGGGGCATGTCCTATGCCTACATATGATTGTTAGTGGGTGTCCCTCATTCCCATCTCAAAATGTTGGGAGGTATGTCTCAACTGCTGCCTACAAAGTGCAATAACACATAGCAGCCAAAATGGAAGGACACCTTGTCTCAAAGTTGATTGGCTACAAAAGGTTTCTGCAACTTTATTAACTAAATCTGAAAAGGTAGTCACCTAAGGATTCAAACTTGCAACCATTTATTTGCTAGCTCAGTGGCATACATACAAGGGCATTTCCTCTGCTGGTAAGTGGTTCTCAGAACTAGAGCTTTAATATAATGGAATACTATATGATTAGTGCATTAATATTTGAACATTTTATTAAATTGCTACCATCTGACCTAGACTAGTCTCCCACCTCGCCTCCTCCTAAGTGCACTTTTCAGACTCCATTGCCTTGAACCACAGGACACCAGCTGAACTGCTGCCTACAAACAAAGTGCAGTAACCCCCAGCTTCCAAGTACATAGTCTGAAAGTCAGTTGGTTGCTATGAGTTTTTGCAACTTTAATAAATAAAATGAAGCAGGTGACCCCCTCAGGATTTAAACTCACAAGCATTGTATTTATATAACCACTGCCATACACACAACACCACCAGCAAAGGTAATAGGACTGCCTAAACCAGGAGTTGTATTATCATTACATATTATCATATTAGTGGCTTCATGTCGAAAAATTGTACTGAATTGCTATCTCCAGACTTTAATGACAGTCAGCAAGTTCCGTGCACCTAAACTTGGTGTCCCACCACTGCGCTCATGTAAATAAGTAATAATCCCTAAAGCTGCCACTTTAAATAAAAATACAATAAAAAAATATTTTAAATGAAAAAATAGTGGCGCTGTGTTCACACCAATAAAGTGACAACAAATCTAATTTATCAATAATAGCTGGGGCGTGGCTGTACGGCAACCATCTGTGACGTGTGACGTTCTTCTGTTTCCGGTTGTGATGGTGCTTTGATACAGACGAGCGAGCAAGTGGAGGGTGAGATTCAAAAACTGCATCCCGGGCCCGCCGCGACCACAGTACACCGCTACAGCTCAGTTATAGGAGTTTTTTCCCTGAATGCTTTTACATGATTGAAGTGATGTGAGTGTAATGGATGAGAATTTCTTGTGTCTATTTTAAATAAATGGTTTTACGGTATCACGCCGCTATTAGAGGCACTTTTTCATTTCATGTTTACATGTGGAAACATCTTCTTCTGTTGAGCACTGCTGGAAGTCGAAAAGTGTGATTAACACTCTGGTGGGCTTAAACAGCATTTATGCCGAGCATAAGAGTGCAAGGCAAATCTTTTTGGTGAGTGCGGTTTCAAAGGGAGTGGATCACAATCACAATCGGTGTGGTGGAAGGAAGATTAAAAGTGTTTAAGAAGATTATTCACCAAATTTTATGTGAAATATATCACTTTCCATGGACTTTATATATTTTTTTTATTTTTTATTTCACCTTTTTTATTTCACTTTTTATTTCTTTGTTGTTAATACACAAGGATTTAAAGTGGTTGTAAACCCTTACAGACCACTTTAACCTACAGGTAAGCCTAGATTAAGGCTTACCTGTAGGTGCAAGAAATATCTCCTTAACCTACACGGTTAAGGAGATATTTTCCTAAAAATGAGCATCGATGTCTACGGCGCATGCGTGCCGTAGACAACGGTGCAGGCGCACTGAGTATGCCTTTAGTGAAGACGATCATGCCATCACTGACGGCTCCCGCACGCATGCGCTGGAGTGATGTCATCGCTGCTCCGGCCAGTCACAGCGCTGGAGCAGCGATACCCAGAAGTCACTCCGGGTATCATGGCAGCGACGGAGGAGGTGAACGAGGGTCGTTTTGGGGGCTTCGATCTCGGGTAAGTAATTCATAATGAGCTATGCATACTAGCTCATTATGCCTTTGTCCTGCAGGGTGTTTTTTTTTTTTTACTTCCTCTTTAACATTTTGAATAGTTTATGTAGCAATATGTAGTTTATTATCATGAGCTATTATTGATAAATTAGATTTGTTGTCACTTTATTGGTGTGAACACAGCGCCACTATTTTTTCATTTAAAATATTTTTTTATCTCCAGACTTTACCTATTCTCCTACTTGGTTTACTAAGGGATCTTCTCATCTGGCAAAAATATAGTTTTACCAGGCCATTCTCTTGAACCACAGGACACAATCTCAACTGCTGCCTAAATGTTCAATAAAAGAAGTCTGAAAAGGTGGTTATCTGAGGATTCAAACTCACAACTCTCCTTTCAAAAGTAAATTCCCTTGAACCATATGTAGCGGTACCCTCCTGAGGGCTGCTAATAAACTCTGTACCCCACTGATTACCTCGACTCTGCAAATCCTCCCTTACCTCTGACACCCTGGGTTCCATCATCTCACCAACTGTAGTAGTATATAGAGACTCACACAGTATTGAAGAAACAGTTCAAATATGTTTACTGTATTAATAAAACACAAAATACGTATATGTCAACTTTATCGATTAGTGAGAAGCACTCCTACACACACACTATTTTATCTATACTTATCCAAAGAAACAATATACCGTATTTATCGGCGTATAACACGCACTTTTTTCCCCTTAAAATCAGGGGAAAGTCGGAGGTGCGTGTTATACGCCGATCCCCTGCGATCCCGAGCTGTCACAATTTTAAAATCGCCGACCGCGATTTGAAAATGGCGCCGCCGGCGCCGAAATACACCGAGCCGGTCCTCGGCTCTTTCCGGCGGCTCTCGTTTACTTTCGGCTCCACTCGTAGTCCCGAGCGGAGCTATCCGAACCTACTCGGCTAGGTTCGGATAGCTCCGCTCGGGACTACGAGTGGAGCCGAAAGTGAACGAGAGCCGCTGGAAAGAGCCGAGGACCGGCTCGGTGTATTTCGGCGCCGGCGGCGCCATTTTCAAATCGCGGTCGGCGATTTTAAAGCTCAGGACAGGGGATCGAAGGCTGCACTGGGAAAGGTTGCACTGGGAAAGGCTGCACTGGGAAAGGCTGCACTGGGGAAGGCTGCACTGGGGAAGGCTGCACTGACATGGCTGCACTGACATGGCTGCACTGACATGGCTGTACTGACAAGGCTGCACTGAGAAGGCTGCACTGACATGGCTGCACTAACAAGGCTGCACTGGGGAAGGCTGCACTGAGAAGGCTGCAATGATGGGCATTTAAATGTAAGTTTTTTTTCCTTCAACTTCCCTCCTAAAAGTTTTTTTTTCCCTTAAAATTCCCTCCTAAATTGGGGTGCGTGTTATACGCCGGTGCGTGTTATACGCCGATAAATACGGTAATAGTGCAAAGTCGCCTTGGTTGTAAATGAACACAAATGTTAACCCAATCACAGAAACCTATGTGAACAGGTTAACAGGAGGGTAGACAACTGACACTATATCTTATGTGTCAGATTTCTCCCTTTTGCCTCCTCAACTCACAGGCCAGTCAATACTGCACAATATGAAGAAACACTATGCAAACTATTACATTCAAATAGGATGGCTCCCTTTAGCAGTCCAATGCAATTAAGGCAGATGAGGAAAAAGGATGATAAAAAGGTAAAGGGGTATTCCTTGAAATCTAGATATCTTCAGCCTCTTTATGTTCTAAATAAAGTAATCCTGGATGACAGAGTGTAGCAAACTTGGCAGAACTTTGGTTTATCCTTGCATTATGACTTCCTTCTTTTATAATCCTAAAGGTGTTATCCAATATGGCTACTTGAATCAGTATTGTGAACTGGGCATAGTTGTCTGCTTTCAGTGTTCGTTTTAACATAGGATTTAACTTCTGTGGGACTACAAGTACCACCAGCTGAACTGTGTGAATTATGTCTAAAAGCAGGGACCTTAACTATAACATGGGCTATACCCGCTCACCACTCCGAAACTCGGATGAAGCTGGCGGCAATGCAGATGATGAGAAGACTCCAGCCGGAACTCTCTGTCTGTATCTTCACTCTGGATAATGGCATCCGCCGCGCCAGGCTGCAGCCCACTGGAATCTGAATTGCAGGCATCTCTGGATGACCTGGAACACCCTCCGGTCCGCTGCACTGAAGAAGCGATGCTGTCCGCAAAGATCCCTCTGGGTGTAGCTTTCCGGCTCCCCGCTGTGTAGACCGCAAATCATCAGCAACTCCCTGTCACACAGACCTCCTGCTGGCAGAGTCAAAATTGCATCCAGAGAGACTGATATAGGCCGCGCCAGCCCCTTTTATATCCTTTCCCAGCAGTCTGTTCTGTTCACTCAGCATTCTGTTCTGTGTAGTTCCGGTCAGTCTTGCTGGCATAGTCACTTCAGCATTCTGAACTGCACATCCCATGATGCTTTGCTCTAAATCCTCACACAGGAAAAGGAAATTAACACATAGACTCCAGCAAACACTAGAGGGAGCCAACCCCACATTAATCACACAGAAATTGTCTCTAGATTATAGATATAATAGCCGACCCTGGCTACACATAGGACATCATCTTAATGGATGCCATTATGTTCAAGGTCTTTCACTACACATGATATCTCTACTCCATCAACAGTCTCCGACACGGACCTGGTTTACTAAGGGATTTTCTCAACTGGCAAAAATGTAGTTTCAACAGTTCATTCTCTTGATCCACAGGGCACAGTCTCAACTGCTGCCTAAAACTTCAAAAAAAAAGTCTGTTATCTGCAGTATTCAAACTCACAAGCCATTGCGTGTTATAACACCAGCATACACTCAACGCCACAGCCCCAAACAACAGGTGAGTGTTTTGTGAACAAACTTGACTAGTCTCTCACATAACCTACTAAAAGATCTTTGTATCTGGTAAAACACTCCTTTTAAGGGTCAATTCCTTTGGACCAGATGCCATTATCAAGATCTTTCACTTGATTTTGAACTCACAACCCTTTACATATAATAACACCAGGATACACTCAATGCCATGGTCTCAGATGGCAAGTGGGCTTGTTGTGACCAAACTAGACTGGTCTCTCACTTGACCTACTAAAAACATCTTTGCATCTGGTAAAACTCTCCTTTCAAAAGTCAATTCCCTTGAACCATAGGGCATCATCTCAACTGATGCCATAATCTTCAAGATCGTTCACTACACATGATCTCCATCTCTACTCCATCAACAGTCTCCGACAATGACCTGGCTAGAGACTAGAGAGATATGCGATCACCACAGTTTTTAGAGTTAAACAGATACAATGGGTGAAATAACAAATGTCTTATCTTGCCAAATATATCACTTTGTGGTTCGCTGATCTCAAGGAATTCATAAACTGGAACAGAACATAGTAGATATTATTATGCCCCGTACACACGGTCGGATTTTCCGATGGAAAATGTCCGATCGGAGCGTGTTGTCGGACATTCCGACCGTGTGTGGGCTCCATCGGACATTTTCCATTGGATTTTCTGACACACAAAGTTTGAGAGCAGGCTATAAAATTTTCCGACAACAAAATCCGACGCGTCAATTCCGACGTGTGTGGCCTGTTCCGACACACAAAGTGCCACGCATGCTCAGAAGAAATTCCGAGACGGAACAGCTCGGTCGGGTAAAATTAGTGTTCGGAATGGATACAGCACTTTCGTCACGCTGCAATGTTAAAAATGGTTTAATACAGCGCACTCTCTTCTTTATAATGTGAGAAGAATTAAGTAGTTTTGCTGTTCATATTCACACAGACTTCTCACAAACTTATTTATTTACTATTTATCGGGATTCCCTCAATATATTTTGATTTGCCACATCTGACAACATTATTTTTGTGTTGGTTTTTTTTTTTTTTTGGTTTTAAGGCAGATTATTTTTTTGTTGGCTTGTCTTTTTTTCAAGGCTGATCTTTGTTTTATTGTATTTTAATTTTTACTCCAGAATATTTTTGTTTGTGTTTTGTGTGTCAAGTTACCACAACATTATTGATATGTTGTTCTATTTAATCTGTAGGAGATTGTTTGGTGTTGTTGTCTCTTGTTAATTTCACATTGTACTTTCGAAATGTACCTGAATCCTCACCAACCAACTGTCCTTTTTGGATGAAAACACACATAGGAGAGTATAATTTTCCCCAAAAATTCATTTATTAAGGGCTCACAACTAAACCAAGAGGGAGGCAATGCTGGAGAAACAGCAGAAAGGGATGAAGCCTTGGACCCCAGGGCACACATCAACTATTTTCAAGCAAAATTGGTGGCCTGAGGAGTCCATATGTAAGGGAGTGCAGTCTGGTCCAGAAGTCCCAGAGATCCGGAAAGCAGCAGATGACATCTGTGTCCCCAGGCTGTGGTCATACAAGAGACTGCAGCTTTTGTCAGACCAGACTTAACCCAGGCCATCACTCTCTGGTCTTCCTTCCACGCTTCCTTCCATGCTGTGGCTCTGGTGGTGGAGTTGTGGCAACAGGAGGAGGAGGAGGATGGTCCAACTCAATCACATCGGTCTTGGGTCTGATTTCGCCACTCACCCCCTTAGTTAGGACTTTATAAATAAGTTGCTCACACATGAGGCGTTGACTCTTCTGCATGCCCAGCAGTTTGGTGGCAACCATGCAGGCAAAGGCCTCTTCAGGAGTGGGTAAGGCTCTGAGGGACGCAGAAGCCTCCTGAATGAGCCTGAGTGCAGAATCCTGAACGTGACTCCCCTTCCTGGGTCTTTTGTATGGAAGGCGGAGGGGAGGAACCTGCGATTCAGTCAGGCTGCGACTGGTCCCAGGCTTCTCCTGGCTAACACTTAGCCCCGCCTCCTCCTGGCTGCCACTAATCCCCGCCTCCTCCTGGCTGCCACATTCCACAGCCTCCTCCTGGCTGAGGTCTTCCTGTGTATGAAAAATGGACATAGTTTTAGTTTTTTAGTCATCAATCACACACAATTTTCACCTCCTGACTGTTGCAAATTGAATGTGAACAAATATAACAGACTATCATTCTGAGCCCAGCATTTTTCATTCTTGTCCCAATTTTGGGTGCCCACTACTGTCTATTGATATGTCAAACACTTTTTTCAATCAGCAATTAGTGATCAATAATAACATCTAGTAAAGATCATTTCTTTATTGACCAGAAATCTGTAGAAGAATGCTATACCTGAATCCAGCTGGGCTCCTCCACTTCTTCCTGGCTGGAAGGCCCAGGTTGGACATCGGAAGCCTCAGCATGGGTGGAAGGAAGAGTGGAAGGAAGAGTGGAGAGGGATTCCCTGACTTCAGTGTGGTCTGACAGAAATCGCAGTCTCTCATAGTACCACAGCCTGGGGACATAAATGTCATCTGCTGCAGCTCCGGACCTCTGGGAATCCGTGACCTTCTTGCGCTCCCTAAGATAAGTGCTCCTCAGGCCACCAATTTTGGCTTTTAAATAGGGGATGGTTGCTGTGGGGACCACCGGCTTCACCAACTCCAGCAGTGTCTCCAGCGCTGCCTGCCTCTTTTGTTTATGATTATAATGGGGATGTCTCACCTGCCACAGACAGGGCAGCTCCCTGTACTTGTCTATGAACAGGGGGAGGAAATTGTGGTCGTTGAAGCCATCGATTTTCTCTGCAAGACACAACACAAGAAAAACCCTAAGGTCAGGCCAAACTCTCCTAATCTTGTTACAATATAGGCTTCAATTTCGAAGCAGTATAGGCCCAAGTTTAGATCTTACCTTCGTTATCACGATCAGCGCCTCCGATGCTCCTTCCTCCGCTCACAGATCATACGTACGACGCACGCGTGTTACGCTTTATACACACTGCGCATGCGTGTAACTCCGCCCGCCCCTGACGTTCTTTCTAGTCTATTCCCCGCCCCTTTTTGTTCGGCGCAGTGGGGGAGAGCACATGACGGATACACAGCAGGTGCGTGCTAATTACAGCAACGAGGAGGAGGAGGAGGAAAGCCCGGATCCGGAGACGTCCCGATCCAGAAGGAGACGATTTAAGGCTTCAAATATGTCCTTTGGGAGATGTTGGAGATGGTCGACATCCTGAAGAAGGCCGACTATGACGGGAAGTATGGACCTTACCCCAACCCCAGTGTCAGAAAGGCTAAGATCATGGCGAAAGTGGTCAAAAGTCTGCACCGGAATTTCGGGGTACGACGATCGAAAGATCAGCTCAGGAAGCGGTGGTCAGACCTCAAATTACTAGAACATGAGCAGTACAGAAAGATCCAGAGAGTGCTGCAAAAAAGTAAGTAGTTGTCCTGTGTTCCTATTCTTTTTGTGTTTATTACGTTCGTGCTGCTCCATGTGCTTTTCTTAAAAGTGTACATTTTAAAATGGCAACTTTCATGTTCATGGGCACATTATTCGTTCATATCAAACATTTTTCTTTCGGCCTATAAAACACCATTGTTTTGGCCATATGCATTTGACCACATTTTTGACGCCCTACTTGTATGAAACTAATTTGGTTGTGTAGATGGCTTTGTTACTAGAATGAAATGCAAACTAGATTCTGTGTAAGGAGAGGACACTGAGCAGCTGTTTTCACATCTGGACACTGGAGCACTAGTGTGGGACCCCAGAACACCATTTTTATTAGGGGGGCACACAGGTGCTCCAGTGTATACTATAGGGGGGTCTCCATCTGTGAAGCTTGTACCAAACAGGTAAAGTATTGCAGCTTGACAAAGGACACTGAAAATGCTATATTTTTGAACTCGGACAAAATAGACAATTGTACCCCACTTCCAAGCAATGTTTCCTATTTATAGTTCTGCCATCAAATATCTGTGTGCTAAGTATACCATTTTTGTTTTACATAGGGGAGAAAAGACTCGGAGGACACCCCTCATCCGAGGAGAACAGAGACCCCCCACCTCGGGAAGAAGGGGAAATACCCCCAACCCAAGCAGAGCAGGAGGAGGAAGAAGATGTGGTGGAAATTGTCACCACAACAGGTGAGTGTCTGCGACCACAGGCTCAGGTAAGAGATGGATGCCGGCATATTTTTGATACCTGTTTTTGTTTGGTTTCTCTCTTTTTAGGTAATCGTGATGTTGTGGATCCAGATCCTTTCACATCAGAAAGTGTACAGATCCTGATCGGGGAGATCATGGGGTGTAATTTAGAATTGGAAAACCTCAAGAAAAACATCAATGATGTTATTCAAAAAAATAAAAACATCATTGATGTTTTGGGGCGAGTTTAAAACCCCTCCAAATCCCTTTTTTTTTGTGTGCTACAATCTTAAAAATGTTTTACCGATTTTTAGAAAAGCCAAATTTGGAGGATGCACACAGTGTGTCAACATGTGCTATCTGCCATCACGGGAGATCAATGGACGCGTTTTGGGGGTGCAACCCCTTCCTCAATAATAAACTAGCTGAGAGGAAGGGGTTTCTCCCCCAAAACACGTCCCTTGATCCCCCGTGATGGCAGCTAGCACATGTTGACATTAGTAAATTGGTGTGCATCTTGCAAATTTGGCTTTTCCTGGGGTGACTTCACCCCATCTGAACGCAATATCAAACACAGTTCCTAAATACTCATGTCTGATATTGCCTTCAAGTTCTACCAAATGTGAACTTTCTAAGTTCAAGATTTGTGTCTTTCTTGTTGGTTTTACACATGCCTGTTTTATCTTAAATGGACATTTCTATTTTTGATAATGCCACCCCAAAAAATGTTATACAACAAACATGTTGGTTTGTTTTAAAAACCTTTTCTAAATGCACATGTGATTGTGCAGGTATTAAAAAGATTGTTAATCAAGAATGTGTGGATTATTGTCTCAACGCTACAACACTTTTGTGGTGATGTAATTGCTGCTTTCTGTGAAAATGGGGCTTATTTCCTAAGGGCAAATCCTCTTTGCACTACAAGTGCAGTTTCAGTGCAGTTTCAAGTGCACCTGTAGTGCAAAGTGTCTTTGCCTTTAGTAAATAACACCCAACAGTGCTTTGTATAAGGTTACACAATCATGCCATTTTCCGGACTACCCACATTTCTGTCAGGGTCAGCTAAAACAAACACAAGCATTAAATGTCACCAAAGATTTTTTTTTTTTGGTTTTTATTTGATAAAGGCATATTGATGGCCCCCCTACCCGCAAAGAACTCAAGGTATCTTAACCGGACATCACGGGCACTCAGGGAGGGAAAGCCAGGACGGCCACTTTCAAGCGCAGTCAGTGTTGTTTCATTTAGAATTCCGGCCTCAGGCCCAACTGAGCCAGCATAGTTGGCAGAATGTTGCCATAAAAATTTATGTAGAACACAGCACACCAGGATGATATGATTAAGTTTATACTCCGCCATATGGATGGGTGTCAGAAATAGGCGCAACCGGCTGGCCATGATTCCAAATGTGTTCTCCACCACTCTTCTGGCTCTGGCCAGCCGGTAATTAAAAACCCTCTGTTCCGGGGTGAGGGTCCTCATCGGGAATGGCCGCATAAGATGGTCCCCCAGCGCAAAGGCTTCATCCGCAACGAAGATGAATGTGAGTCCTTCCACATTGTCTTCTGGACGTGGCAAGTCCAAGCTGCCATTCTGGAGACGCCTGTAAAACTCCGTCTGGGCAATGACTCCACCATCGAACATCCAGCCATTCTTCCCCACGTCCACATACAGGAACTCGTAATTAGCCGACACCACCGCCAACATCACAATACTATTGAACCCCTTGTAATTATAATAGTACGACCCCGAGTTGGGGGGTGGGACGATGTGGATGTGTTTCCCATCAATTGCCCCTCCGCAGTTAGGAAAGTCCCACCGCTGGGCAAAGTGGGAGGCCACAGTCTGCCATTCCTGTGGCGTTGAAGGAAACTGTTGAGGAAAACAAAACAAACTTAGTATTTTTGCACATAAACATGGAAAGCAGATTAGACACAAACATTCTTGGCCAACATCCAGATAACATTTATTAAGGGGAATTTTACAACACCAAAGTATAAGGTACACCTATCATATTCCCCCTCCCACCCCCTCTCATGGGCCATTTCTAACATTATAGGGGGGGAATCTTGGACAGGTAACCCTCTTCGCTTAATTGAGAGATGAATGCCTAAATACAGGGTATTACTTGGAACAGCCCCTACTTAGTTACACTATTGGCAGCCCACTGGACAGGTAAGAAGTGTCATAATACAAAGATATAAATACACACTATACACATTTGAGCAAATTTGGACATTCTGCTATTAACTATCAAGATAACAATAGGATACAAAAAATTTAAACAGTACCATTTGAAAGTATACAGGCAGGCCCTTGCACTACATGCTTTGGGGAATTCATCCATAAATCTGACCACAAAAGAGGTGGGTATAGTGTGTATGGGTTTGGCAAAGTCAGCAGATAGATGATTGAGGATAGATAGAGAATTGGGATCAGCTGACTTAGCAGTTGGGGGGAGGGAGGGTTAATAAAAATGATTTGGGGACACTACAAAAAAAAGCCTCTGCCACTCTGCCTGAATTTAAAGCACCAATCACATTTCAAAACATTTTAGGGGGTGTTTGGGGTAAAGCATTACTATGGAGCTGATAAAATACATTGTTAAGTGACTACATGAGGTGAATATAGGGGCAGGAGAGCATGCTGGGGAGGTAAGTGAAGGAAAATATGTATGAAGGACAAAAAAATAATGATATAAAAATCCAGCATGCATGAGGACAAAGGGGACATTCACAGCATATTGCAATCATGGTAATTAGGGAATGAGGAAAGAAATACATTACATTAGCAAACATTATATACAATAAAATGTGATATTAAAGGATAAAAATCTTACCTTCACATACTCCTTCTGTAGGACCTGTATGATGGCAGAACAGGTCTCTGGGATAATGATCCCCAGAGCCTGGGGGGAGATGCCTGTCGAGAACTTGAGGTCCTGCAGGCTTCTCCCTGTCGCCAAGTACTGCAGGGTAGCGACGAGCCTCTGCTCCGGAGTGATGGCTTGTCTCATGCAGGTATCCTGCCTGCTGATATAGGGGGTCAGCAAAGCCAGCAGACGGTGAAATACGGGGTCCGTCATCCTGAGAAAGTTCCTGAAATCATCAGGATTATTCTCACGGATCTCACCGAGCAAAGGCATATGACAGAACTGGTCACGCTGAAGCAACCAATTCTTGGTCCATGAACTCCTCCCCACCCTGTTCATGGACTGGACTTGTGTCAAGGTCATGACCCCAACACCAAGCCCCCGCACAGCACGAACTCTACGAGGAGTATGTATACGCAACATGGCTAGAAAACGGTCGGCTGCTCAGAACGAAGTAACAGAACGCACTGAAGAACAGCAAGGCCTGTGAAGAGCGACCTGAAAAACAGTAACGAACGAACAAGAACACAATGACAAAGTCACGCGGAGCTTGCTTGCACGCACTGAAGAGCAGATACAAACCCACAAGCACAAACTGAACCGCAGAAAACTATCTGAAAGCCACGAGTCTGAAAAAGCGCGAATCGTCTCTCACCAAACTTTTACTAACACGAGATTAGCAAAAGGAGCCCAAAGGGTGCCGCGCTTGGTTCTGAACTGGCCTTTTCTAGGCTCGTCGGACGCGGTTGACGTCACCGCGTTGTTGGCGATCGGAAATTCCGACAACTTTGTGCGACCGTGTGTACGCAAAACAAGTTTGAGCCAACATCCGTCGGAAAAAATCCTAGGATTTTGTTGTCGGAATGTCCGATCAATGTCTGACCGTGTGTACGGGGCATTAGAATGTATTAAAGTCAAAGGGTGTCTAACCTAACCAAATTTTTATTTAGAAGCCGATTTTTGGTGTCAACTAACAGTTTAGCTTTTTGCCATGTTCATGAGGTTCATGACCAATGTAGCCCAACACATGTGGTGTTAATGAGTCTTCTATGTGATTTTTTTCTATTTCGTGTATTCAATCATTATTTTTGCAACAATCTTTTACAGTTATTTTTTGTTTTTTGTAGTTTTTTTTCCCATTGATCTAAATGAATGTAGCCAAAAATGGCAAAATGTTACTGACTTTTGCAGAAATTTCAGATAACTAAAACCTTCAATGTAAATATTTGGTTGTTTGAACTCACACTACCTCAGTCTTAAGGCCCGTATACATGATACAGAAATCGGAAGTAAAATTTCATCCGACGAACGATCTGTCAATTTTCGGATCGTTAGTATTGTGCTTTTGACAGCCGATTCCGTTTTTTTCGTCCGACAAAAGCTGGATGTGCAGACTATAAAATTTTTGCTGTACGTGAACTCAACGTCCAATTTTCGTTTAACTAGTATGGTTTTCGTCCTAAAAAAAACGTAACAGCAAGACTATGCATGCTCACAAACGAAAGAATACATACAAAACTATTCAACACATTACGACACTTCTGAAGTTGAATTCTGTCGTACGAGAATTTTCATATGATTGGTAATCTCTTCACTTTCGACATGAGACATGCAACAAAAAACGGAGGAATGGTCGTCCGAAAATCTGATTGTGTGTACGAGGCTTTAAGCTGGATACACACTATATAAATATCTTTAGATTTTTTCCTTTAGAGTTACCAAAACCATATAATGGGAGGTCAAACCTAAACACTTTCTTTTTTTTTTTTTTTTTTTTTTCCTTGTCAAAAGAAGTTTATTGAGTATACAACGTTATAAAGATACATAAAGTAAGTTTACAAGGATCTATAAAGTAAGCTCATTGTTTTACAGTAGGGTTTATATAGGTAAATATCATGAAATTTCAAACATTAAACATTGGGTTCACGTAAACCTAAATTAAAGATATATATCATTTCCTTAGTTACTTTTGTAGGTATTTAAATGATTTATACCTACTATACATATTGTTTACAAGTAGAGTGTATATAGGTCAAATAAATTCTGATAATGAGCTTTAATCGTAAGGTGGAGAAAAGGAAAGAGAAAGAAGAAAAAGGGTTGAAAGGTAGAGGTATGGCCCACAAGGTTGTCCCGCTCGTCAGTTTATTATTCTTTTTAGTTCTCTTTGAAGCCTTAGAATGGGTGTCTCTGTAAGTCATTTAATCTGTTACCATGGCAACAGGACAGAGTCATTGAAGTTTGACAGGAACTGTTGTTTTATCCAAGGATGCCAAAGTTTTTCAAATTTTGGAATTTGATTTTGATCGATGGCTACCATCTTAGCATGGGACATTGTATTATTCATTCTGTGAATTGTTTCTGCTAGTACCAATGTAGGAGATTTCCATGCCTTGGCCACTGTTTGTTTTGCAGCCGTTATTAGTTGGATCATAAGTTTGAATTGAGAGAGTGTTAACCATTCCGGTTTTAGATTAAGTAAAGTTAAATATGGATCTGGTTGTATTATTTTTTTAAATATTTTAGATGCAATCACGAAGACTTCCTTCCAGAAGGTTTGGATTACTGGGCACGTCCACCATATGTGTAAATATGTGCCTATTTCTGGGCATCCTCGAAAACAAAGAGCTGAGGTATTAGGTGAATATTTTGCCACTCTAGCGGGTACAAGGTACCAGCGAGTTAGGACTTTATAATTTGTCTCCAGTGCTAAGATGTTGGGTGAAGATGACTTAGATGTGAGCCATATGTTAGACCAGTCCGTGTCTTCTAAAGTTCGTCCCAGGTCCTCTTCCCACCTCTGAACATAAGAGGGTCTATTAAGATTTGGTACTCCATATAATTGATTATAAAGTGATGAAATTGTACCTTTAGCAAATGGATCTTTTGTACAAATTGATTCAAAAATGGATAATTGGGATAATGGTGTATCCCCCTTTAGGAATGGTGTATAGAAATTTTTGATTTGGAGATATCTAAATATCTCAGAGTTTGGTAGATCATATTTTTCTCTAAGCGATGGGAATGAAAGGAATGATTTAGATGCTATGAAGTCATTTAGTGTCTGAATGCCTGATGTTGTCCAAGCTTTAAAAGAATTTGGGTAGATCCATGCCGGATAAAAGGCCGGATTTCTGATAAAAGAAAGGAGAGGATTGTGTGGAGATTGTAACTGATATTTGGTTTTTAGTTTATCCCAGAGAGATAAGAAGTGTTTAGTTATGGGATTATGAATTTTAAAGCGGTCTTTAGGATCAAGCCATAATAAATTTGATATTAATAGAGGGTCATTTTCTGAAGCCTCTATAAATACCCATAATGGGATTTCCTGTTTTGCATGGTATTTGGACAGACTGGCCAAATGTGCCGCTCTGTAGTAGTTAGTAAAATTAGGGTATCCCAGGCCTCCTTTATTTTTGGGAAGATGTAGTGTGTGTATAGGTATACGTGGTTTAGAAGAGCCCCATATAAACGAAGTTGCTCTTTTTTGTACTATTCTCAAAAAATAGGAAGGAATTGGAATAGGGAGGACTCTGAATAGATAAAGCAATTTGGGTAGAATAGTCATTTTGATTGCATTAATCTTCCCCATCCAGGATAAAGGAAGTTGCGACCATTGTTTTATTAGATTTGTGATCTGTCTTAATACAGGAGGATAATTGGTTGAGAATAAGTCAGAATGAGAGGCTGTTAAATGAATTCCAAGATATGGGATTGATTTTTCTGCCCATGTGAATGGGAGTGCAGCCCTAGCCGGGATCAATTCCATGTTTGTGAGTGAAATATTAAGCACTAGGCATTTCTTAGGATTAATCATAAGGCCGGATAGGGCTGCAAATCCATCAAGAGCTGGTATTAAGTTAAGACCAGAGACCTGTGGTGATGATAGAAAAAGTAATATATCGTCTGCAAATATACATAATTTGTGTGTAATACCTCCTACTTCAATGCCAGTTATAGTTTGGTTTGTTCTGATATATTGGGCCATGGGTTCGAGTATAAGGGCAAATAATAAGGGAGATAATGGGCAACCCTGTCGGGTACCTCTTTCGATATTAAAGGCTTCAGATTTGTATCCAGCATATTTTATATAGGCTTTGGGTTTATTATATAATGCTTTGATCCATGTTAAAAAGTGGGGTCCAAAACCCCATTTTTGTAATGAATATTGCATATATTGCCAGGATACTGTGTCAAATGCCCTCTTAATATCGAGAGATAGAAAACATAAAGGGATTTTCCGTTTTTTAGCAATATGTGCCAATAACACTGCCCTGCGTATATTATCGCCTGCCTGTCTATTTGGCATGAAGCCTACTTGATCTCTATGTATTAATTTTCCTATAATGCTATTGAGGCGTTTTGCTATTATTTTTGCTAATAATTTAATATCGAGGTTTAACAGAGAGATAGGCCGATAATTCACACAGGAAGTATCATCAGAAAGGGGTTTTGGGATCATACAAACAATTGCCATTAGTGTTTCTTGCCGAAAAGAATGTCCATCTAGAAGTTTGTTAAAAGTTTCAGTGAGAATGGGAGAGAGTATTTCTGAGAATGTTTTATAGTATAAAGCCGAGTAGCCGTCTGGGCCTGGTCTTTTGTTAAGTTTTAGGTCTTTTATGACGTTAGCAACTTCATCTATAGTTATAGGCTCATCCAAACTGCTTTTTTGATTCTGAGTTAACTCGGGTAAGGTTATTTTTGAGAAGAAGGATTCAGCCTCTGTAGGATTAAATTCATTGTTTGTCTTGTATAAAGTTGCGAGATGTGAGTGAAATTTATGGATTATTTTAACTGGATTACAAGTGTAAACATTTTTTGATAATTTCAAACGTATTGGTTTGAAAGATTTGTTAGTTGAATTTAATGCCCGAGCCAAATATGTACCTGGTTTGTTTGTATTCATGTAGAAATTGTGTTTGGAGCGTTTGAGGGATTTATCAACTGACTCAGTGAGAAATAGATCGTATTCCAATCTAGATTTTTCCAGATGAGATTTTGTACTCTGAGATGGATTATCTTGAAATGATATGTAGGCTGCATTAAAATTGAGTTCTAGTTTTTTTGCTAGATTTTTGCGTTCCCGTTTAAATAGTGCCATTTGTCTTTGTATTGTACCACGCAAGACAGGCTTATGAGCTTCCCACAGTGTTATTGGGGAGATGTCTGTTGTATTATTAATTGATATGTATTCCTTTAAAGCTTGTTCAATGGCCATCTGATGTAGTGGGTGTTTGAGCATTATGTCCGGTAAGTACCACGTTGGGTCATGCGCTTTTGGTATGGCTGAGGCTATAGTAGTGTATACTGCATTATGATCAGACCACGGAATCGGAATTATATCTGATGCAATAATTTCTGGTATCATTCCTATTGTTAGAAAAATATGATCTATTCTGGTGAAGGTTTGATGAGGGTGCGAGAAATAAGTGAATTTCTTTTTCATTGGGTTACTTTCTCTCCATGAATCTACCAGATTGTATTTGGAAAGAAGTTGAGAAAAAGGTAATCTAGAGGTTATTTTGGATGGTGTAAAAGGTGATTTATCTAGAAATGGGAGGAGGACCTGGTTCGAATCCCCACACATTATCACTGTTCCTATTTTGTGTGTATTAATCACTTGTAATATATGTGAGAGGAATGGTGTAGGTTGTTTGTTAGGAGCGTAGTAGGAAATCACCGTGATTGCTGTATCCATTATATAACCCATGAGTATCAGGTATCTACCTTCTGGGTCTTTAATTTCTGATGATAAGGTGAATGGTGTGGATCGGTGAAATGCAATTAGAGTTCCCCTTTGCTTGGTACAGGCAGAAGCCGTGTAAATTTGTTGATAAAAAGGAGAAATATATTTTGGAGTAGAATCTTTGGTGAAGTGTGTTTCTTGGAGGCATACTATGTGAGCCTTCTTGTTATGGAAAGTACGGAAGGCTTTGGTCCTTTTTTGAGGGACATTTATTCCCTAAACATTCAGGGAAAGTATATTCAGTGGTGCCATGGCAATAGATCAAATAGTTTTGACTTACTTTTTGTTATGCAGAGCTGACTGCGCAGATCAACCTGTGTGGACTGAAGAGATGAATAGATAGAAAAGAAACCAGTGAATTCTGGAGTAAAGAGTAAACAAAAAACATATGAGATTAGATGATACATTGTATAAATTATTTTTTGCAAGTAATCACAATTTACCCGTGAAAGAGAATAAATATCTCTCTCAGGGGAATAAGTGCCTTCGTCACACTCCCACATAATATGGTTGGGAGAATGAGGAGGGCTAATGGGGGTACACGGATCTTCCGCTTACAGGAGAGAAGTGCTATGTCAAAAGACATCAAAATGATGTTTCATTAGTTGGAGTGCAGAATATAGTTTTTGTTGAAATTATTTATTCCAGGGTGGTTGTATATGGTTAGTCTTGCCCTAGGCTAAATAATTCAGTTAGAAAGGTACTGTTAATAACTTTGGTATTGATGAAGATAGTTTGAATTATTTTGGGATTTTAACACTTTTAGAGTAAACAATTACATATTTTATTCATATGTAACTGTTTAGATATGTTAATTCATAAAATTGAGGTTGTATTGCTTCAGATTAGAATAAACAAAAACATAATTCTAGGAACTAGTTAGGTAATAATATATTTGTTTTAAGAAAAGAAAAAAAAAAAAAAAGCTTCCATTACTTCTGGATTATTGAACATATTTGTCCTAAAAAGTAATAAATCTATTGTTATTACCTGATAATATATAACTGAACAAGAATTTCCTTATTTCACTTATATATTCTAAGGCTATATGAATCAGAAGTAATAAGAAATATAACTGGAATGTAACATGATCCCACACAGTGTGTGACTATCAGAATGCAGTTACATTCAGTTATAAGTATAGGTTTTTTATAGAGAACCATCTCTTAGTATAATAAATGAAGAGATATCAGGAATTAGGATGTCAGTCCATTGAATCTTCTTGGTCCATGGATGATGTGGCATAACGGCCTCTTTTGTGAGAATGATGATTCCCATTTTGTTCTGGAATTTTCTGGGTGCTGCCTGAAGGTGAAGATGATGCCATTCTTCTGCGTGTGGGAGTGTTGCTGCTTGTGGGTTCTGTCAGATTTAATTTTAAAAGGGTTTGTTGTAGTTCATCTGCTGATCTGCTTCTGTAAATTGTACCTTGGTAGTTAAATCTGACTGAAAAGGGGAAGCCCCATTGATACATAATGTTGTGGCGTTGCAGTTCCATTAGTTGGGGTTTCATGGATCGTCTTTTAGTAATAGTAAGTTGGGATAGGTCAGCAAAAATTTGATAATTGTGTCCTTGAAAATTAAGTTCCTTTTTTTCTCTTGCAGCAATTAGTATTTGTTCTTTCGTTCTGTAATAATGAAATTTTGTGATTATATCACGTGGGGGTCCATCTTTCTTTTTGGCTGTGAGGGCTCTGTGTACTCTGTCCAGTTCTAAACGTTCAATAGGGATATCTGGCTTTAGTTCTTGTAATAGAGCAGTAATAGTAGATTGCAGGTCTGTCACAGTTTCAGGTATTCCCCTTATGCGCAAGTTTGAACGTCTGGCTCTATTTTCGTAATCTTCGAGCTTAGTTTGAAGTATTAAATTCTCTTTTTTTAATTGTTCCAATTCTGTTATATTTTCTTGGGTTGTAATTTCAATTTCATCCATTTTTATTTCTAAGGCTGCGGTGCGGTTTCCCAGCTCTCTTATTTCTTTGGTTAGGCTGTTTGTTATTTGGTCTGAGGTTTGTTTTAAAGCCTTATGAAGCATCTTTTCAAATTGTAATAATATTACTGGGGATACTGAGGAGGCTTGTGGAGAAGTTTGTGAGAGGATTTGTTCTGTATCTGACTCAAATGGAGAGTCTTGCTGTGACATTTTCTGTCTGTGAGAGCGCCCTGATGCTGTATCTTGTGAGGTGACTGGAGCTGCTTCAGCTGCAGTGAGTGCCTGTGAGCTCTTTGTGAGGTGATTTTTATTTCTGCCACGGTTTCCTCCCAGTACCATATTTCCTGCCCAAACTTTCACAGTTTGTTCCCTGGGGCAAAAAGGTTCAAATGGATACCTTTTGAGCCTGCAGGCTCCGCTTTGTCCTTCTCTTCTCTCCTCAGCGGTGTGGAGCTCTAACAATGCATGTCTGCTCTGCTAGGCTCCGCCTCCTGCCCCCAAAACCTAAACACTTTCAATTTGTATGCAATCAGAGAAAAACAAAGCCTAGAGCTAAAATAGATTGGGACTTTATATGAGGCAATAGTAACATATACCTCCATCCCTGATAAATTGAGCAAAAGAGGATATCGGGGATGGAGGTATATGTTTCTAGTGCCTCATATAAAGTCCCAATCTATTTTAGCTCTAGGCTTTGTTTTTCTCATATTTCTGGGGATGGATACACATAACTAAACCATTATTTATTTTGATTACAATCTGTGACCTAAATATGCCAAGATTTTTCTTTTCCTCTTACAGGGACCAGCTCTGTCAGATGGGGTTAGGCTCTGCATCGTTGTCCCCGGGAGCTGCGACTCACACCGGGCCCCCCCTCTCCCCCCCTCATTGGGGGGTGGGGCGGGCGGGCGCTCGCTGTGGGTCGACGCCACGCCTACATGCCGAGCGAGCGACATCATTCATGATGCCACGCCGCTGACATGTTTGTCCATCTGCGTACTCCACAAGGGAGTTTGGGTACCAAACGCCAAGCACGCACTGCGGCTCGAGTGGTGGCGCTTCTTTTCCCTCCCTACGCAGCATGACGTTGCCGGTCACCATTGGTCTACGGCTGGTATATTTATCACACATGCACCCTGCTCACACTTTAGCTCGACCCACTGCCCACATTGCTGCACTTCTGGATTATATTTTTTTTTCTTAAATACCCATACAGGTATTTAGTCTTTCATACTCTCACTACTTATTTTACCCACTGATAATTTTATTTCATACCATACCTTCGGTCTAATTTCAAACTACTTTCCCTATTCCACTTTTATAGGAATGTCTCCCTCTATATACATACACATATTTGGGTGTCTCCTCTTTAGTACATTAGTTGTGGTATTAGTTTACTGTTACTTTATTGATTTTTACAGATACCCTGTATTAGTTTCCTGTTACTTTATTGATTTTTACAGATACCCTTGGTAATTACTTACAATGTGAACCATGTACACTATCAAACACCAATACCTCAGCTGGAATCTGGTTATCCTTTTCTCATCTTGATTGTTGGTTTCTAAGCCGTGCTTCTAGTGCTACCGTCTCAGCTTTCTACCATTAATACTACCCACAGCCGTACCCATATACTACAGATAGGTGAGAGTGTTTGGGACATTTTATGTTCCCCCTCTTTCTTCTGTGTTTTACATCATTTTCTACTATCTTATTATTCTGGCATTTTCTATTATAGATACCCCCAAAACTATGCATCTGCTCCTGATGAGTGGTAAAGTAACCACGAAACGCGTAGAGCTTTTCCATGATGCTACGTAACAGTTTTTATGTCTAATATCTACCATATCACAGTCTACTATAATGAACCAATTCCTCATTGCTATTATGCCTATATGCTACCATTACAATTGCAGTCTACATACCCTAGGTTTATTACCATGTACCAAGATGTCGAGACAAGTGTCTTATATTATGAATTGTTCAAATCTTATTTATTGAAACCCATTACTATATTATACCATAACTACTATGCACATTATGTTGAGACATTTGTTCTATTATGAATTGTTTAGAATTCTATTTATTTAATGAGATCTAATATTATATTACTGCATTTATTATTTTTTATTACCTTACATGTGTATGTACACCTTTTGTAATAAATAATCATGTTATACATTGATTGGTTTATTTGACTGAGTTATGTGCTTCATATAAAGTCCCACCATTTTTTCCTGTATGCAATCAGGCAGGCCCTTGCACTACATAGTTGAAGGTAAATCTTATGCCCCGTACACACGATCTGACATTCCGACAACAAAACCGTGGATTTTTTTCTGAAGGATGTTGTCTCAAACTTGTCTTGCATACACACGGTTACACAAATATTGTCGGAAATTCCGAACGTCAAGAACGCGGTGACGTACAAGACATACCACGAGCTGAGAAAAATGAAGTTCAATAGCCAGCAGTGCGGCTCTTCTGCTTGATTCCGAGCATGTGTGAACTTTTGTGCGTCGGACTTGTGTACACACACTCTGAATTTCCGACAACAAGTTTTGATGTCGGAAAATTTGAGAACCTGCTCTCAAACATTTGTTGGCGGAAAGTCCGACAGCAAATGTTCTATGGAGCATACACACGGTCGGACTTTCCAACAACAAGCTCACATCCAACATTTGTTGTCGAAAAGTCCGATTGTGTGTACGGGGCATAAAGGTAATCGAACAACAAAAGTTGTATAGCGTGTATCCAGCTTTACTCTGCAGCATATCAAAGACATCAACTAACGCCATCCACCACAGACAAGGTAGCAAGCCACAAGAGAAAAATTCAACCACTTTAACCAGCCGCCGTCATCATACTGCGACAGGTCAGCTCTTTTACAGTGAATCGCCGTAGCTGTATGTCGGCTCCTTTAAGAGCCATAGCAGGTGGGGGACCCGATGTGTGTGGCCGGCGGCCGCAATGTCCGCCGGGCCACCTGCGATCGCTGGAAAGAGAGCCAGAATGGTGATCTGTCAATGTAAGCACACAGATCCCCGTTCTGACAGGGGAGGGGAGAGAGATCTCCTGTTCCTAGTGATTAGCAACAGCGATCTCTCTCCTCCTCCAGTCAGTCCCATCCCCCCACAGTTAGAAACACCTCCCAGGGAACACATTTAACCACTTGTTCGCCCCCTAGTGTTAACCCCTTCCCTGCCAGTGACATTTACACAGTAATCAGTGCATTTTCTTTAGCACTGATCGCTGTATATGTGTGAATGGTCCCAAAAAAGTGTCAAAAGTGTCCGATCTAGTAAATAAATTAATTAGGAAGGTCTGTACTTAGGACATGTGTGAAGGTTGCAGCCTCCCCAATACCCCCCCGTAAGAGGGCTCTAGAATATAGAAAGAAAGAAGATGTGAAGGGGCGAGAGGCGCTACCTAAATGTCAAATAGTGCTTTACCAAATCACTCTATAGTGGCTAAGTATTAAAAGACAGTGTTATTGTGGAATAAATTATAACAAAACAGTTTCCATAAAGGTGATAGTGTGATAAGTTATCACATTTCACCTACCCCAGTAGGTGAGCACTAAAACGCTCTAGGTGTGGACACCAATCCTACACAGGAGAAGTTATCACCAAAAGTGTAATGGCTTACAAATTAGTGTATAAAACATCCAAACATGAATACCATTATAGTATAGTGATCTTCTGCTTGTAACAGTGCGTATAGTGTATAGTGTGTATAGTTTTCAAACCCAAAATACAGGATGTGAGTGAACCCAAAAACCAAATCCAAATAAGAATGCAAAGAATCGCACCAAAAAACAAAAAAGTTCTAAAAAAATCGCACCAAAGTCGCGCCAAAATGTACTTATCGCAACATATACAAAAACATATAAGTGTATACATATAGTTTCCCAATCATAAAATCAAGGTGTATATAAACCCAAGAAGCAAAAAAAAAAAACAAAAAAAATACAAAAAAATCGCACCAAAAAACAGAAAAAATGCAAAAATCGCACCAAAATTAAAAATTACACCAAGATGCAGTTTATCGCACCGTGTACAAAGAACACATAGGTGCATTCATCCCAATGAAGGTGACTGTTCGTGTTTAGAGGAATTGTAGCAGGTGACTTTAGTGATCACAGAATCTTGACAGTTGACTTACGTGCTCCCCCTCAAGGGTTCCCACTCACCAGATCCTACCCCCTACAGGGGTAATGCGCATGTAGCTCCTTAGGTTGGAAGGTAACCACTGGTGTCAGCCTTTGCAGTTCCTCGAGCAGCCTTGGGATATTCGGGTTGTGATAGATGTAATTTTCATAATCCTCATAAAAAAGAGAAATTAGCTCTCATAGTGCAGTATAACCAAAACTTCCGTTTATTAAAAGATTATTTAAAAAAATGTATAAAAGCAAACAGACAAAAAAATGCAGTTCATTCAGCGTAATGCCTAGTCCCATAGGGGCTGCACTTGCCGGTATAAAGCATAGGCCACCAAGCTGTAGGTGGACAGCATGCACTCAAGTTGCGTTCCACCCACTCGCTCGCTCAGCTTCCTGGAAGTCACGTGATGTGTGTAGTGACGCTGTACGCATTTCGTCATAGATGTCTTCAGCGGCAATGTCTTACCACTGCACGTCATGTATTTTTTAAGGGAGAGCGGCTTGTAACCCTGCCCACTTAACACCGACCCGCCCAGCTAATACTGGGAACCAGGAAATCCATGCATCGCACAACGATGTTAAGGGTGCCTATCCCGGGGTGGACCAAATATGGTTTCAGGTGAAGGTAGATAATACACCCGCTCTCCCTTGATAACACCATAAACTTCATAAACACAAATCAGTTAAATCAGAGACCGGGGTAAATATAGAAGTATAAGATAAATTTGTACCATTAGTATATAATCTAATTGCTCCAGAATCCCCCTAGTGGCTAAGGATGGCTAGTGGCTAAGGATAAAATCTTAAAGCGGTTGTATACCCGCTGACATTTTTTTTTTTTTAACCCCTGTAAGGCAAAAGGCGTAATGAGCTAGTATGCACCGCATACTAGCTCATTATGAAATACTTACCTTAGAACGAGGCGTCGGTATCTTACTTGGTCCACGCCGAGGTAGCTGACATGTTGCCTCGGCGTGTCTTCCGGGTATCGCGGCTCCAGCGCTGTGAGTGGCTGGAGCCGCGATGTCATCACTCCCGCGCATGCGCGCGGGAGATTTCTTTCCCGGCAAGGTCCGGCAGTTGCCGGGCCTTCAGCCGAGAATCCCCTGTGCGCATGCGCCGCTGCAGTCAGCGGCTCATAGCAAGGGGAATATCTCCTAAACCGTACAGGTTTAGGAGATATTTTTTTTTACCTACAGGTAAGCCTTATTATAGGCTTACCTGTAGGTAAAAGTAAAAAAAATTACTATACAACCACTTTAAGGATAAACTTAGTAAGAGAGCAAGGCTAGATATTACCCAGTAAAACTGTCTAAATACCCATCAACCATTACTAATTACTCAAGCCCTTTACTATTAAAGCGCCATTACTAGTAAAAAAATATAGCAATAAAAATGCCGTAAATCTATTCCCTATTTTGTAGACGCTATAACTTTTGCGCCAACCCATCAATACAAGCTTATTGCGATTTTTTTACCAACAATATGTAGAAGAATACATTATCGGCTTAAACTGATGAAGAATTTCGGGTTTTTTTACACTTTTTTGGGGGGTATTTATTATAGCAAAAAGTAAAAAATATTGTTTTTTCTTCAAAACTGTCGCTCTTTTTTTGTTTATAGCCCAGAAAATAAAAACCGCAGAGGTGATCAAATAGCACCAAAAGAAAGCTCTATTTGTGGGAAAAAAGTACATCAATTTTGTTTGGGTACAGCATCGCACGACCACGCAATTGTCAGTTAAAGCGAAGCAGTGCCGTATCGTAAAAAACGGCCTGGTCATTAAGGGGGGAAATCTTCTGGTCTGTAAGTGGTTAAGGCTGCATATATATATATATATATATATATATATATATATATATATATATATATATATATTAACCTTTTTTTATATATTGCAGCTTACCACCCTTAGATGTGGTGGCTGCATTAGTTCTCTTTTCCAAATGCTTTTTTCGTTTTATTTTTACCTGGTGCTCCTGCCCTTAAAAGATAAGTTCAGGATTAAAAAAAAAAAAAAACATTTATACTCATCAAGGTGGATGCAGCAGTGATCCGATGCTGTATCTGTCCCCTGTCGCATCTTCATGGAGAACAGAGCAATCAGACACCGCTAATCACTCAGTTGTTGGTCTTCAGTGAGTAGAGAGCCAATCACTGTCAGTCACTGGCTCTCTGCTTGGGCTGTGCAGGGGGTGGGAACGGCTGGCTCAGGCTCTCAGCAGCTCACTGAGAGGCTGGAGCTAGCTGCCTGTCCAGGCATCTGGGTGAATCCTAACAATAAATTCAAGATCCCTCCAGAGCCTGGACTGGCTAAGTGACGACAGAAGACAGTGGGATTTAGCCCACTGTTGACTGAGTATGAGTCACAGGAGTGCAGAATGAAGTGCACTCCTGTGACCCACAGGAGAAGTAGGACCAAAAGAGCTTTGGCCTTACTTCTCCTTTAGCACACTTCATGTTCTAGGGCAGTGGTTTCCAAACTACAGCCTGGGGGCCAGACGCAGCTCTTTGCTTGATTTTATCTGGCCCTTGGGGCACTATTACATCCTCTGATACCAACAATGGAGCATCATTTCCCCCCACTGACACCAATAAAGGGGGCACAATTCCTTTCAATGACACCAACAATGGGGCACAACACCTCTCAATGACACCAACAATGGGGCCCAATGACATCAATGATGGGCCACAACACCTCCCATTTACACCAATAATGGGGTTCAATTACTTTCAGTGAAACAAACAATTTGGCATTGTTTTTCCCAAGGATGTCGGGACCTTTTCTACTCCCACTGGCAACAGTCCAGCCCTGATAAAGTCTGAAGGACAGTAAACTGGCCCTTTGATATAGATTACCAGTAGCTGATATCTATGGTAAGTCACTATAATATATATAGCAACTCCTCTGCCAATGGCAAATGAATAAGAAGAAGATTTCCTAATATTTACCTGCCATATGTATCATTGCAAGCTCGAAAGCCCCCAGGGGTTTGTAGTATATACAGTATATATATTGGATTGTGATCACCTAAAGGCTTGCAGGAAAATCTTACTACCTACCTCCTAAGGGTAGCTGACCATCTCAGTCTCCCCTGCATCTGCACCATCCCTACTACCCAGATTAGAAGCCCCGTGGCAGATAGGTAGTTATCCTGCAATTTCCACTCAACTGGTGTGGTTTTCCTTTCAGCCTGGGTACTTACAGCCTGGCTGGCTCCCTTCACGTGTCTCCACTGCACCTCTCCCGACATGGGGTCTCCTCACACAGTGGAGTTCCTCCCCCTTCACTCTACTGGCCCGCACCCATCAGCTTTCTCCTCCAGACAGTTTCAGCCTCTTGACATGGCATCTGCCTCCCCGTAGCTAAGAACTCAGGTGAGAGGTCCGCTGTGATGATAGGACAGTCAAAACTAAAAGCGGCGCCCCCCCCCACACACACACACATAACCACAAACACCCACAGGCTCTTTTTGTGCTGCCCCCCCCCCCCCCCCCCACAGAGTGCTGCCCTAGGTCTGGGCTTTGTCGGCCTAGGCCAAGATACAGCAGTGCCAATACCAACTTATAAGAAGGAAAACAAAAGTTAAGGTTTCATTTCTACTAACTTTGATCATCCTTAGACACTAAAGCATTGTCTAGGACAATGCCATCTAAAGTCTACTGGCACCTTAAAAAGGAAATTTACACCCCCCCCCCCATTCCCACCATCCTCACCTGTCATCCATGGTTGTCTTCAATTCACATACTCACTTGTCCAGCAGATTGGCATTGTTCTGCTGTAAACCACCGCGCTGCTGCCACACATTTTGTCCCATGTTGTTATCTTTATTCCTGACATTATATGGTGCCTGTTCCTGGTTCAGGCAGCCCGGCCCCCTCATGACGTGTGCCAGGCCCACCCCCCTCCAGCTACTGTCAATGAAAAGCGAAGCAACCTGGCATATGTGCCTCTCCTGCTGCCCTCTCCCATGGTAGCCTCCTCTGGACTTGCTCTCCCAGACCCAGTGAACACAAGAGAGGTGGAGTTGGAACCCTGCTTTCCCCTTACAAAGCACCTTTTACTCACCTCCTCCTCTCTCCCTCTCCACATTTGAAGCTTACTTTATTTGTCTATTTAATCCAGTTTCTCTGAGAATTGCTATGGTCAATCAGCCTCCTGAACTGCTATCAGCCTTTCTTGATAACTTCTCAGCCTGGCTACCCTACATTATCTCCTGTGCAATTCTCACAATCATTCTTGGTGAATTCAATATTTTCCAATATATATTCCAATATATTCCTGTTAATGTTAACACTCCAGTTATTTCTAAACTTCTCAGCCTCTTTTGACCTGACACAATGGATATATACACAGTACACCTCTTTACACTTTGATGGCAACTCCCTTGGCCTTGTATTTTCCTACCTTTGCACTCCTTAAAATCTCTTCAGCCATCCTTTTCCCCTGTCTAACCACTACCTTATTAGCTTCACTCTCTCCATGTCTTTCCACCAATTGCCAGTAAGAAACCTTTGCCACCTTAACGCTTTACCACTCTACTCGGCAAAAGACTACCTTTGGACAAAACCTTAGCCACTTCAGGCTCCTGAACTGCCAAACAGACTTATTCACTCACTGAGATCCCCATTGTACAGACATCTCCCCCACCTAACATTCCATGTCCATTTCCATACTCAATACTTCCCTCTTTTAGTGACAAAATTCAAAGACAAACTGCGCTCCTCAAAACCATTCTAAATAAAACAAATCTATATATAAAAGTGCTGCATTGAAAACCAAAATAATAAATTACACTATCAATAATTTATAATACAATTTGTGACAACCAGTAAAGTGCTGTGTGATAATCCAAAAAAGTGCTTGGTGCAATTCACATAGAAAAGTATGAAAAGATCTTAAAAGTCCTCAATAAGGTGCTTGCTCTGATATACAATAATGTGCTTGCTGTGAAACAATGCCAAAATCGTGACTTTTTTTTTTTTTTGAAGGTTAACTTTTTTATTGTTTCATAAACACAACAAACAACAGTTTCACAGGTATACTATCAGAGTGAACATGGCTGCAGTCATAATGCAATACATTTATCAGGTATACAGGTATAAACCACAAAATAACATACAAGGTGTGTCATCAATCAGCACAATCTATTCCATTTAGGGTTCAGTCCCAGGTAGCCCACAGAGTGTAATGTCCCCAGTATATTCTGTATCTCAGGGGGTGGGTGGTACGGTGCTATCTGAGTTGACTCAGGAGTTCCATATTTTAGAGAATTTCTTCGGGCACCCTCTAGCTTCGTACGTTAACTTATATAGTGGTATGGCTTGGTTAACAATGGTGAGCCAGAACTCTATAGTGGGTAAGGATTGGGATTTCCAGTGCATGGTAATCGTTTTTTTGTGTAAAACATTACTATACAATTGCGAGGCGACATAGTAAGTTTGGAAACAGGGAAATGCCAGGCCCCCCGTCCAAAGTGGGTAACTGTAAGGTGTGTTTGGCAATCCTCACCACACCGCCCCTCCAGATAAAGTTAGTGATTATGGAGTCTATCTCTTTAAATTTAGCTTTGGTATTATATATTGGTGAATTACTCAGGATGTATAGGAAGCATGGGAGATAGATCATTTTGAAAATATTTATCCTTCCTAGCAGTGTAAGGGGGAGATTGTTCCATGTTTTCAGGGAGTTTTTTAATCTATTGATAAGGGGGTCTAAATTAATCTTGGCATGAGGAGATGGAGTGTTGTATCAAGACCCCTAGGTATCGAAAAGTGTGAACGATTTGTAGTGGGCATGACAGGGGCAGCACTATTGATGTCCCCTGGTCAATCTGAAACAAAAGGGATTTGTCCCAATTGACCTGGAAAAGTGACCAAAGCACCGGATAATATCCAGCAGGGCAGGGAGTGATGACTGGGGGTCCTCCAGGTATATCAGCATATCATCCGCATATAAGGATACCTTTTCCTCCAGACCCCCAATTGTCAGTCCCCTAATTTCCCCACTGGACCTCATCAGTGCTGCAAGGGGTTCTATCGCCAGCGCCAATAGCAGCGGCGACAGAGGACACCCCTCTCTGGTACCTCTTTTTATCAAGAAGGGGTCTGATATGGATGTGTTGACTCTCAGTCTAGTGGTGGGTTATAATATAGGAGCTGCACCCACCTGATAAAGGTAGTGCCAAATCTGAACTTAGCCAAGATTTCTAAGAGATAAGCCCATTCAACTGAGTCAAAGGCCTTCTGGGCGTCTAGGGCCAGTACAGCTCGAGAGCCAATCATGTCATTAACCGCTTGCATATTGGTAAAGAGTCCGTGCAAATTAATAGAGGTCGATCGTCCAGGCATAAATCCAGTTTGATCTGCACCTATAATAGTTGTGGTTACTGTATTCAGTCAACGGGCTAGTACTTTGGCCAGGATTTTAACATCTGAATTGATGTGCGAAATCCGTCGATATGATTCACAAAGAAGGTGGTCCTTATGAGGTTTGGGAATTAGGAAGATCAGTGCCTCCGACATAGAGGGCAGCAACTGTCCCGTTTTAAGGGCAAAGTTGTACATGCAACAGTAATAAGGAGAGCCGGCAAAACTGTAATCCTTGAAGTGTTGTTTATTGGTACATCAGAGTGACAATAAAACAATAAAGCTGATGCGTTTCGGCCATAGCCTTAGTCGTAGCTCAAAGTTGTACATGCACAGCAAATGTGGGATCAACAGGTCCCTAAACTGCATGTACCACTCTATGGGGATACCATCAAATCCTGGTGTTTTATGTCTGGCGAATGATTGTACAGCCTCCCCTATTTCTTCCGTCGTCAACAGAGCATCAAGCTGGAGGCCTGATGGTCCGTGAGTTTCGGGAGTGTAATGTCTGAGAGATAGTCATCTAGTTCAACTATCGTATAATGAGCTCTAGTAGCGTAAAGCGTGGAGTAAAAAGCGACAAACGCTTCCATAATGTCATTATTTTGCGCAACCATTGTGCCTGCCGAGTTTATAATTCTTGGGATATTATATGGCTGATAATCTGGCCTGGCTAAGTAGGCCAGTAGGCGGCTGTTTTTATCCCCAAATTCAAATAATCATTGGTTCTGGTATAGCAGTTTTTTTTGTATGCGTTCTAAAAGTACTGTACCAACTCTAATTCCCTGGCCTTATGTAGCCATGTTGCGTGTGTTTCGGAGTTAGGATATGCAGAATAAGCAGTTTCCACATCCCTGAGTCCTCCTTCTGTGTCCACCAATCTGGACTGCAACTCCTTACGGGCCACGTGCAGTGGCCTTAAAGGCATCCCAGACCACAGGAATGGACGCACTCTGTTTATTAATTACCCAAAATGATTTCATGTCAGCCATACTCTGGTCTACCATGGCCTGGTCTGCCAACCATAATGGGCTCAATCTCCACACCCGTGGGGGGTAGCATAGAACATCTAAACCTATCTATAGAGTTGTCTAGGACTGTGTTATAGTCCCCAGCTATTATTAGTGGGCCCTCAACAATTTCCAGTATTGTGCCCATCGCTCTTTCAAAACATTTTTTGGTAAAAGGTGGTGGGATATATATGCTAGTCACTGTGTAGGGTTTACCAAGAAGTTCCAGCACAAGAGTAACAAAACAGCCGTTAGGGTCAAGTTTAATGTGTTTAATATTGATTGGTGCTAATTTGGCTATAAGGATGGAAGTCTCTCAGGCGTATGTGGAGTAAGTGGAGTGAAGGGCGTAGGCTATTTTAGCTTTTTTAAGGGCCATAATCCTGGAGCCCTGGAGATGGGTTTCCTGGAGAAGGATCACATGTGGTTTGTGCTGCGCCAAATATTCAAACATTATAGAGCATTTTACTTTGGGGTTAAGACCCCTAACATTCCACGAAATTAGGCGTAGGCCGGCCATGTGTAAGTGTCAGTCAAATATATGAGCGCCCACCTCTCGCGACGTTTCAGAGTCAATTAAACCATGGAGCTCTATGCGTCCCGAGAGGCGGGGGCGGACCCAAACATATACATGTGAGAGAACATTGTGCTTATAGTCATTAATACCTGAGTATCCTGATGGCCTATCAGGCCTGTGAACCTGCAAACAAATGGTGTAGGATAAAAGTCATAAAGGAACAATAGCAAAAAAGAAAAAATTCCCCGAACCTCCCAACCCACCCTAACCCTCCCGGCTCCCACACCCAAACACATGAGAGCTTTATTCCCTGAACTGAAACTGCGAAGCAGGGGGACCTTAAAGCAGTCCCGTGGCCGACAAGCACTGAAAAACAGAGGGAGGACTGTGGCTGTAAGCCACTGTCCGCACCCGCATATTGGACTGGAAAATTAGTAGCCCGGCCACAGTAAAAGACTCTCCAAGTGGTAAGAGGATGTCCACAAATTAAACCGAAATGGCAATGATGGGGACAATTGTCCATGAGAGATGCTGGTAGTGCGCTCCTTTTCTGAAAAGTACCAAGTGTTCCAAACCTTGCTATGGGTAGGGAGGTGTTAGGATGGCCGTGAAGGATTCCATGTACTGACTCACAGTCTCCCCCCATTAACAGCAACTGGTAGGGTAGCTAGGATATCAAAAAATGTGTAGGTCTGACAAGGCCTCATGATAGTCATCGAGGAGGGGATCTCCAGTGCTGGTTCCTGTGCTCCAAAGGACCCAAGGTATCTGCCCAGTGAGCTGCCTCTTTGGGATCAGTGAAAAAGTGGGCCTTACCCTGGTGAATGACTCATAAACGTGCAGGATATAGGATGCTGTATGGCAGTTAAAGATCACGTAGTCGCCGTTTAATCGCTAAAAAAAGTGGCTCATTGCTTTTGAGTGGTAACTGAGAAGTCTGGGAAGATGGTAATGCCATTACCATTAAAGAGCAGGTGACCTTTTTCTCTAGCTGCCCTGAGAATAGCCTCTCTGTCTCTGAAGTGCAACAATTTAATAAGCATGGCACATGGCTGGGCCCCAGGGAGCAGGGGGCGCAATGGAACTCTATGTGGTCTCTCAATGGCAAACAATGCTGAGAAGGTATTGGCGCCAAATGTGGAAGTCAGTCAGCATTCTATGAACACTTCTAAAGCCCTGCCTTCTGAACTTTCTGGGAAGCCCAGGAAGCGCAGATTATTACACCTCAGGCGGTCCTTCATGTCCGTTAGCTTTTCAGATATGTAATCCTGGGCCTGGTCCAGTTCCCTTACAGAGCTCTGTAAGGGACGTGTTTCACCCTCTAAAACGTTGTTCAGCGTTTTGCACTCTGTGCCTCAGATTTTGTACATCATGCATTAAAAAGGATAAGGCAGTTTTTATAGAGTCCATCTGTGTGGTAAGGGAAGCATGGCTGTGCTGTATAGCCTCCATGATTTGAGATAGGGAGGGCTCTACAGGGCCTGTGGCTGTGTTAGCAGCATGAGGGGAAGCTGGATCAGTGTTCTCTGGGGGGGAGAATAGGAGGGTGTCCACAGGGCTGCAGGCAGGAGTATGTTGTGACTCACCCTTCCCACAAAGCTGCTGTGTTGGCAAAGAGGATGGCTGGCTGGGTCTCTGTGCATGGAGCCGGCCGGTGCCATTTTGCTGCTGCTGACATGGTGGCACTGGCTGCACGAATCCCGGGGCATCCTCCATAGCTGGGCCATATTTCACCATTGCCCAGTGTGCTCAGGGGCCCCGGGGGTCTGATGAGGTAGGAGAGACCCTCGGATGGTGGTCGGGCTATGAGGGTTAATTCAGGATCTGAGCAGCACGGATGGAGCTCAGACTCCTCACGTCCTCACATCCCAGTCGTCTGCCACGCCCCCCCAAAATCGTGACTTGATGATAAGAAGACTCCACAAATTCGTGCTCCCAAGTGAGGATGTCTTTCAGGGCTAAAATGATCGCCAAAAGCTCTCTGTCACCAATCTCGTAATTGCACTCCGCAGGTGTCAATTTCTTGGAAAAGTAGCCACAAGGATGCATTGCGCTCTCAGAGGTAGGACGTTGAGACAGCAGGGTGCCAACACCAGTCTCGGAAGCATCAACCTCAAGGATCAAAGATAACGTAAGATCAGGATGTGCCAACACAGGAGCAGAAACAAAGGCAGCCTTGAGAATCTCAAAGGCCTTAATGGACTCCGGAGACCAACTCTTTGGGTTAACGTCCTTTCTGGTCATATCAGTCAGGGGCTTGACCAGAGACGAGAAGTTACAAATAAACCTCTGATAATAGTTAGCAAAACCCAAGAAATGCTGCAGAGGATGTAAACCCATGGGTCGGGGCCACTGTAGGACTGCTGAAAGTTTTTCTGGGTCCATCGAAAAACCAGCAGTGGAAATGACATAGCCCAGGAATTTAACCTGTTGACGATGGAACTCGTACTTCTCCAGTTTACAATAGAGATTGTTCTCTCTTAGTTTCTGAAGCACACCAGAGATCTGTGTGGTGGCTCTCCAGGGACTTGGAAAATATGAGGATATCATTGAGATAAACCACCACACATAACTGCAACAAATCTCAGAGGACATAGTTAATAAATTCCTGGAAAACAACCGGGGCGTTACAAAGGCCAAAAGGCATTACGAGGTACTCATAATGGCCTGTTCTGGTCTTAAACGCAGTTTTCCACTCGTCGCCCTCCTTAATCCTCACGAGATTGTATGTCCCTCTCAAATCAAGCTTTGTGGAAACCGTTGCTCCCTTGAGGTGGTCAAATAACTCTGTAATCAATGGAATCAGATAGGCATTCTTTATCGTGAGACGATTGAGACACCTATAATCAATACAAGGTCTCAGTTCACCACTCTTCTTCTTAACAAAGAAGAAACCAGCACCAGTAGGAGACGAGGATTTGCGGATGAAACCTCGAGAGAGTGCGTCTGCAACATACTCCTCCATGGCCTTATCCTCCAAGACCGACAAAGGGTAAACCCGGCCATGAGGGGGTATGGCACCAGGTTGAAGGTCAATTGCGCAATCATGTGGCCGGTGTGGCGGCAAACTACCGGCTTGACCTTTGTCAAAGACATCACTAAAATCATGGTACTCCTCTGGCAGGGAGGAGAGTAAAGAGGTGCACAGGACCTTGGCTACCTTCTAGAAGCGTGTCTCACTGCATTGTGGTGACCAGGAGAAAACCTCAGCATGGAGCCAATCAAAAGAGGGGTTGTGCCTCTGTAACCAAGGATAACCAATAACAAGTGGAAACTTGGGTGAGGAAATAACATGGAATTGGATTATCTCATGGTAAAGAGCCCTTACGGCCATTGACATCAGAACCGTCTGATGGGTCAAATGGGCAGGCTGTAGAGGTCTCCCGTCAAGAGCCTCAATGGCAAGTGGAGTGTCATGCAGCTGCAACGGAATCAAGTGCTTCGATACAAAGGCAGCATCAATGAACAGGCCTGCAGCCCCAGAGTCCACTAGAGCCTGTATCTTGATGGACGACTCAGCCCAAGAAAGGGTAACCGAAACCAGGGGCTTATCCTTCTGGATAACTGGGGAGGAAACAATGCCACCTATGGTCTGTCCGTGAAAGGACCTCAAGGTTCGGGCATTCACTGGACGGGTAGGACAAGACTTCAAAAACTGACCTGCCTGACCACAATAAAAGCACAATCTCTCCCTCCACCTAAAGGTTCTCTCATCCGCAGAGAGACACGTGAAACCCAAGTGCATGGGTTTACCTTCACTGACCGACTCGGTACCAGGAGGCATGGGAGGTGAGGGAGGCACGGGTGGGGCTGCAAAGCTCGGGGACAAACGTACAGGAGGCTTCCGCAAGCGCTCCTTAAAAGAGAGTCTTTCTCTGAGTCTGGAGTCAATGATCAACTTCTCCAGCTCAGTGGGTATATCTCAGGCTGCTATCTCATCCTTGATGGTATCCGAGAGACCATGAGAAAAAGCAGCCACGAGGGACTCATTGTTCCACGCAACCTCTGCTGCCAGAGTATGGAATTCAATGGCGTAGTTGGCAACAGTTCTCATACTTTGTTCGATGGACATGAGGCACTTGGCAGCAGAAACGGCGCGTGCGGGAACATCAAATACCCTTTTAAACTAAACCACAAACTCAGAGTAGCTCAAGACATAGAGGGTTTGCCCAGCCCAAGGCTCTCTCAGAAAGCAAAGATATCACGAAACCTACTTTGCTTCTGCAGTGGGAAAGGCCTGGGGCAGCATTTCAAAGTATATCTCAATCTGGTTGAGACACCTTCTGCATTGGACTGGATCACCCCCAAATTGCTGGGGAAGCGGAGAACCAGACATACCTCTTATAGCAGTAACACTCTATGCGGGTGTCTGCACAGAGACTGGTGCAGCAGCAGGGTCGGCCTGCAACATAGGTTGTACCGGGGCGGCCACAGTGGGAGATTCCAGGTGAGCCGTGTGACTCAGGAGCATTTGTAACGCCATGGCGAACTGATCCATGTGGTGATCTAGTTCATTCAATCTGGAAAAAATATTACCAACAAGTGGATTGACTGTATCTTCTGAATTCATGGCCTTTGCCTACTGTCAGAAACCATGAAATCAGACCAAGACAGAAGTACAGTTAAATCACACTTGTTTAAAAATAAAAGTAAAAAGAACAAACGTAGTCAAAACATAGCCAAAGTTCAGTAACCGGAATGGATAGTAAGCCAAGCCAGGAGTCAGGGATCAAAGTAGTGGAACAGCAAGCAGGATCTGTAGCCAGGAGGGATGTCAGCAAAGCCAGTCTTTAAACAGGAACGCGGGAGATAGTTTCATGTGATGTGACCAAGGCAAAGGCAGAGCTCCTCTGGACTGGATGGCTTAAGTAGGCAGGACTGATGAGCAGGATCATCAACAGCTGGGTAACTGTGGAGAGAGGAGGGAGCTGGCAATTAGCCGACAGCTGAGCAACCAGCTCAGAGAAGGAAGGGCTGAGCCTAGCCCTGACACAGGGCTCATAACGGGAAATCACTGCGCTGCAGGTCAGTGGGACTGGGGGGGGGTTGAGGAGGGGTTCCTGTGTAAGTTCACCTTACAGATTTTTCTGTAAAGGTGAATTTACCCTTTAACTTCCCCCACCCATTCTACAACCTCGTTTCGCCCTTGGCATTTCACCAGAAATTTACTCTCCACCATAGGTACCAGCACAACAACTCTGTCACGGGGGTTAAAGGTTCAGATCTTGACCAAAGGGTTATACACTCTAGCCTGAGCTTGTTGAGCCTGTTGCAATTGTGATTTAACAATGGGCATAGCTTTTCCAATCTGGTTCTGCATTTGAGCAATATGCTCCTGTACGCTTTTGAGTGAGGTTGCCCCTTGTTCCCAGGTCTCTTTTGCTATATCTAATAGGCACCTCGAATATGGGCCATTGTAGTAGAATTTCATATTGACCAATATATATTTTATGTTATTCATATTAATGTTCATATGTTTTATTGATTGATTATTCAATAGTAAAGAAATAGTTATTAATCTTTATTAATGTATACTATGTTATTCCATAGATATAGAAAGTCTTCATTTTAAATGTTGAACTTTAGATGACCTCTCTGCTTCTTTCTCATATACTTTATAAGATAGTTTACTGGGTGAAAGTTCATTAGGATAGTTCATTTTTAGTTTTTAAGTAAGTGCTAATTAGAAAAGAAAAACTTTGACAGCAGTTGAATTACAGCCTAATAAGATAAGAACATCTTATACAGGTGGTTTATAATAATTATGTGGAATATGGGAAAGTTATGTACAGTACATTAAGTTTGACAGGGTCAAACAAAGGTCTGCTTGTGCCCTCATTAAAACTGTTAAAATACATACATATAGGATTATATAGTGAGACATATAATGCATCTGGTGGGGTTATTGAAAGTTCATTCTCCCAAAGTCATAAATCTGTTATCCTTGAAGTTGGTGAAGTCTTATCAGGACGAGGAGGGTTTGATAACACAGCTGGGTGCCATATTGTCTCTACACAGGAGTTTTTAATTGGACAAAACCAGTTATAAATAATTTTAATGAACATATATGAATTCTAGGAATGAATAAGTTTGGTTGTAGAACAGGTGTCAGATTTATGGTTAGCTACATTGACATAGATCGTAGCAACCAATTATGTTGTACCTAATATGCTTGCATTGTAAGAAATTGTATAAATTAGACCTGCATCTTGTAATACTTTGAACATAATCCTGTATGTTCCCAGCTGTTAATAAACCTGCATCACTGAGGTCCTGCCTGGTTCGGTACATTAATATTCTACTTCACCATACAACAGCTCAAAAGGGGAAAAGCCGGTGGAGGCTTGTGGCTGTGGTACAGCGAACATGAAGTAGGGCAAGAGGTAGGCCCAGTCCCTATCATCTGCTGCTACCACTCACTTTAACATTCCTTTCAGGGTTTTGATGAGCCTTTCCACTGGTCCATCTATTTGTGGTTGGTACACAGACGTGCAAAGGTGATTAATTTTAAACAAAAATACACATTCTTTAGTAACCTTTGGCATGAAGGGCGTGCCCTAGTAAGTTAACAGCTCTTGAGAAATACCCACACGTGAAAATATAAGAGAAAGCTCTATAGCAATACTCTTGGCTGAGGGGTTCCTTAACGGGATTGCCTCTGGGTACTGGGTGGCATAGTCAAAGACAACCAGGATATACTGGTGCCCCCTAGCAGACCTAACCAAGGGACCTACGATATTCATGGCAATCCTGTCAAAGGGCACCTCAATGATGGGTAAAACTATCTTTCTTAAGAATCTGTGGAGGAATATATATCCCATCAATCACTTTTCCTGCCATTCAAACCTGTTTCACAGGCCCCCCACTACACAGTGTTATCACTAATCACTGTATTAATGTCACTGGTGATGTCAGTGACAGTTAGTCAGTTACCCCCAGTGTCAGTTAGTGTCAGATTTCCCGCAGCACTATCGCCGTCCCATTATAAGTCGCTGATCGCTGCCATTAGTAGTATAAAAAAAAATCCAGTATATTTACCATAGTTTATTGTGCTATAACTTTCACGCAAACCAATCTTTAAAAACCGGTTCAATACAGGGCATTTTCACCCCCTTCCTTCCCAGACCAATTTTTAGTTTTCAGCGCTGTCGCACTTTAAACGACAATTGCGCGGTCGTGCGATGTTGTACTCAAACGAAATCCTTTTTTCCCCCACAAATAGAGCTTTCTTTTGGTGGTATTTGATCACCTCTGCGGTTTTTATTTTTTGCGCTATAAACAAAAGAAGAGCGACAATTTTGAAAAAACACAATATTTTTTACTTTTTGCTATAATAAATATGCCAATTTTTAAAAAAAAAAACAAATTTTTTCCTCAGTTTTGGCCGATACGTATTCTTCTACATATTTTTGGTAAAAAAAATCGCAATAAGCATATATTGATTGGTTTGCGCAAAAGTTATAGCGTCTATAAAATACGGGATAGATTTATGGCATTTTAAAAAAAAAAATTTATTTTTTATTTTTTTACTAGTAATAGCGGCGATCGCAATTTTTTTTCGTGACTGCGACATTATGGCGGACACATCGGACACTTTTGACACATTTTTGGGACCATTCACATTTATACAGCGATCAATGCTATAAAATTGCATTGATTACTGTGTAAATGTGACAGGCAGTGAAGGGGTAACCACTAGGGGGCGGGGAGGGGTTAAATGTGTTTCCTAGGGAATGCTTCTAACTGTAGGGGGAGGGGACGCACAAGGGGAGGAGACCGATCAGTGTTCCTCCGTTCTGGGAACACAGATCGCTCTCCTCTGAGCTGACAGGACGTGGATCTCTGTGTTTACACACAGAGATCCACGGTCCGGCCCGGTTAACGGGCAATCGCGGGTGCCCGGCGGACATCGCGGCCGCCAGGCACACGCACCGGGGCCCGAGCAACGTGGCGGCGCACACGCACCCCCTAGGCGGCCGGGAACCCGAGGCCGTCATATGACGTCCACCCAGGATGGGAGATCCCATCTGTGGACGTCATATTACTATGGCTGGGTAGGGAAGTGGATATACACTTTTTGGTATTTTTTTTTTCTTTTTTTATCAAACCATGTAGCAAAATATATTTTGGCCAAAATGTATGAAGAAATATGTTTTATAGCAAAAAGCAAAAAATGTTGTTTTTTTTCCCAAATTTTTGGCTTTTTTCCATTTATATCATAAAAAAATAGAAAACCCTGTGAAGCCAAAAAAAAAGTGAAACAAAAAAATTGAAAACCCAGTGATGATCAAATACAACCCAAAGAAAGCTCTATTTGTGTGAAAAAAAAATTATATAAATTTTGTTTCAGTAAAGCATTGCTTGACCACGCAATTACCAGTTAAAGTAGCGCAGTGTCAAATAGCAAAAAATAGATGGGGCAAAGATAAACATAAATCAAAACTGGAATAGGGTACCATATATCAAAAGAGCCATTATTACAAGCAATTTAGAGCTACATATAGTATTGAAAAATAAAGGGCTAGACAATAAGTGATTATTTAGGCCTTGGTTAAAAACTAAATTAATTTGAATATAGTGCTGAATTTCATTGTGGATTTGTTATGGCACATATAAAATATTTTTAGGAACCCTATATTTAAATATAGTGTCTGTTATATATAGTATAGTATAATAGTCTAACATATAACACAAACTCTTGAATGGGTAAAACGAGGTGAGAATTATGTTTGAGAATAGAACTGGGAGTAGCCCCAGCTTGTTTACTGTGGTAAGCGATGCATGAAAGACAAAACGTGAAACCAGGCACTGACAAAGAAAAATGGCTGCCTATGGCTGAGTATGCTTCCCTTATTAGTAGGGAGGTCACAACCATATGCCACATTTAACAGCTTGGCTTTTAATGAGGATTTAACCTCTTTGTTGCCAGATGGCTGTCACACTGTTTCAGCACACCAGATTAAATTGGATAACGCTAATATGCTGTAATGAAAAAAATACATGCACTCGCAGAGATGTAATCAGATAAGGATAGATGAGCATGGATGAATGGAGCAGTGAGTGATGAAAGAAAGCAGGCATGAAGAGGCAAATTATCATGATTACATCCACTGCCTAGGAAGGAAGTTAATATATACATACATATACTATATCTCATTTAAATGGTAGTTTAGCACAGTCTTTTTTTAAGGGGAATACTGGGAAGAAATGGGAGTTGAGATTGTGCAGGGAAGAGTTGTGACCCATGTTTAATGTAATCCAGACATGAGAGGTAAAGATGGTCAGCTTAGTGCTAATGACAACAGGCCTGATATTGATATATTCTATACATCTGAGACATGTTCTAACATCTTTTGCTATATACAAAAGTGTTTGATGTTCCTAAAGATAAAAAAAGACAATCTGCACTTCCTTGCATGCTAATTTTCCATTCACAAAAAGGGGACTGTATTTCTTTGGTGGAAAGCTCCATACGTCATATGCTAGTTACTATAGAAACCATTTCATCCTTTAGCTTGCTCAAGCTGCACTTGTAATAGTCATAGTTAGATGGTGTCTGGTATCAGCACAACATATGACATCAGACAAGACCCATTTATAGTACATGCTGTATATTTACATACTGAATTATGACAGGGCAGTATTTTGGGAAAGCTTTCATTTACTGATTTTTCATGTTAACAAGAATATAGTGCATGGTTACATATTTCAGCTTTTTTTGGTTGAACTGGATGGACTTTTTTCAATCAGATTAACTATGTAACCTATCGGATTTATACAGTCACTAGCAGAACTGAACCTATTGATTTCATTACCAAAAACAGTTACATTCAAGGCATGCCATGAATGATAACTATCACAGCTGCTTGTACTCTCAATCAAACTGTTGCTCTCACATGTGGACTCCTAATGTGCCTTATTAACATGTTTCCATTTCATTTTTTCCAGTAATTGGTGCCGATGTCTGTAGTGTTCATGATGTTCATACCATTAGGATAAAATGCATATTCCGATGCATAACGTCAGTATCAATGGTTGTTAGGTAATATATCCCACATTTATTCCATACATTTATTCCATACCAAGAGATACATCTGAACTGCCCAGTCCCCGAACATTACAAAAATGATTAAACACGGATAAAGAAAAGAAGAAAAGGGAGGAACACCATGGTTCCCTAGATGATAAAAGAGGAGAAAAGCAGTAGGTAAGTACCAGAGATGGAAGGCTGAAGATTAGTGAGAAGAGAGGAAGAGAGGAGGGGGGGGGGTGGTTAAGACCAGGAGGCGATGGATTTCCTCCTACTAAATGGAGCAGTATGGACGATATTGACTCTCTGTTCATGATCCCATTAGGGACACACCTTCATTAGACAGGATGAACATATTCCATGGTCTCCATGCCTTAGCATGTTTTTCTTGTTTATTTTCAGCCGTAAGAACCAGGCCTTTTAATTTCTTGATTTCTTCCACCCTACGTAGCCAGGTCCCTGTAGAGGGTGGCGTGTTTTTTTTTCCATTTCATTTTTATGTAACCTGGATATGCATTTGTTCCGATGTAATTTATAATTATTTTTGTTGTTTCTTTCTTGTTCTCTATATGAATAAAATACGATTGAATAAAAAAAATCTGTACTGTCAGAGGTGCTTGCACTGAACCAAACACATGGTTAACAGTGTGAGCTCTGCTCTTACCTTCAGCAAAACCCTTAACTTCAGCAACCAATCAGCACGGCTTGCTGTCACTTAGGCTTGGCGCACACTAACCTGACTCTAAAGTCGTGCGACTTTCAGTGCAACTTTGGAGTCTAACTTTGATGTGACTTTTTACACTCTGGCATTGAAGTTGTATCAAAGTCGGACCAAAGTAGTGCAGACCTTTTCTAAAGTCAGACAGACTTGTTTAGTATTAGTTAAGACAGTTCTCATAGGAAAACAGAATTTCACATGTCATCTGACTTGTGGTCTTACAAGTCGGAATCCTATGTCACATCAGTGTGAACCGAGCCCTAACCCACAAACTTTAGAAGATTGGAATAATCAGACGCCCAATCCAATACTAATTTTGGTGTGCAAGCTCAGCATCATGTTGACATGAAGCCTTTTGTCAAACCTCGCCACAACCAGGATTGCTCCTAGCCCATTGATGTTCATATCTCCTGAGCACATCAGTGATACAGTATCTCTTAACATCATGTTCTTTTTTCTTAGTGTATTCTAATAGCACACCACTTTACCGACCTTAGCCTTCTGTGAAATGCTGTGTTTGTACCTCCAAAGGATTTTGTATCACTTGACTACTACTAACCTTAGATCCATAACATTCATAGCTACATAGCTAATAACCTAAGCAATCTTTATCTTAATGGGACCATTTTAAATGCACTCTAGTAATGTAAATGCTCATGGTTTTATTTTTCTCTTATTGTTAATGTATACAATGGCTGTTAATACCAAATAATTTACCCTTCTAGAGAAATTTATGATAATATAGTTAAAGGGACCCCTTCATCCACTAGAATTTCACCCATGTAATGAGGCTTAAGCCTCTCTAATGGTTATTTATATTAGAAGGGACACATTTGTATCACAAGTCAAGTGGAGGGTTACATCAAAATTCACCCTTTTTTTACAATTTCTGATTTAAAAACATCAGGGTATGATGACCATGTGCATTGTAGAAAAACAAACAAACAAAAAAAAACCCAGATGTTTGGATATTCCCACTTTCAAGGCTGGTCATTTGGCATGGCTGTCCACCTCTTGACAGAGGTATAGCGGGTGGTCCACCCTTGCCTAGATATAGATTTTGTGCTTATTTTCCCTGACCCCTTGCCTGAATACAGATTTCTCTATTGATTGCTTTTTACCCTGAAACCTTGCCTGGATACAGATTACACTACTTATTGCCCCCTACCTTGACTCTTTTCTGGATAATGGAGTTATAAAGAAAATTTCTTCATCACTCGCTGCCGCACCTAGACAGAAATGGGACACTATGGGAGCTCCTTACGAAAATAGAACATTTAGAGATTCAGGGTAATAATTTTTAAATATTGATTTAATGAAAAGAGTAAAATGGTGTAAGAACAATTTACATAAAAGATACATAGGAAACAGTAAAGTAAAGGGATTAACACTGAAAAATGCATAAGTGAAATTCACATGGTCTTTGGTTCTGTGCAAAGTGCAATTTGCTTGCAATTCGCAAAGTCACTGACCCTACCACTATCTGTGGTAGTTTTGATGTCAAACAGGAGTGCCAGCTGCACTTCATTACATTTTTTTCAGCATAGTGACTGAGGACAATGACACAAGGACCCAGAAGTAACATTTTACATGTCACTTCTGGGTCAGTAACAGGAAAGGGAGATTACGAAAAAACATTTGCTGATCTCCCTCTTCTCTACCCAGTGACACATGCCATGCTTGTCTCAGGTGCAGCGACGGGTGCACAGAGCCTGGGAAACATGGAGGGTGTGTGCAGGGGTGCTGCAGTAATGAAGGTCTCTGGAATCGATCCTGCTGCAGCACAGCTGCTGGATTGCTATCATCTGACAGCCGACAGTCAGCTTGCCAGATTTGCACACATTCCCAGCGGCCGAGTGTGTGTATAACCCCTGAGAGTCACAGTGAAACGGTTAAAGGGTGCTATGACCGACAAAAGTTTGAGAAATGCTGGCTAAATACATGCATTCTTCGACACAGCTACATAGAGATGCAAGGGAATTAGCGTTGTAAAATATAAAAAATGAAGTTGCCCAGAGTAAATAGATACTCAAAATGAAACAGCAACAAGCTTCAGTACTCTATTTTTTCCATTGGCAACACTTTAAAACCCTTTCAGGACATCAGTTTAGCTTTAAATGATAATCAAGAATTTTTTATCTCACTTCTACATGAATATGTAACATGTGTAGCACAATTGTAACTTTCTTTGATTGTACGTATGTGATTGATTTTTTGTTTTCTGTCACTATTCCACAGAGCAGGTAAGTATAGCTTCTTTTTATTTTAGAAAAAAAATAGCCTTTATAACCACCCCTTTTCTAATCTCATTTCTGACACCTTGCTGACCCTTTTTCCCAATGCCCCCCTTGTAGATTAACCCCCAACTTAAGGAATTTTATGGAATAAAAGATGGGTTTTCCTGGTTGAACTATGATGTGAAGTATGCTCATCGACTATACAGTTGATAGTTATATTTTGAAATAATTTGAAGGGTTGAGGCTAACCCCTAAATATTTTGCTGTTTTGACTGGGAGTAGAATTATCAAACAGCACCAATTTAGAGACAATGTATACACTCTTGTGCCTGAACTCTCTGAAATGGCATAGACAGAAGTTCTGATAGCATACCTAGATACAGTCATATTCTCTAAGGATAACATGATACAACTAGGATATCAATATCAAATGTATTATACTCCTTAAAAGTAATTTAAGATGGGGAAGAGAGCTAACTTGACTTGCCATAAGTGCTAGTTAGCAAAAGCAACCTTCTTTCATTTCAGTGTGGGAATGTGGAAGGTTGGACCTTTTTGGTGGAAGGTTATACATTTTATAGCAAAAACCTTTCAGCTCCCAAATGTAATTAACCCCCTGACTTGTTTACTTAGCATTATTGAGGATATAGAAGTGGATCGTGCCACAATAATATTTTTCAGACTTTAAGGCTGGGTTCACATATGAGCCGCATGCGGCTCACGGCAGGGGCCTGGTGCGTCCTGGTTCACTGTTTCAGGTTCGATTTCAGCCCGAATTTTGGGCTGAATTCTGACCTGAAACTGACCAAAGGACACACACCGTTTTTGTGCAAAACGTACCGGACCTGCTGCGGAGATATGTGAACCGGCTCCATAGAGAGCTGGTCAAAAACTCCTGCTATTGTGAATTGGATGCGAAACTGACATACAGTATAAAGCTGAAAGCATGCCAAAGATATTTGAAAAAATATGGTTCAGATGGGTTGAAACACGGGACATGGTCAATACATTGAGTCGAATGTGAGACAAAAATAAAAACTGACATAAAATACAGCTGTTAGGCCTCTGTAAAGCTGTATTGGAGAACAACATATTCAAGGGATTTAGGTCACTTTTTAGGTTTGTTAAAGCATTCCATGGTTTGGGTTATTGCTATTTTGGGTTATTGTTATTATTGCTCAGTGAGCAATAATTGTTCTTCATACAAGCAATAAAATAAAATCTCATGGCTCATGCCATTAGTTACAGGATATAGGGAATGATAGCCACAAAACCTATGAAGATCTTTCCCATGAAGTCTAGATGCGCTCTATGTAATGTCATTTATTTATGGACTTATTTTGACTGAACGTTTTAGGTTTTTACTTGATATGATGTGATTTGATACCCATGTTCTAGTATTCCAGTGCATTTCTCTTCTGTAACTATTCCTGTATTATGACAAGAAAAACTGTGTTGCTTTGTTTTCAGCATGCTTAAAAAGTATGATTACAGAGCTGCATTATTTGTGCATTTTATATCTGCCTAGAGTTCAACTCTAATGTAAAAATTCAATAGTTTTATAGTAAGGTTGAGCACTAGACCATCTAGTTCAACCAATATAAATAAATAAAGTAAATACATAGAAAACCACCATATATAACAATAAAGCATGGTCCACGTTGCTCCAACGGTGCGGGGGCCAATGCCTATCTCCCAGGAGGCAATCAGGTATTGCCTGGATCAACAATCCTTGGTGTTATTACCGTGCCTATAAATGTTAACATCCAGTTATGTTTTGCGCATTCCCACCTGTCCTTGACATTCACAGTGCAGCGCTGCCACAGAGCACTCAATAATGCTGTGACTCCACAATGTACAAAATATGTCTGCACTGTGGAAAAATTGGAAAAGCCGTTATGTCACCACAATATCCTGTGAGTTTTGCAACCATCTTTGTCATGGAAGTGCTAGGCCAGCGACCTACAGCCTTCCCCATATGCCTTTACATCAAGTGATATCTTGCTGTAAAGGCATATGGAGAAGGCTGGATCAAGCCCAGCTGGTATAAACCAGAACTACTGGTAATGTACATTTTCAGGAAACAGGAACCAATGATCAAAACAATACTTCATGATGGTCTTTCTTGCATGGTAGAAAAATCAATACTTCAGATTGGTCTTTCTACCATGGTAGAAAATTTGTGTGGAACTACCCTATAACACTCCTAGCCAATCAAAGTAAGCCACCCACATTTATTCCATAGTGCATAAAATACATCCAATTAAAACTTTCCTTAGTGATGAATATGCAGCTGCCTGTAAATAGTGCCATTGGACCAAAGGGTAATTCTGTTACTATTTAAAAAAAAGCAATGTTAAAGCCATGGGCGTAGCATAAGGGGTTGCAGGGGTACTCACTTTTGTTGCCAGCGGTTTAGACATTAATGGCTGTGTGTTGAGTTATTTTGAGGGGACAGCAAATTTACACTGTTATACAAGCTGTACACTCACTACTAGGGATGAGCTTCGTGTTCGAGTCGAACCCATGTTCGACTCGAACATCGGCTGTTCGATCGTTCGTCGAATTGCGAACGATATGGGCCGTTCGCGCCAAATTCGTGTGGCGCGTCACGGCCCATAATTCACTGCGGCATCGCAGTGCATTGCTTGCTGATGATTGGCCAAGCATGCACTATGACCCGCATGCTTGGCCAATCACAGCGCCGCCTTAACAGAGAGCCATAATTGGCCAAAGCCAAGGAGGCTTTGGCCAATTATGGCTCAGGGGATTTAGTACACGCCCCACACTATATAAGGCCGCCTACACGGCGGCCCTGTGCAGTGTGTTCCGGTGTGCTTAGAGAGAGAGAGAGACAGTGTCATTTCATTTGAGTTAGCTAGATTAGGCAGGACAGTCAGTCAGTTAGCTGCATTTAAAGTGTATTGTGTATATATATGCATCCCAGGTGTTGCATATATATATATATATATATATATATATACACTGTATTCAGTTTAGCTAGATCCGTTCCTGTTATCTTCTAGACTATTTACATTTAGTGCAGTGCGTCCTGCTCACAGTGTTCAGCTAGATCCGTTACTGTTATATTCCTACTGACAGGCAGGCTTGTCTTGTTACAGTATTTTGAAGAAAATTACTGGTGTTCTTTTGATCCTATTAGTACCACAGTCAGGCAGCTAGACTATTTACAGTTAGTGCAGTGCGTCCTGCCCACAGTGTTCTGCTAAACCTACAAGTAAGTGGGGTGCGTCCTGCTCACAGTGTTCAGCTAAACCTACAAGCTAGTGGGGTGCGTCCTGCTCACATTGTTCAGCTAGATCCGTTTCTGTTATCTTCTTACTGACAGGCAGGCTTGTCTTGTTACAGTAAATACAGCTACCTGAAGAAAATTGCTGGTGTTCTTTTGATCCTATTAGTACCACAGTCAGGCAGCTAGACTATTTACAGTTAGTGCAGTGCGTCCTGCTCACAGTGTTCTGCTAAACCTACAAGTTAGTGGGGTGCGTCCTGCTCACAGTGTTCAGCTAAACCTACAAGTTAGTGGGGTGCGTCCACCTCACAGTGTTCAGCTAAACCTACAAGCTAGTGGGGTGCGTCCTGCTCACAGTGTTCAGCTAGATCCGTTTCTGTTATCTTCTTACTGACAGGCAGGCTTGTCTTGTTACAGTAAATACAGCTACCTGAAGAAAATTGCTGGTGTTCTTTTGATCCTATTAGTACCACAGTCAGGCAGCTAGACTATTTACAGTTAGTGCAGTGCGTCCTGCTCACAGTGTTCTGCTAAACCTACAAGTTAGTGGGGTGCGTCCTGCTCACAGTGTTCAGCTAAACCTACAAGTTAGTGGGGTGCGTCCACCTCACAGTGTTCAGCTAAACCTAAAAGCTAGTGGGGTGCGTCCTGCTCACAGTGTTCAGCTAGATCCGTTTCTGTTATCTTCTTACTGACAGGCAGGCTTGTCTTGTTACAGTAAATACAGCTACCTGAAGAAAATTGCTGGTGTTCTTTTGATCCTATTAGTACCACAGTCAGGCAGCTAGACTATTTACAGTTAGTGCAGTGCGTCCTGCTCACAGTGTTCTGCTAAACCTACAAGTTAGTGGGGTGTGTCCTGCTCACAGTGTTCAGCTAAACCTACAAGTTAGTGGGGTGCGTCCACCTCACAGTGTTCAGCTAAACCTACAAGCTAGTGGGGTGCGTCCTGCTCACAGTGTTCAGCTAGATCCGTTCCTGTTATCTTCTTACTGACAGGCAGGCTTGTCTTGTTACAGTAAATACAGCTACCTGAAGAAAATTGCTGGTGTTCTTTTGATCCTATTAGTACCACAGTCAGGCAGCTAGACTATTTACAGTTAGTGCAGTGCGTCCTGCTCACAGTGTTCTGCTAAACCTACAAGTTAGTGGGGTGCGTCCTGCTCACAGTGTTCAGCTAAACCTACAAGTTAGTGGGGTGCGTCCACCTCACAGTGTTCAGCTAAACCTACAAGCTAGTGGGGTGCGTCCTGCTCACAGTGTTCAGCTAGATCCGTTTCTGTTATCTTCTTACTGACAGGCAGGCTTGTCTTGTTACAGTAAATACAGCTACCTGAAGAAAATTGCTGGTGTTCTTTTGATCCTATTAGTACCACAGTCAGGCAGCTAGACTATTTACAGTTAGTGCAGTGCGTCCTGCTCACAGTGTTCTGCTAAACCTACAAGTTAGTGGGGTGCGTCCTGCTCACAGTGTTCAGCTAAACCTACAAGTTAGTGGGGTGCGTCCACCTCACAGTGTTCAGCTAAACCTACAAGCTAGTGGGGTGCGTCCTGCTCACAGTGTTCAGCTAGATCCGTTCCTGTTATCTTCTTACTGACAGGCAGGCTTGTCTTGTTACAGTATTTTAAAGAAAATTGCTGGTGTTCTTTTGATCCTATTAGTACCACAGTCAGGCAGCTAGACTATTTACAGTTAGTGCAGTGCGTCCTGCTCACAGTGTTCTGCTAAACCTACAAGTTAGTGGGGTGCGTCCTGCTCACAGTGTTCAGCTAAACCTACAAGTTAGTGGGGTGCGTCCACCTCACAGTGTTCAGCTAAACCTAAAAGCTAGTGGGGTGCGTCCTGCTCACAGTGTTCAGCTAGATCCGTTTCTGTTATCTTCTTACTGACAGGCAGGCTTGTCTTGTTACAGTAAATACAGCTACCTGAAGAAAATTGCTGGTGTTCTTTTGATCCTATTAGTACCACAGTCAGGCAGCTAGACTATTTACAGTTAGTGCAGTGCGTCCTGCTCACAGTGTTCTGCTAAACCTACAAGTTAGTGGGGTGTGTCCTGCTCACAGTGTTCAGCTAAACCTACAAGTTAGTGGGGTGCGTCCACCTCACAGTGTTCAGCTAAACCTACAAGCTAGTGGGGTGCGTCCTGCTCACAGTGTTCAGCTAGATCCGTTCCTGTTATCTTCTTACTGACAGGCAGGCTTGTCTTGTTACAGTAAATACAGCTACCTGAAGAAAATTGCTGGTGTTCTTTTGATCCTATTAGTACCACAGTCAGGCAGCTAGACTATTTACAGTTAGTGCAGTGCGTCCTGCTCACAGTGTTCTGCTAAACCTACAAGTTAGTGGGGTGCGTCCTGCTCACAGTGTTCAGCTAAACCTACAAGTTAGTGGGGTGCGTCCACCTCACAGTGTTCAGCTAAACCTACAAGCTAGTGGGGTGCGTCCTGCTCACAGTGTTCAGCTAGATCCGTTTCTGTTATCTTCTTACTGACAGGCAGGCTTGTCTTGTTACAGTAAATACAGCTACCTGAAGAAAATTGCTGGTGTTCTTTTGATCCTATTAGTACCACAGTCAGGCAGCTAGACTATTTACAGTTAGTGCAGTGCGTCCTGCTCACAGTGTTCTGCTAAACCTACAAGTTAGTGGGGTGCGTCCTGCTCACAGTGTTCAGCTAAACCTACAAGTTAGTGGGGTGCGTCCACCTCACAGTGTTCAGCTAAACCTACAAGCTAGTGGGGTGCGTCCTGCTCACAGTGTTCAGCTAGATCCGTTCCTGTTATCTTCTTACTGACAGGCAGGCTTGTCTTGTTACAGTATTTTAAAGAAAATTGCTGGTGTTCTTTTGATCCTATTAGTACCACAGTCAGGCAGCTAGACTATTTACAGTTAGTGCAGTGCGTCCTGCTCACAGTGTTCTGCTAAACCTACAAGTTAGTGGGGTGCGTCCTGCTCACAGTGTTCAGCTAAACCTACAAGTTAGTGGGGTGCGTCCACCTCACAGTGTTCAGCTAAACCTAAAAGCTAGTGGGGTGCGTCCTGCTCACAGTGTTCAGCTAGATCCGTTCCTGTTATCTTCTTACTGACAGGCAGGCTTGTCTTGTTACAGTAAATACAGCTACCTGAAGAAAATTGCTGGTGTTCTTTTGATCCTATTAGTACCACAGTCAGGCAGCTAGACTATTTACAGTTAGTGCAGTGCGTCCTGCTCACAGTGTTCTGCTAAACCTACAAGTTAGTGGGGTGCGTCCTGCTCACAGTGTTCAGCTAAACCTACAAGTTAGTGGGGTGTTAGTGGGGGGATCACACAGGAAGAGGACGAGGAGGAAGAGGAGGAGGAGGAGGAGGAAGATTGTGTCAGTATGGAGGTGGAGCCTGGCACTCAGCATCAGCAGCAGTCTTTAAGGGATCAGTCCCAAGAAACACATGGACTTGTACGTGGCTGGGAGGAGGTGGCTGCGAACCATGTCGTCCTTAGTGACCCAGAGGACTCCGGACCGAATGCCTCAGCAAACCTACGCTGCATGGCCTCCCTGATCCTGCAAAGCCTGCGTAAGGATCCTCGTATTCGTGGTATCAAGGAGAAGGACCAATACTGGCTGGCAACCCTCCTTGATCCACGTTACAAGGGTAAGGTTGCGGACCTTATCTTGCCATCGCAGAGGGAGCAGAGGATGAAACATCTTCGGGAGGCCTTGCAGAAAGGTCTGTGCAACGCGTTCCCAGAGACTGGGAGGTTACAAACTCCTGTTTCTGGACAACGTGTTGCTGAGGCTTCGGTCAGTCAAAGAAGGAGCGGTGGAGAAGGTGGCCGTCTGACCGATGCGTTCAGACAATTTTTTGGTCCGCAGCCCCAAGGTATGATCGGTTCCAGCAACCATCGCCAGCATCTGTTTTACATGGTGCAGGAATACCTAGGGGCAAGATCAGACTTGGACACCTTTCCCACCGAAAATCCTCTGGGTTACTGGGTCTTGAGGATGGATCACTGGCCAGAGCTTGCACAGTATGCAATTGAGCTACTGGCCTGTCCTGCATCCAGCGTTCTTTCGGAACGCACATTCAGTGCCGCTGGAGGCGTGGTAACCGATCACAGGGTGCGTCTGTCCACTGACTCGGTCGATCGACTGACCTTCATAAAAATGAATGAGTCTTGGATCACCACCAGCTACCAAGCACCTGATGCTGATGTAACCGAATAATTTTTTTTGAAATCTCAGATCCCTTCAAAGACTGCCTATGCTGATGCTGAGTGACTATCCCTGAGTAATTATCCTCTTCCTCCTCAATCATCACGCTGATAGCTTGTAAGAACATTTTTGGTTCTGGGTGCCACCACCAGTGCCTAAGGCACAATTTTTCAGCCCCTGTTTAACAGGGGCGTGTAATTACGATTTTTGATGTAATACTTTGCAGCAGGGCTCGTTCCTGCATTCCAACTAGAGTGTCTGTGAGGGGTTGCAGTGTTGTGGCACCAGCACCAGTGCCTAAGGCCCAATTTTTCAGCCCTTGTTTAACAGGGGCGTGTAATTACAATTTTTGATGCAATACTTTGCAGCAGGGCTCGTTCCTGCATTCCAACTAGAGTGTCTGTGAGGGGTTGCAGTGTTGTGGCACCAGCACCAGTGCCTAAGGCCTAATTTTTCAGCTCCTGTTCAACAGGGGCATGTAATTACAATTCTTGATCTAATATTTCACAGCAGAGCCCTGTGAGGGCTTACAGTGTTGTGGCCACAGCAACACCTAAGGCCCAAATTTCTGCTGAGTATATAGGGCAGGACCCTACTTTCAAACAACTAACTTACAAACGACTCCTACTTGCAAACGGAAGGAGACAACAGGAAGTGAGAATAAATCTACCCCTAGGAAGGGAAATTCTCTCCTGTAAGAGTTAATATGGGAAAAACATTTCTCCTTTCCACTGATGCTTTCCAATCCATTGGGACAAAAAGTGAGGTGAAATCTTCTGAAGAGGAGGAAAGACAGCAAAACAAATGTCACAGGGGTGATAACCCTTCCCTATGTTTTCCAAAAAGCTTAAAAAAGATTTTTTGGCTGGAGCTAAACACGTTAAAAATGTACCCGTTCAAAATTACAAAGAGATTCTACTTAACAACAAACCTACAGCCTGTATACTGCTGTTCAGAGTATATAGGGCCTGGTGGCCCCGCACCTTTCCTTATTTTAATTTGGGTGCGGGGTTCCCCTTAATATCCATACAAGACCCAAAGGGCCTGGTAATGGACTGGGGGGTACGCATGCCGTTTGTCTCACTGATTTTCATCCATATTGCCAGGACCCGACATTACATTAAACCCGCAAGCAGTTTTAAATTAGATTTTTTCCTTTAAAAATGACATTTGGTGCAGGGACTGTTCTAAACACGGGAAACACGCGTCACTTTACAGGCATACTATAGACACCCCTCAGGTACGATATTTAAAGGAATATTTCACTTTTTTTTTTTTACTTTAAGCATCATTAAAATCACTGCTCCCGAAAAAACGGCCGTTTTTAAAAGTTTTTTTTGCATTGATACATGTCCCCTGGGGTAGGACCCGGGTCCCCAAACCCTTTTTAGGACAATACCATGCAAATTAGCCTTTAAAATGAGCACTTTTGATTTCGAACGTTCGAGTCCCATAGACGCCAATGGGGTTCTAACGTTCGTACGAACTTTCGGTCCGTTCGCAGGTTCTGGTGCGAACCGAACTGGGGGGTGTTCGGCTCATCCCTACTCACTACTTTACATTGTAGCAAAGTGTTATTTCTTCAGTGTTGTCAAAATGAAAAGATATAATAAAATATTTACAAAAATGTGAGGGGTGTACTCACTTTTGTGAGATACTGTATGCCCGGTATCACCTAACCCACTAAGGTTACTGCCTTACCTATGAAACAATATCAGTCACCTTGGGTCTGACAATGTGGCCTACAAGTGGGCTTGTCACATGAACTGTATGTCTGCTGCTTGACTATGTTTATGTACAAAGTAGAAAATGTAAAAAAAACTGATTTACCAGAGAGTGCTACATGCCCACAAAGAAAGCTACACAGTATATAAGAGTTCTACATATTACCATATAGCACAATATATATCATCAGGGTCAGGTAACTTGCAATTTTTGTTTTGGTTTTTTGATAGTACAACTGAGACATCATAAGTAATATTGTATACCACTAGAGGGAGCTCTAGCCTGTAAGTTATGTTTACAATATTATCATGACATTTCGTGCTCATGATGTAATTACTCTAGATGTAAAAATTTGTGTACATTTATTAGGGTGCCTTATACTGCGCCTCAATACATTGTTGCTGTTTGCCCTGTATAAACATCTCTGGGGAAGCATGTTTATTATTTATCTCTTCTTTGATGGAGAAGAGACTAAAATATTATATGTTGTGAACAGCCATGATCTGCAGAGAAGTGAGGTGAGTGCCTGTGAAGATCAAGGGTTCATGTACTTCTCACTCAAAAAAAGAAAAGAGAGAACAGGAAAAATAAAGCATGATATATACAGTATCTCACAAAAGTGAGTACACCCCTCACATTTTTATTAATATTTTATTATATCTTTTCATGTGACAACACTGAAGAAATTACACTTTTCTACAATGTAAAGTGGTGAGTGTACAGCTTGTATAACAGTGTAAATTAGCTGTCCCCTCAAAATAACTCAACACACAGCCATTAATGTCTAAACCACTGGCAACAAAAGTGAGAACACCCCTAAGTGAAAATGTCCAAATTGGGCATAATTAGCCATTTTCAATCCCTGGTGTCATGTGACTCATTGATGTTACAAGGTCTCAGGTGTGAATGGGGAGCAGGTGTGTTAAATTTGGTGTTATCGCTCTCACTCTCTCATACTGGTCACTGGAAGTTCAACATGGCACCTCATGGCAAAGAACTCTCTGAGGATTTGAAAAAAAGAATTGTTGCTCTACATAAAGATGGCCTAGGCTATAAGAAGATTGCCAAGACCCTGAAACTGAGCTGCAGTACAGTGGCCAAGAGCATACAGTGGCTTAACAGGACAGGTTCCACTCAGAACAGGCCTCGCCATGGTCGACCAAAGAAGTTGAGTGCACATGCTCAGCGTCATATCCAGAGGTTGTCTTTGGGAAATAGAGGTATGAGTGCTGCCAGCATTGCTGCAGAGGTTGAAGGGGTGGGGGTCAGCCTGTCAGTGCTCAGACCATACGCCGTACACTGCATTAAATTGGTCTGCGTGGCTGTTGTCCCAGAAGGAAGCCTCTTCTAAAGATGATGCACAAGAAAGCCCACAAACAGTTTGCTGAAGACAAGCAGACTAAGGACATGTATTACTGGAACCATGTCCTGTGGTCTGATGAGACCAAGATAAACTTATTTGGTTCAGATGGTGTCAAGCATGTGTGGCAGCAACCAGGTGAGGAGTACAAAGACAAGTGTGTCTTGCCTACAGTCAAGCATGGTGGTGGGAGTGTCATGGTCTTGAGCTGCTGCCGACACTGGGGAGCTCTAGTTCGTTGAGGGAACCATGAATGCCAACATGTACTGTGACATACTGAAGCAGAGCATTATCCCCTCCCTTTGGAGACTGGGCCGCAGGGCAGTATTCCAAAATGATAACGACCCCAAACACACCTCCAAGAATACCACTGCCTTGCTAAGGAAGCTGAGAGTAAAGGTGATGGACTGGCCAAGCATGTCTCCGGACCTAAACCCTATTGAGCATCTGTGGGGTATACTCAAACCGAAGGTGGAGGAGCGCAAGGTCTCTAACATCCACCAGCTCCATGATGTCATCATGAAGGAGTGGAAGAGGACTCCAGTGGCAACCTGTGAAGCTCTGGTGAACTCCATGCCCAAGAGGGTTAAGGCAGTGCTGTAAAATAATGGTGGCCACACAAAATGTTGACACTTTGGGTCTAATTTGGACATTTTCACTTCGGGGTGTACTCACTTTTGTTGCCAGCAGTTTAGACATTAATGGCTGTGTGTTGAGTTATTTTGAGGGGACAGCAAATTTACACTGTTATACAACCTGTACACTCACTACTTTACATTGTAGTAAAGTGTCATTTCTTCAGTGTTGTCACATGAAAAGATGTAATAAAATATTTACAAAAATGTGAGGGGTGTACTCACTTTTGTGAGATACTGTAGGTGCTGAACACCATAACCAATATATATATATGTGTGTAGCACTAACTCACGGTGGAGCTGCTGGTTTAAAACGGGCTGTTACCTTCACTTTCGCCACCTCTATTTCACCGGCACCGGGTCTAGGGTCCCGTTGAGTTTACCTCCGGACAATGTAGGCACCAGACACTTGAGTATCTTTTCCAATGCTTTAATGAACAGGTAATAAAGGAAGTAGCAGGAAAGAGGTAGAAGGAAAATTGCAGGGAAGCTCAAATACCTTTTCTTAGTATTCTTTGGTACATCATTAGGAATTGAACGATTGTAACTGAATATACTCCCCTTGTGGGATTCAATCTTTGCCCGCCTGGATAGGTTTCTCTCACCCGCCTAGCAGCCAGTACGTAGCACGAACAAAAGTCTCTGCCACAGACTTGTTTGGAGCAAAACACGTACGATCCTCTGCCACAGGATGTAATGGTTTACGGTGAATATCAGACACAGCACTTGAACCTTTAAGCCAACCCGGCAGTACTATGCAGTAAGATTACTTCAGGATATGTCCTCCAACTGAGTCACCATGCCCCTCTCCAGACCAGCACTCTGCATGATCCTTCCATGATGGGTCCTCCCCTAGGATCTCCTCAGTTGTCCAGCTTCTTCACACAGGATAGACAGACCAGGACCATTCCTCTGCCCCTGTGGTAGGCCCCAGACAGGCTTCTGGGCCCACCCACACGCTGCAACGACGTGGGCCTCCGGATCGGAGGACCACGAGGTGGTACTCCCTACGCATACCTGTCGGCCAGGAGGGCCAGCAGGTGGCTGAAAACGAACCCCTAAACATGGCCTCTGTCCCATAAATACCCTCTCCCAGAATGCAACTCGGAGGACCACCTCCACCGAGTTGTCTCCGGGACAGAGGAGCACTCATACGCTTCAACACGTTGCCTTTCCAACACTGGCCCATGGTGACAACGACATCCACCGGCGCAGTGTGGAACTACACGCAACTCAGCCAAGCTGGAACAGAGGCAAATCTAACTTCACCTAACAAGTAACCCACTAGATTTATCTATCAGCAGAAGATTAGAAATCTACCAGCGCTACATATATATATATATATATATATATATATATATATATATATATATATATATATATATACACATACATATATACACACGTCTTTTTCTGCAGTCTCAGCTGCACTGGACAGTGAATGAATGGGAAGTGATCTGTGCTGAGCAGCTGTATTCATTTAAAAAAGGAAGGGGTCAGTAAATGACATATTGGTTGGCCCCTTCCCCCACTCACCATCCTAAAACATCTCCTGCAGCAGCCGGGGAAGAGGAGAGGAAAGGAGGAAAGCCAGTAGCACTGCAGTGCTGGGGGCGCAACAAGGGGAGAAGCCTGGGCAGTAAGGGGAATCGGCATAGCACAGAGTGATTAGGGTGTGCCCAGCCACACCCCCTGTGCATGCCGTAGGTTGGTATTAAAAAACCACTAGGTTTTTTTGAACAGTAAAAGCATACCCGGAAACACAGCACCACTCAAAACCTGTCTCCTGATGTTCATGGACCATTCAGATGCTGGCTCCTTGCAATTCATCTTTGCTCCCTCAAGGTTCCTAACGCTATCCTTGTGAGCAAGCCTGTTGGGTGTGAAACACGTTTAGGGAGTGTGGTTATATTGGTGGAGCAATATGGATTTAAAATAGTCAGTGTTAATTGAGAGAGTAAAGTTCCACTTTAACCAATTTTTTTCATTTTTACACACATGTACAAATGTTCATTTTTGGCAATAAAATTACCTAAACCCCCAGAACATTATATATTTTCTGAAAGCAGAGGCCCTGCAGAATAAAAAGATTTATGTCTATGTTTATTAAACGCAAATTTTTAGGAAATTTTTATTTTAGATCAATCACACACATTATTGGTAAAATACAAAAGATGAGGTTGCGATGAGTAAATAGATACCAAACATGCCACGTCTTCAAACTGCGTGTGCCCGTGACAGCAAAAAATGGTGATTCTTTAAAAGCTTTTACAGCTTATCAATAGGAGCTCTTGTGCTAGAATTATTGTTTTCACTCTGATGTTTGCAGTGATATGTCACACATGTGGTGCGACCATGGTTTACATATGCGTTTGCGTGTGCAGGGCAATGGGGGTTATGACAATTTTTTAAAACGTTTTAAATACCTTTTATTATATTTTGAATACTTTATTTTATTTATTTATTTTTACTTTCATAAACCCCCAATGACAGCATTGGGCAGGTGAGAGGTACTCTTTGTGGAGACATTAGGGGTGCCACAGGTCGGCTTGGTTAGATGTGTCCCCTGGCTGTACCAGCCAGGAAATGGTGGATCTAAAACTGGAAGTGACAAAATCATTATTGCATCAGGTTTCATTGTTTGCATGTGGAATCAAGGCATGGCTACTGCAGCCATCAGCTTGTGATTGAGGCTAGGTTCACACTGCTGCGAATTCTATTGCGAATTTGAGCCGTTGCGATCACTCAAATTCGCAAGTCATTTAAATTACATAGATTAACATTAGTGCCGTTCACATCGATGCGTTGCGAATATAACCTGCGTGAAAAAAAGGTCCTGTGCGAGTTTACTGCGTTGCGTTGCGAATTTAGTCTCCATAGACATCAATGTAAATCGTTCTTGAATCGCATTGATTGGTTCACATATGTGCGAATTCCACCACACTACTCTCCACAAAAACCAGGAAGTACACAGGAAGTTAAGACTCTTTTTTTTTTTACATTATGATTCCATTGGCTAGACTATCAATCGCAGCTATATCCAACTCCTGAAATTCGCGGTAAAATCGCGGTAAATTCGCGGTAAAATCGCGGTAAATTCGCGGTAAAATCGCGGTAAATTCGCACTGCAGCAGTGTGAACCTAGCCTAAAGGTTCACTCTTTGGATGTACATAGTACATCCAAAGAGCTGAACTGGTTAGGCAGCTGCAAAAGTAGAAATATTTCTTAGGGCCCCATTCACACGTGAGTGTTTTTCTACTTGTTTCTCTACTTCTGACCACCCAAAATCTAATTCTTTCTAATTGTCTCTGTTTACACTACTATGTCCAGTTACCCTATACTCTATGGCATTCACTCAAAATGTACATAAGCTTTTTTTCTGTTTCAATAGTTTTTATTCAGTTTTAACAAGTGGATAAAATGCAAAAGTTCTGCCCACACAGAGGCTAGCATTGAAGTTGGAACAGGTATTAGCTCATAAGAAAGGCAAAAATAAAGTGATACAAGTAGAAAAAATGCAACAGTAGTAAATTTAAGTGTGAATGATACCGTCAGGATCCAGGGGTCCCAGAGAGGCTCCCCATAACTACGTGGCATGTTCGCGGCAATCGGTGGTGCGGTGTGTCAGTCTGACACACCGCTACACCGATCTCGGTAAAGAGTTTCCGGCGGAGGCTCTTTACCACGTTATCAGCCGTGTCGAATCACGGCTGATCACAATGTAAACAGGAAAAGCTAGTGATCGCTTTTTCTCACTTGCGTATGACAGATGCAAGTAGAGGAGAGCTTTTCCTGTGGCCTGCCAGGTTGCCTGCTCAGATAAGGGTCTGGTATGGATTTTTGGGGGGCCCCCACGCCATTTCAAAAAAAAAATTTGCTGCGGGTTCCCCTTAAAATCAGGTATGGTATGGATTTTGAGGGGGACCCCTATGCCATTTTAAAAACAAAAATTTGGCACAGGGACCCCCACACAATTTTTTTTTAACATTTTGTTTCGGGGTTCCCCTTAATATTCATACCAGGGCCTGGTAATGGACTGGGGGGGATCCCATGCCGTTTATTTCAATGACTTTTATCCGACAATTTATTATAGCCGCGAGTACTTTTAAATGTTCTAAACACCAGAAAAATGCACCACTTTACAGGCATACTATAGGCACCCCCCAGGTACGAAATTTAAAGGAATATTTCACTTTTATTGTTTCACTTTAAGCATTAAAATCACTGCTCCCGAAAAAAACAGACATTTTTAAAACTTTTTGCATTGATACATGTTCACTGGGGCAGGACCCAGGTCCCCAAACACTTGTTATGACAATACCATGCATATAAGCTTTTAAAATGAGAACTTTTGATTTCTCCCATAGACAATTCATTATAGCCGCGAGTACTTTTAAATTACTTTTTTTCCCTTTAGAAATGTCATTTTGTGCAGGGACTGTTCTAAACACAGGAAAAATGTGCCACTTTACAGGCATACTATAGACACCCCCAGGTATGAAATTTAAAGGAATATTTCACTTTTATTGTTTCACTTTAAGCATTATTAAAATCACTGCTCCCAAAAAAAGTCAGTTTTTAAAACTTTTTTTTGCATTGATACACGTCCCCTGGGGCAGGACCCAGGTCCCCAAACACTTTTTATGACAAGACCATACATAGAAGCCTTTAAAATTAGCACTTTTGATTTTTCCCATAGACTTTCAAAGGGTGTTTCGCGGCTTTCGAATTTGCCGCAAACACCCCAAATTGTTTGTTTTTCCGCGAACAGGCGAACACCCGATGGTCGAGTCGAACTTACGTTCGACTCGAAAATCGGGCTCATTCCTAGCCAGTAATACACCTCAACAAACACCTGAAAAAAGTTTCAAAATTACCAGAAATACCCTCTGCTCAGGTGTGAATGTAGGCTAAGAGGTGTATTTATTAACCACTTGTCAACTGGCTCACGCCGTTATACGATGGCAGAATGGCACTGCTGGGGGAAATTCCGTATGGGTACATTGTTCCCTTTAAGAGCCGCCAGGGGGCGCGCGTGTGCCCGCTGCACGGTGGGAGACGCAATGTGTGTGGCCGGTGGGCAGCGATATGCCTCCTCCACCAGTCAGTCCTATCCCCATACAGTTGGAAATACTAACTAGGGAACACAGTTAACCCTTGATCGCCCCCTAGTGTTAACCCCTTCCCTGCCAGTGACATTTACACAGTAAGCAGTGAATTTTTATAGCACTGATCACTGTATAAATGTCAATGGTTCCAAAAATGTGACAAAAGTGTACTGTCTGTACACTGAAATGTTGCTGTACCGCTAAAAATCGCAGATCACCGCCATTACTAGTAAAAAAAATAATAATAATAAAAATGCCATAAATCTTTCCCTTAGTTTGTAGACGCTATAACTTTTGTGCAAACCAATCAATATACGCTTTTAACCAAAAATATGCAGAAGAATATATATTGGCCTAAAATGATGAAAAAATGTGTTTTTTAAAAACATTTTTGGGTATATTTATTAAAATCTTCCGGGGCTGAAGCGGTTAAAAAAAAAATGGCATAGCTATTTGTTCAGAAAAACTGCTGGTACATTTGTTTCCCATAAATTGATTCAAAATCGAATATTCTCAGGCTATTTTCTTTACAGGTCTATATAACGTTCATTCATAAAAAAAAGAGTGGTTGAAGAAAATAGTGCATGATGGCAAAAAGAACGAGATGAGAATAACCATGTATTTTCTATTTTTATCAGCTCCATCTACTGGCCATAATGCAGTGTTTTCCTAAAGCACTCTAGGAGGAACTTGATAAAAGAGAAGCAGATTCTGGAGTAGCTGTGCATACTAAGTTGTGCATGGCAACCAATCTGGCTTAACTGAACAAGCTGAAGATAGAAGCTGATTGACTGCCATGCACAACTGCTCTAGTTTCTGTCTGTTCCAAAATTGGTAAGTTCCCCTCTCTGTTTTTTATGAATGAACAACATTTGTCCTGTAGAGGAGACATTAACATAGAACAAATGTATCAGCAGCTTTCCTGGACACACAGCTATGTGAATATTTATAAATACACCCCCCCGGGGGGGGCTTTTTTTTTTTCACTTAAAGGTGAACTCCAGATATTACATTTGTCCAGCTTCGCACAATTTAAGTATACATAGCTCATAACTGATAGGCTGTCTAAATGGTGTTTGTTGACAATCACTGTAGTAGTCAACAAAATTCTGTTGGCAATCTTCTTGGTCCAGTGTCGAGTGGCTTTTTTTCTGCATACTGACCACAAGGGCTTGCTTTCTCATCATTGTTATCATATATAACAGCTTGTATTTGTTTTAATAAATACAAAGCATTCTCTAATTGGACAATGTGGAGATTGTGACACCACCCATTTCAGTTGTTGCTCGGAGCTGTGCTTTAAACCTTACACTTTCAGCAGCTGATTTAATCACTGAGAATGCAGCTGCTTCATCTTTTAATCCTTGCCAATGTGCCAGTTCAAGCTTGTGCCATGCCTGCTGCCCCAGGTTTCCGATTTCAGAGTGGCTTCTTTCTCTTGCAGCGTCAAATAGAGTCACCTTCGCATGCAGTGACTAGAGTTGTGTCTCTCTACACTGTGTGTATCAATAGAAACACACAGTTCTGTAGACTAGGATAGCAAGGCACTCCTCTTCTTCTTCCTCCCCTCTCAAAACTGGAGACTGCACTGTCCACTCCACTGTGCACAAGTTCCAGAGTCACCAGACCAGTGGAAGCCTGTTTCCTACTGAGCATGCACTTTCTGAATGGTCAAGATTGCGGCGATCTTACCCAGGAGTGGGAGCGAAAACCTGGTTTTGACGGGTATCCGCTCCCCCCCCCCCCCGAAAGGTGCCAAATGTGGCAGCGGAGGGGAGGGGGGGGGGGTGCGAACAAGCGGTGCTTCTGCTTTTGGTTGGAACTCCGCTTTAGGTTATATTACCTGACCACTTGTATAGAGGCAACTATTACAGTACCCTGTTTTTGATACAATTGGTTGTTTTTTGTGATGCACAAGATAAAATGGGGGTCCACCAATGAAAAGATAAATACCACATGAATTTTTTAGTTAAAATAACTCATGCGATATTTATCTCAAAAGTAGTAAATTCACTAAAAAACATACATTAACAAATGTATCAAATATTTATGTTTTACAATATATAGCACTGAAAATTAGAGCTATTTTTGATGTTTTTTCACATTTTTTTTTTTTTTTTTTACATGTCAACACTGCACCAGAGGGAGATAGTTCTGTAAATGAATGCACATAGAAATATTGTGAAATTGTAAAAACATTCTAACATGCTTTCATTCACAGAATGACCTTCCTCTCGTGAAATGTTACAATGTATCTTCATTCCTGAGCTCAGGGTAGAATATTTTTACACTAATACATTGTGTACTTTTAATTTACTGGCCAGTGCAGAGTTCCCCTTACTGCCTGCCTACATCAGGTGAATTAGTGAATTGACTTTAATGATTTATCTATTTTTTTTTTTTTTTTAGGTATTTACCTCACATTTTTAACAACATGCTGTATTTACCTCACATTCAATATTTTACTTTGATGAATTGACTCTTTTATTATATCATGCAATATTTCTGAAAAACTAGTCAGGGGACCTTCATATCAGGGACTCAGGCAGAGTCCTTAACCACTTCAGCCCCGGACCATTTGGCTGACCAAAGACCAGAGGACTTTTTACAATTTGGCACTGCGCTGCTTTAACTGGTAAAAACAAAATTTGCGTCCTTTTTTCCCACAAATAGAGCTTTCTTTTGATGGTATTTGATTGCCTCTGCGATTTTTATTTTTTGCGATATAAATGGAAAAAGACCGAAAATGTTGAAAAAAAAATATATTTTCTACTTTTTGTTATAAGAAAAATCCAATAAACTCAATTTTAGTCATACATTTAGGCCAAAAGGTATTCAGCCACATGTCTTTGGTAAAAAAAATGTCAATAAGCGTATATTTATTGGTTTGTGCAAAAGTTATAGTGTCTACAAACTAGGGTAAATTTTCTGGAATTTACGCAGCTTTTAGTTTATGATTGCCTATCTCATCTTGAGGTGCTAAAATGGCAGGGCAGTACAACCCCCCCCCCCCCCCCCATGACCCCATATTGGAAAGTAGACACGCTAAGGAAATTGCTAAGAGGCATGTTGAGCCCATTGAATATTTTATTATTTTGTCCCATGTGATTGAATAATGACAAAAAAAAAAAAAATGTACAAAAAGTTGTCACTAAATGATATATTGCTCACACATGCCATGGTTATATGTGGAATTACACCCCAAAATACATTTTGCTGCTTCTCCTGAGTACGGGGATACCACATGTGTGGGACTTTTTGGGAGCCTAGCCGCATACGGGGCCCCGAAACCAAGCACCGCCTTCAGGATTTCTAAAGGCGTAAATTTTTGATTTCACTCCTCACTACCTATCACAGTTTCGAAGGCCATAAAATGCCAAGATAGCACAAAACTCCCCCAAATTACCCCATTTTGAAAAGTAGACACTCCAAGCTATTTGCTGATAGGCATGGTGAGTATTTTGCAGCTCTCATTTGTTTTTGAAAATGAAGAAAGAAAAGAAAAATGTATTTTTTATTCTTTTTTCAAAACCTTGTGATAAAAAGCGAGATCTGCAAATTACTCACAATACCACTCAGCAAATAGCTTGGGGTGTCTACTTTCTAAAATGGGGTCATTTGGGGGGGGGGGGTTGTGCCATCTGGGCATTCCATAGCCTCCAAAACTGTGATAGGTAGTGAGGAGTGAAATCAAAAATTTACACCCATATGCCCCGTACACACAGTCGGACTTTGTTCGGACATTCCGACAACAAAATCCTAGGATTTTTTCCGACGGATGTTGGCTCGAACTTGTTTTGCCTACACACGGTCGCACAAAGTTGTCGGAATTTCCGATCGACAACCACGCGGTCACGTACACCACGTATGACGAGACTAGAAAAGGCCAGTTCAGAACCAAGCGTGGCACCCTCTGGGCTCCTTTTGCTAATCTCGTGTTAGTAAAAGTTTGGTGAGAGACGATTCGCGCTTTTTCAGACTCGTGGCTTTCAGATCGTTTTCTGCCGTTCAGTTTGTGCTTGTGGGTTTGTATCTGCTCTTCAGTGCGTGCAAGCAAGTTCCGCGTGACTTTAAGTAGTCATTGTATTCTTGTTCGTTCGTTACTGGTTTTCAGGTCGCTCTTCACAGGCCTTGCTGTTCTTCAGTGCGTTCTGTTACTTCGTTCTGAGCAGCCGACCGTTTTCTAGCCATGTTTCGTATGCGTACTCCTCGTAGAGTTCGTGCTGTGCGGGGGCTTGGTGTTGGGGTCCTGACCTTGACACAAGTCCAGTCCATGAACAGGGTGGGGAGGAGTTCATGGACCAAGAATTGGTTGCTTCAGCGTGACCAGTTCTGTCATATGCCTTTGCTCCGTGAGAATAATCCTGATGATTTCAGGAACTTTCTCCGGATGACGGACCCCGTGTTTCACCGTTTGTTGGCTTCGCTGACCCCCTATATCAGCAGGCAGGATACCTGCATGAGGCAAGCCATCACTCCGGAGCAGAGGTTGGTCGCTACCTTGCAGTATTTGGCCACAGGGAGAAGTCTGCAGGACCTCAAGTTCTCGACAGGCATCTCCCCCCAGGCTCTGGGGATCATTATCCCAGAGACCTGTTCTGCCATCATCCAGGTCCTGCAGAAGGAGTATATGAAGGTAAGATTTTTTTCCTTTTATATCACATTTTATTGTATTGAATGTTTGCTAATATCTTGTATTTCTTTCCTCATTCCCTAATTACCATGATTGTAATATGCAGTGAATGTCCCTTTTGTCCTCATGCATGCTGGATTTTTATGTAATTATTATTTTAGGTCCTTCATACATATTTGCCCTTCAATAACCTCCCCAGCATGGTGTCTCCTGCCCTATATTCACCTCATGTAGTCACTTAACAATGTATTTTATCTGCTCCATAGTAGTGCTTTACCCCAAACACCCCCTAAAATGTTTGGAAATGTTATTTTTGATTTAAATTCAGGCAGAGTGCCAGAGGCTTTTTTTTTGTGGTGTCCCCAAATTTTTTGTAACCCTCCCTCCCCCCAACTGCTAAGTCAGCTGATCCCAATTCTCTATCTATCCTCAATCATCTATCTGCTGACTTTGCCAAACCCATACACACTATACCCATCTCTTTCCTGGTCAGATTTATGGATGAATTCCCCAAAGCATGTAGTGCAAGGGCCTGCCTGTATACTTTCAAATGGTACTGTTTAAAGTTTTTGTATCCTATTATTATCTTGATAGGTAATAGCAGAATGTTCAAATGTGCTCAAATGTGTACAGTGTGTATTTATATCTTTGTATTATGACACTTCTTACCTGTCCAGTGGTCTGCCAATAGTGTAACTAAGGAGGGGCTGTTCCAAGTAATACCCTGTATTTAGGCATTCATCTCTAAATGAAGTGAAGAGGGTTACCTGTCCAAGAGTTCCCCCCCTATAATGTTAGAAATGGCCCATGAGGGGGGGAGGGGGAATATGATAGGTGTACCTTATACTTTGTTGTTGTTAAATTCCCCTTAATAAATGCTATCTGGAGGTTGCCCCATAATGTTTGTGTATAATCTGCTTGCCATGTTTCTGTGAAAAAATAGTAATGTTTATTGTTTTTTCCTCAACAGTTTCCTTCCACGCCACAGGAATGGCAGACTGTGGCCTCCCACTTTGCCCAGCGGTGGGACTTTCTTAACTGCGGAGGGGCAATTGATGGGAAACACGTCCACATCGTCCCACCACCCAGCTCGGGGTCGTACTATTATAATTACAAGGGGTTTAATAGTATAGTGATGTTGGCGGTGGTGTCGGCTAATTACGAGTTCTTGTATGTGGACGTGGGGAAGAATGGCCAGATGTCCGATGGTGGAGTGATCGCCCAGACGGAGTTCTACAGGCGTCTCCAGAATGGCAGCTTGGACTTGCCACCTCCAGAGGACAATGTTGAAGGTCTCCCATTTGTGTTCGTTGCTGATGAAGCATTTGCGCTGGGGGACCACCTGATGCGGCCATTCCCGATGAGGACCCTCACCCCGGAACAGAGGGTTTTTAATTACCGGCTGGCCAGAGCCCGAAGAGTGGTGGAGAACACATTTGGAATCCTGGCCAGCCGGTTCCGATTATTTCTGACACCCATCCATATGGCGGAGTATAAACTGAACCATATAATACTTGCCTGCTGTGTTCTCCATAATTTTTTACGAAAACATTCAGCCAACTATGCTGGCTCAGTTGGGCCTGAGGCCGGAATCCCAAATCCATCAACACTGACGGCGCTTGAAAGTGGCCGTCCTGGCTTGCCCTCCCTGAATGCCCGTGATGTCCGGTTACGATACCTGGAGTTCTTTGCGGGTAGGGGGGCTATCAATATGCCAATCTGTGACACCTTTTTCAAATAAAAAACAACCAAAAGAAATTCTTTGTGGACATTTACTGCTTGTGTTTGTTTTAGCTGACCCTGACAGAAATGTGTTGAGTGCAGAAAATGTCGTGATTGGGTAACCTTATAAAAAACAGTGTTGGCTGGTACTTCCTAAATGCAAAAACACATTTCACTACAAGTGCACTTGCAACTGCACTGAACCTGCACTTGTAGTGCAAAGTGTATTTGCCCTTAGGAAATAACCCCCATTTTTGCATAAAACAGCAATTACATCACCCCAAAAGTGTTGTAGTGTTGAGACAATAATCCACACATTCTTGAGTAAGGCACTTTTTTATACCTGCACAATCACATGTGCATTTACGAAAGGTTTTTAAAACAAACCAACATGTTTGTTGTATAACAATGTTTGCAGTAGCATTATCAAAAATCGAAATATCCATTTCAGATAAAACAGGCCTGTGTAAAACCAACAAGAAAGCCAAAAAACTTGAACTTACAAAGTTCACATTAGGTAAAACCTGAAGGCTATATCAGACATCAGTATTTAGGAACTGGGTTTGATATAGCGTTCAGATGGGGGGAAATCACCCCTGGAAAAGCCAAATTTGGAAGATGCACACCAATTTACGAATGTCAACATGTGCTATCTGCCATCAGGGGGGATCAAGGGACGTGTTTTGGGGGAGCAAGCCCCTCCTCAACGCTACTTTATAATTGAGGAAGGGGTTGCACCCCCAAAACGCGTCCATTGATCTCCCGTGATGGCAGATAGCACATGTTGGCACACAGTGTGCATCCTTCAAATTTGGCTTTTCTAAACATTGAAAACATTTTTGTAAGATTGGACCACGATAAAACAGGTGATTTTGTGGGGTTTAAATTCGCCCCAAAACGTCAATGATGTTATTATTTTTTTTAATAACATCACTGATTTGTTGCTGGATGTTTTGCAATTGGAGATTACACCCCATGATCTCCCCGTTCAGTATCTGGGCACTTTCAGATGTGAAACGTTCTCTCTCCCTCACATCACGATCACCTAAAAAGAGATAAAGAACAAAAAAAAAGGTCTGCCACCATCCATCTCTTTTACCTGAGCCTGTGGTCGCAGACACTCACCTGTTGTGGTGCCAATCTCCACCACATCTTCTTCTTCCTCCTGCTCAGCTTCTTGTGTTGGTATTTCCCCTTCTTCCAGAGGTGGGGGGTCTCTGGTCTCCTCGGATGAGGGGTGTCCTCCGAGTCTTTTCTCCCCTATGTAAAACAAAAATGGTATAATTAGCACACAGATATTTGATGGCAGAACTAGAAATAGGAAACATTGCTTGGAAGTGGGGTACAATTATCTATTTTAGCAGAGTTCCAAGATGTATATTTTTTAGTGGCCTTTGTCAAGCTGCAATACTTTACCTGTTTAGTACAAGCTTCACAGATGTAGCCCCCCCCTATAGTATACACTGGAGCACCTGTGTGCCCCCCCTAATAAAAATGGTGTTCTTGTGTCCCACACTAGTGCTCCAGTGTCCAGATGTGAAAACAGCTGCTCAGTATCCTCTCCTTACACACAATCTAGTTTGCATTTCATTCTAGTAACAAACCCATCTACACAAACAAATATTTGGCATCCAAGTAGGCCCCAAAAAATGTGTGAAAATGCATATGGCCTAAACAATGGTGTTCTAGAGGCCGAAAGAAAAATGTTTGATACGAACGAATAATGGGCCCATGAACATTAAAGTTGCCCTTTTAAACGTTTTCAAATCAGGTGAACGGTGTAGGAATTACAACAGTTTGTATATGTGACTCCCACTTTTTAAGGGACCAAAAGTAATGGGACAGATTAACAATCATCCATCAAACTTTCACTTTTTAATACTTGGTTGCAAATCCTTTGCAGTCAATTACAGCCTGAAGTCTGGAACGCATAGACATCACCAGATGCTGGGTTTCATCCCTGGTGATGCTCTGCCAGGCCTCTACTGCAACTGTCTTGAGTTCCTGCTTGTTCTTGGGGCATTTTCCCTTCAGTTCTCTCTTCGGCAAGTGAAATGCATGCTCAATCGGATTCAGGTCAGGTGATTGACTTGACCATTGCATAACATTCCCCTTCTTTCCCTTAAAAAACTCTTTGGTTGCTTTCGCAGTATGCTTCGGGTCATTGTCCATCTGCACTGTGAAGCGCCGTCCAATGAGTTCTGAAGCATTTTGCTGAATATGAGCAAATAATATTGCCCGAAACAAACTGTTGTAATTCCTACACCGTTCACCGGATTTGGATGTAAATACCCTCAAATTAAAGCTGAAAGTCTGCAGTTAAAGCACATCGTGTTTGTTTCATTTCCAAATCAGGTGAACGGTGTAGGAATTACAACAGTTTGTATATGTGACTCCCACTTTTTAAGGGACCAAAAGTAATGGGACAGATTAACAATCATCCATAAAACTTTCACTTTTTAATACTTGGTTGCAAATCCTTTGCAGTCAATTACAGCCTGAAGTCTGGAACGCATAGACATCACCAGATGCTGGGTTTCATCCCTGGTGATGCTCTGCCAGGCCTCTACTGCAACTGTCTTGAGTTCCTGCTTGTTCTTGGGGCATTTTCCCTTCAGTTCTCTCTTCAGCAAGTGAAATGCATGCTCAATCGGATTCAGGTCAGGTGATTGACTTGACCATTGCATAACATTCCACTTCTTTCCCTTAAAAAACTCTTTGGTTGCTTTCGCAGTATGCTTCGGGTCATTGTCCATCTGCACTGTGAAGCGCCGTCCAATGAGTTCTGAAGCATTTTGCTGAATATGAGCAAATAATATTGCCCGAAACACTTCAGAATTCATCCTGCTGCTTTTGTCAGCAGTCACATCATCAATAAATACAAGAGAACCAGTTCCATTGGCAGCCATACATGCCCACGCCATGACACTACCACCACCTTGCTTTACTGATGAGGTGGTATGCTTTGGATCATGAGCAGTTCCTTTCCTTCTCCATACTCTTCTCTTCCCATCACTCTGGTACAAGCTGATCTTGGTCTCATCTGTCTATAGGATGTTGTTCCAGAACTATGAAGGCTTTTTTAGATGTTGTTTGGCAAACTCTAATCTGGCCTTCCTGTTTTTGAGGCTCCCCAATGGTTTACATCTTGTGGTGAACCCTCTGTATTCACTCTGGTGAAGTCTTCTCTTGATTGTTGACTTTGACACACATACAACTACCTACTGGAGAGTGTTCTTGATGTGGCCAACTATTGTGAAGGGTGTTTTCTTCACCAGGGAAAGAATTCTTTGGTCATCCACCACAGTTGTTTTCCGTGGTCTTCCGGGTATTTTGGTGTTGCTGAGCTCACCGGTGCGTTCTTTCTTTTTAAGGATGTTCCAAACAGTTCATTTGGCCACACCTAATGTTTTTGCTATCTCTCTGATGGGTTTGTTTTGTTTTTTCAGCCTAATGATGGCTTGCTTCACTGATAGTGACAGCTATTTGGATCTCATATTGAGAGTTGACAGCAACAGATTCCAAATGCAAATAGCACACTTGAAATGAACTCTGGACCTTTTATCTGCTCCTTGTAAATGGAATAATGAGAGAATAACACACACACCTGGCCATGGAACAGCTGAGCAGCCAATTGTCCCATTACTTTTGGTCCCTTAAAAAGTGGGAGGCACAAATACAAACTGTTGTAATTCCTACACCGTTCACCGGATTTGGATGTAAATACCCTCAAATTAAAGCTGAAAGTCTGCAGTTAAAGCACGTCGTGTTTGTTTCATTTCAAATATATTGTGGTGGTGTATAGAGCCAAAAAGATTAGAATTGTGTAGATGTCCCAATATTTATGGACCTGACTGTATATTGTAATCTTTTTTTTCATGCAGCCTGTGGGCTGAACGAAAAAAAGAGATTGATCGGTGCATATGCCCACCATTAGAATACCTCCCTTCATCCACCAACTTCTAATGATGGGCATACATGCACCATTTATATATGCCGAAGCATGGGGGCATCCGCCCCAAAAGTTAGGAGCAAATCGCTCCTCCACCCCTGCTGCCCCCATGCTTCGGCATATATGCTCTTTTTTTTAACTGTGGTGGTGAAATCACCTCCGACAGCGCTGGAGTCACGGCTTTATGTATCGTGGGAGCAAACGCTGTTGCTGTCAAGATAAATAAATCCGCGCTGCAGCCGAATGGTGTACCTGCTAAGCAAATGATGGTTAACAATAAAACACAGTAAACATTAAAGTATAAAAAAAATTACCTACCTGAAAAGCAAACATGATAAAACATAATAACAATAAAACAATGCAGAATAGAATACAGTAAAAAAGAGCAGAACAATAGAGAGATAGAGAACAATAAAACGACAACTATTTTTGTTTTTTTTAATTTTTTTGTGTGTATTTTTTTGTTTTTTTGTTTACACTTTTATTTGTAACTGTAACGGTTCGGTTCCAGGTTCGGGTCTCTCAAAATGCGATGGCATCTTGGGAGAAACTGTGAAAGTGTGCCTAGTCTGTGCAATGCTGTACCCTATGCTAAAACTCAACTAGTGTATGGTAGCGCTAAAAACATTCACTAATGCAAAGACCAGGATTGTCAGGACAGGAGGGACAATAATAGTGGGTGCTACGTCTATATCCACGCTTTCTACAGACACATTTTCTTTGGGGGGCTCGTTGGGTAGGGGTACTTGGGAGGACATAAGGAAAATGCCTCTCATGCAGCCGGCTTACTGCATTTGGATTGGGAGGGTGAGGTGGAGCACTGTCTGGAAAAGGAAGGGCTCTGACGATCTCTTCCTGGAATTTAAGGAAGGATCCAGTCCGTCCTGAAGCTCTGTATAGCACATGAGCGTTCAGCAAAGCCAATTGAAATAAGTATAGACACTTTTTTATACCAGCGTCTGGCCTTACGGGCAACTAGGTACGGCGCCAACAACTGGTCGTTGAGGTCCACCCCTTCCATTATTTGTTGTTGGATTTCTCCACAACACCAGTCGCCGTAGTATTTTGGACCGTCATGTCTGCATGAAGGGAGGTAAGAACGAAAACATTCTTATTATCCCTCCACTTCATAGCGAGCAAGTTATTACACTTCAAGCAGGCTCTCTCCCCCAGCTTAAGACGGGAATCTACAAGCCGCTGGGGAAAGCCCCGGCGATTAGATCACACAGTGCCACATTCTCCAATCTGATGATCAAACAAGTGACTAAAAAGTGGCACGCTCGTGTAATAATTGTCCACGTGGTACCCCTTTCCAAATAAGGGTGACACCAAGTCCCACACAATCTTGCCAGCGCTTCCTATGTAGTCAGGGCAGTTTGTCGGCTCTACGTGACTATCTCTTCCCTTGTAAACCATAAAACTACGTGTATAGCCTGTAGCCCTGTCACAGAGCTTATACATTATCTGGCACGCTTGCTGGGAAGATACTGTTTGAATGACAAGTGGCTAGAACACTTAATCAGGGACTCATCAATGCAAGACAACTTAATGGGGAGTAAACAAGTCTTCAAAACATTGGTTGAAGTGGTTTATGAGGGGCCAAATTTTGTAGAGCCAATCGTATCCGGGGTCTCCACGAGGACGACAGATTTCATTGTTGCTGAAGTGCATGAACCGCAAAATCTGCTCGTATCGTGCCCTGGCCATGGAAGCAGAGAACACGGGCATATGGTGAATTGGGGCAGTGGACCAATATGACCGCAACTCACTTTTTGGTTATGCCCATGAGGAGGGATAGGCCCAGAAAGATCAAACCGTAATTGGTTTCCAATATCTGGCAAAGGAGGACTGGGGATTAGTGGCAATGTATTGACCAGCATACAAACTGCTTTGGTCCACAACAGATCTATAGAGATCTTCGGTGAAAAACAGGGTATAAAAATCAAGTGACATAAAATCAACTGTTTCCACCTGAATGCCGGGTTGGCCAGTGAATGTGGGAAGTACGGGTGCTGCAGAATGGTGGGTTCCCAATTAGGATTGGCGAATGCAGCAGGAAGGGCATTATGGGCTCGACGGGCCTGTCTTTGTCTTCTTGGTGGCAGCGGGACACTACTTGTGCTTGCCACCTCGCCAGCTTGAACTGCACTTATGGGACTCGCCACGTCACCAAGTATAACAGTTATACGGTGATTACTGGTGAAAGGGTTAACTAGGGGGCAATCAGGGGGTTAAAACCTTTACTAGGTAGTATATGGGGATACCTGACGCTATAAAAACCTAAATACTTACCTGGCTAACTAGCGTCACCTGTGACACTAATACGGCGATCAGAAAAAAGATTGCTTAGTGATACTGGCGACAGGGGTTAACTGGGGGGTAATCAAGGGGTTAAACCATTATTGGAGGGTTAGGGGGTACCCTAGACCTAAAGGGGCTTACCACTAATGGCCCTACCACTTATAACAGTCACAAATGACACCAATGCAGTAATCAGTAAAAAAAAAAAAAACTGCTATTGGTGTCACTGTGACAGGGGGTGCAGGGGGGGTGATTGGGGGGTGAACAGTGTGCCTGCGCGTTCTACTGTAAGTGTAGTGTTGGTGCACTTACTTGGATGTCTTCTCTCCTCGAAACCGGGAACAAAAAGGCTTCACGAGGAGCGATGACATCACTTCCTCCGCTTCTGTTTACAGTTTAGAAGCAGAGGAAGCTTGTCATTTGCCAGGAGCGATCGTGAGGAGGTGGCCATGAATCAGTGGCCTCCCCCTCAGCACAGATCGCGCCTGGAGCTAATCCGACAACCGTAGGCACGGAGGGGGGTCTGATTGGACCCCCCCGCCCGCGGGCAGGCAGTGGCGTACAGGTAAGCCATTATGCCTGCGCCATTGTGCACGTACATCGGCGTGCGGCGGTCGGAACTGGTTAAGACCCCTTTCACACCTAGGCGCTTTACAGGCGCTACAGCGCTAAAAATAGCGCCTGCATAGCGCTTGTAAAGAGCCACTCCTGTCTCTCCAGTGTGAAAGCCCGAGTGCTTTCACACTGGAGCGGTGCACTTGCAGGACGTTAAAAAAAACCCTGCAAGCAGCATCTTTGGAGCGGTGAAGGAGTGGTGTATACACCGCTCCTGCCCTTTGAAATAAATGGAGCAGCGCGGCTATACCGCCAGTGTAGTGATTTGCGGTGGTTTTAACCCTTTCTCGGCCGCTAGCGGGGGGTAAAATCGCCCCGCTAGCGGCCGAATAGCGCCACGAAATTGACAGTAAAGCGCCACTAAAAATACCTTTACCGCCGACGCACCCACCGCTCCATACTTGGGAGGAGGAGCAAAATGAGTTTTGGGTTGCAATTCTAAGTATGTCCATGCTGTATGTGAGAAATATCGTATTAAATTGACAACTTTGTGTAAAAAAACTTTTTTCACTTTTTTTTGTTCTGCATTTTCCAAAAATATGTTACAATAAATGAAATCTGAAATACTCACTATGCCTCTCAAAGCAATCTATGTATTAGGATAAAAAGCCTTCTATGTGCAGCAGCCCCCTCAATACTTACCTGGGCCCCACTCCGATCCAGCGATGTTGCACGAGAGACTCGGCTGCCCAGGACTCTCCCTCCTCATAAAAAGCCCGCTGCTGTCAATCAAAGTCAGTGCACCAATGAGGAGAGAGAGGGGGTGGGGCCGGGCCGCAGCTCCGTGTCTGAATGGACACAGTGAGCTGTGGTTCGGCTCAGGTGCTCTCATAGCAAGCTGCTTGCTGTGGGGGCATTCAACAGGAGGGAGGGGCCAGGAGCACCGAAGAGGGACCCGAGAAGAGGAGGATCTGGGCTGCTCTGTGCAAAACTATTACAAAGAGCAGGTAAGTATGACATGTTTGTTCTTTTTAACAAAAATAAACTGAGACTTTAGTATCACTTTAATTTACAACTTTGTGTAAAAATCAAAAACATTTTGTTTCTGCATTTTTCAAGAGCTTGTGGCAGAAAAAAAAGACAATTTTCAAGACTCATCATGCATCTTAGAAAATATATTGTGGTGTTAACCCTCCAAAATGTGTTCATTTTGTGAGTGTTTATATTGTCCTTGCCTCCAACGCATAATAGGTAGTCAAGGAATGAAATCCCTAATTAATGCCTCCTAAAGGCTTGAAGGTGCTGCTTGGATTTTGGGTCCCATTATGCATGTAGGCTGCAAAAGAGTCTTAAATATGTGGTATCCCAATACTTGGGAGGAATAGCAGAATGTGTTTTCAGATTAAATTTTAAGCATTCCCATGGTCTGTGTGGGAAATATCTTAGTAACTGACAGATGTGTGTAAAATAAAATACAATTTAATTTTTCTCTCCGTTTTCTAAAAAAAGGGTTGACTTGGCACAATGGGTCGTTTTGTGGGTGATTCTCTTGTCCTGGCACTTCCGGGCCTTGAGAAATGTGATAGGTAATCAGGAAATCAGATGCATTATTTGTGCCCCTCTATGCATCTCAGCAGAAAAAAAAAGGCTCACACATGCGGTATCCCCAAATTGGGGATGAGTAGAAGAATGTGTTTTGGGGTATATTTATAAGTAGGTATTATATGCTGTGTGGGAGAAATAACTTGTTAAAATGACAACTTTGTGAAACAAAAACACATTTTCTTTTGCTTTCTTCATTTTCCAAAATAATGTACAACTTTAAAAAAACTCACGATGCCTCTTAATAAATATCCTGGACTGTCTGCTTGCCAAGAAGCGGCCATTTGGGGGATATTTGTACTGTCCAGGTATTTTAGGGCCTCGTGAAATGAAATAGGCCATCAGTGCATTAGGATTGATAAATTCTTAAATATACTGTATATCCTATAGTTTGTAGACTCTATAACTTAAACACAGATAAATAATATTCAATGATGTGGGTTATTTTTACCAAAGAACTGTATCAGTATACATTTTGACCTACATTAACCATCTCAATACAGGGCACTTTCACCCCCTTCCTGCCCAGGCCATTTTTCACCTTTCAGCGCTTTCACACTTTGAATGACAATTGTGCGGTCATGCAACACTGTACCCAGATGAAATTGTTATCATTTTTTTCCCACAAATAGAGCTTTCTTTTGGTGGTATTTAATCACCTCTGCTGTTTTTATTTTTTGCGCTATAAAAAAAAGAAAAGTGGCAAGTTTGAAAAAAAAAAACATAATATTTTTTACTTTTTGCTATAATAAATATCCAATTTTTTTTTAAAACAAATTTTTTTCCTCAGTTTAAGCCCATACGTATTCTTCTACATATTTTTGGTAAAAAAAAAAAAAAAAAATCGCAATAAGCGTATATTGATTGGTTTGCGCAAAAGTTATAGCGTCTACAAAATAGGGGTTAGATTTATAGCATTTTTATCATTTTTTTTACTAGTAATGGCCGCGATCTGCAATTTTTACCATGACTGCGATATTGTGGCGGACATATCGGACACTTTTGACACATTTTTGGGACCATTCACATTTATACAGTGATCTGTGCTATAAAAATGCACTGATTACTGTATAAATGTGACTGGCAGGGAAGGGGTTAACACTAGGGGGTGATCGAGGGGTTAATTATGTTTCCTAGGGAGTTATTCTAACTGTAGGGGGAGGGGACTCACAAGGGGAGGAGATCGATCGGTGTTCCTCTGTACTGAGAGAACACACCATCGGTCTCCTCTCCCTGACAGGACGTGGATCTGTGTGTTTACACACACAGATCCACGGTCCTGCTCTGTTACCAGGCAATCGCGGGTGCCCGGCGGACATCGCGGCTGCCAGGCACGCGCACCGGGTCCCCAGTGACACGGCGGCGGAGCGTGCACGCCCCCTGGTGGGCCGGGTAGGCGAGGGCGTTATATGACGCCCTCCCAGAACGAGAGCCGCGCTGCCTGGCCGTCATATGACAGCCGGCGTGCGGCAAGCGGTTAAAGATTATTTATTTGCAAAGTTTTATAACAGAAACTAAGAAAAACATTTTTTTCCTCCAAAATTTTTGGTCTTTTTCCATTTATATAGTAAAAAACCAGTGCTGATTAAATGCCACCAAAAGTAAGCTCTATCTGTCTAAAAAAAAAATGATATAAAATGAATCTAGTTACAGTGTTGATGACTAATTATCATTCAACGTGTGACAGCGTGAAAACTGAAAAATGGCCTGAACAAGGGGGTGAAAGTGTCCGGTATTGACGTGGTTAAAGCTGAACTGAAGGATTAACCTCTTCCTGCTGGTTGTACACATATATGCGGCCTCTCGGCATTTCATGGTGGAGGCAGGCACAACTCACACAACTTTTGGACATTAAAATTACATGACAAGTCGTTTTCCAATAATAACCATCCATTAAAGTTTGCAGCGACTTCAATGACGTTCATGCACTACTTTGGTCCGACTTTCATGCAACTTTAGTGCCAAAGACATCAATGTTAACCCTCAAAAGTTGCATGAAAGTCATACCTGAATGTTATACAATGCAACAGTTGTCCATTATCACTGGCTAAAGCCAAAGTTGTATCCAAGTTGCACCCATCCAAAATTGTGTCAAAGCTGCATCAAAGTTGCACTCCAAAGTCTGCGCAACTTTGGAGTCGTACAAGTGTGACTTTTAAAGGGCGGGAGGCGGCGGCAGCGGGAAGGGGTTAAAGCAGGGGTCTCAAACTGGCGGCCCTCCAGCTGTTGCGGAACTACAAGTCCCATCATGCCTCTGCCTGTGGGAGTCATGCTTGTACCTGTCAGCCTTGCAATGCGTCATGGGACTTGTAGTTCTGCAACAGCTGGAGGGCCGTCGGTTTGAGACCCCTGGGTTAAATCATTTGTTACCCCAACACTTTATATTCCTGATATGTGCCTGCTGTAACATGTACTTGTATGAGGAAGTCTCCTGTTCCCTTTGTATTGCTTCCTTTATGTGAAATCCCTGGAGATCCTGCCATGCCCTCTGCTTTCCTATTAAAAACTGACCACACTAAGTAGGAGAACACACCGTGGATAGTTCTTTAGCTATGCTGGCAGGGCCGGCGCTACCAATAGGCGACGTAGGCGCCGGCCTAGGGCACACGTCAGTCAGAGGGACAGCCTCCCACCCGTTCACAATGTCATTCTGTCCTTAATTATAACTGACACCACCGTCTCCTTCTTACTGCGCTTCGACCGCTGCTCTCTGAGCTGGCTCGGTGAGCGCCCTGTGATTGACGGAGTCGTGTGCGGGCGGTGGGGCTGGCCTGTGGGTGATTATGGTTGGCGCATGTGCTTGCTCCCGGAGTCCCGCCTCTCTGCCTGGCGTGCGCTGTGTCTCCTCTGCTCTGGAATGGATCTCCTCCTTGTGACAGTCTAGCAGAAGCAGATGGGAGACAAAATAAGCAGGCTGCTGTTCGACATAAGAAAAAAAAGGGGCATTCAAGAGGCTGCAGGGTTGTTGCCTGAAGACCTGACAGTGGCAACAAAAAGTTAGCAACATTCTGAAAAGAGGTAACCAATTATAACTTTTCAGAACATTGGCTACGGTGAATCTTGACTAATGCTGGCCATACACTATACGAAAAATCAGCCGAACCCATTTTCGAAAAACGAACATTCGGCCGTGAGCGCAAACGATAGTGCCATCATGTAATGACCGATAAATAGTTCAGTGGACATAAATGAATGCATTTTTTGTTTGTTGTTTTTTTACACATACCTAGTGCAGTCAGTTCGGACGGGAAACACATGAACCTTTCAATTTATCGTTCGTTCAGCAGAAAATTTCCAAACTTGTCCTTCGTTTTTTCGGCTCAAAAAAGTCCCAATAATTATCGATTTGTGCCCATTAACTGGCCGAAAAACGAACGAACTGTCTAAATGACCGAATTTCGGACGATTTTTCGTATAGTGTATGGCCAGCATAAGTTTTAGAGCTGCAGATGCACTTGCAGAGAGTTAGGAGCTCCAGTAGTATCCAACACTTCACTTGATGTAGAGATCAGTGGGAAATCACAGTTCCATTCCCCCAGGAATCTATTCATGCATATTATGATGGTTTTTTTAGTACTTACCTTTTCTGAAGTCTGAAAGTGGTAGAAGATCACACTGTATAGTAGCACATTATGATATACTTCCCTTAGAATGAAGTTCTTCCCCCAGTCTTCCTTCCAGGTTTACATGCTGCAACCATCTGATTGGCTGCACAGCGATGACCTCACTCCTGCGCATGACTGGCTGTTCTCACTGCACACTGCTCACTGACTGGCTGTCCTCACCGCACACTGCTCACTGACTGGCTGTCCTCACCGCACACTGCTCACTGACTGGCTGTCCTCACCGCACTCTGCTCACTGACTGGCTGGCTGTCCTCACCGCACACTGCTCACTGACTAGCTGGCTGTCCTCACCGCACACTGCTCACTGACTGGCTGGCTGTCCTCACCGCACACTGCTCACTGACTGGCTGTCCTCACCGCACTCTGCTCACTGACTGGCTGGCTGTCCTCACCGCACACTGCTCACTGACTAGCTGGCTGTCCTCACCGCACACTGCTCACTGACTGGCTGGCTGTCCTCACCGCACACTGCTCACTGACTGGCTGTCCTCACCGCACACTGCTCACTGACTGGCTGTCCTCACCGCACACTGCTCACTGCCTGGCTGTCCTCACCGCACACTGCTCACTGACTGGCTGTCCTCACCGCACATTGACTGGCTGTTTTCACCGCACGCTGCTCACTGAATGGCTGTTCTCACCGCACACTGACTGGCTGTTCTCAATGCACACTGCTCACTGACTGGCTGTCCTCACCGCACACTGACTGGATGTTCTCACCGCACACTGCTCACTGACTGGCTGTCCTCACCGCACACTGACTGGCTGTCCTCACCGCACACTGACTGGCTGTTCTCACCACACACTGACTGGCTGTTCTCACCACACACTGACTGGCTGTTTTCACCGCACGCTGCTCACTGAATGGCTGTTCTCACCGCACACTTACTGGCTGTTCTCACCGAACACTGCTCGCTGACTGGCTGTCCTCACCGCACACTGACTGGCTGTTCTCACCGCACACTGCTCACTGACTGGCTATCCTCACCGCACACTGACTGGCTGTCCTCACCGCACACTGACTGGCTGTTCTCACCACACACTGACTGGCTGTTTTCACCGCACGCTGCTCACTGAATGGCTGTTCTCACCGCACACTTACTGGCTGTTCTCACCGAACACTGCTCGCTGACTGGCTGTCCTCACCGCACACTGACTGGCTGTTCTCACCGCACACTGCTCACTGACTGGCTGTCCTCACCGCACACTGACTGGCTGTTCTCACCGCACACTGACTGGCTGTTCTCACCGCACACTGACTGGCTGTTCTCACTGCAAGCTGCTCACTGACTGGCTGTGCTCACCGCACGCTGCTCACTGACTGGCTGTTCTCACCGTACACTGCTCACTGACTGGCTGTCCTCACTGCACATTGACTGGCTGTTCTCACCGCACACTGCTCACTGACTGGCTGTTCTCACCGCACACTGCTCACTAACTGGCTGTTCTCACTGCACACTGCTCACTGACTGGCTATCCTCACCACACACTGGACTCAGGGAGTGCTAAATGTCCATGGGCTAGGGGGCGCAAATTACTTGTCTTGCCCCGGGCCCTGACAACCCGCGCTACGCCAGTGTATATACTACCCTAGCCTGTCCATATACCTGCGGACCATGGCTGGCATGAGGAAGCAAGTCGGTCCTGCCACTATTTGCCTTCAGGCCGGGTCCAGAAGCGCAGGTGCGGGCCTGAGGACCACGACTGAGGAAATAGGTGGAGAGACGCCGCAAAAATCTCCTCCCCCATATACATGGGCGGGGCAAAGGGGTGGGGTCAGGGGCGGAGCCAATGTGTGTGTGGGGGGGTGGCAAAAAAAGGTTTCGATTAGCGCAGTGATGGTGAACCTTGGCACTCTGGATGTTTTGGAACTACATTTCCCATGATGCTCAACTATACTGCAGAGTGCATGAGCATCATAGGAAATGTAGTTCCAAAACATCTGGGGTGCCAAGTAGGGTTGTCCCGATACCACTTTTTTAGGACCGAGTACAAGTACCGATACTTTCTTTCAAGTACTCGCCGATACCGATTACCGATACTTTTTTTTTAAATGTCACGTGACAGTGTTTTTTGTTTTTTTTTTTTTTTGTTTTTTTTTTTTTAACAGTGCTTGCTTTTTTTTGGGGGGGGGGTGTATGTGTGTGTGTTTTTTTTTTTTTTTTTTTATTTACAACTTTTATTTTTTACAATAATATTTTTTTTATTCTTTATTGTTTTTTTTTTTTTTTTTTTTAATCAGCCCTTTTGGGGGCTTTGGTGAGATATCAGGGGTCTTAACAGACCTCTGATATCTCCCCCTTGAGATAGAGAAAGAGACAGAGGATAGAGATTCCCCAGTCCCTTTCTCTGCAGCCTCAGCTGCACTGAGAATGAATGGAGAGAAGACAGCAGCTTCTCTCCATTCATAAACTGACACATCGTAATCACAGGAGATTACAATGTTTCAGTTATTGTGAATGGACAGAGTCAGCTGACTCTATCCATACACAAAGGAAGGAGGAGGGGGACTGAGGAACGGAGGGGGAGAACGGAGGGAGACAGATAAGGAGAGCAGAACCGAGGGAGACAGATAAGGAGAGCAGAACGGAGGGAGACAGATAAGGAGAGCAGAACGGAGGGAGACAGATAAGGAGAGCAGAACGGAGGGGGACAGCGGAGAGGCACAGAGGAAAGGAGGGGGCACGGAGGAGGATGCAGTGACAGTCAGCTGTGAGCGATCACCGCTGTATGTCACTAAAGCTGGTGAAAGCCGCTGGGAGAGAATCTTGTAACTCCCCCACGCGCCGATCACAGCTGTCTTCCAGGTATCGGGGGAAGCATCGGGAGCATTTGCCCGAGTACAAGTACTTGGGCAAATGCTCGGTATCGGTGCCGATACCGATACTAGTATCGGTATCGGGACAACCCTAGTGCCAAGGTTCGCCAATACTGGCCTAGGATGTCAAAAATTCTTGCACCAGCCCTGTATGCTGTTAACTCTGTTAGCTCTCCTCCAATGATCAGACTTGTTCTGTCACATTTCCCTGCTGCACAGCCATTCACTGGGAAGCTCAGTGTACTGCTGCTTCTCCTCCCCCAGTTCTTATGCTGCTGAGAACAGAGGGAATAAGATCACTTATAGAAAGGGAAAAAAGGTATTTATAATGTTTTTTTATAGTTATACAAAAATGTTTTGCTTTTCATTTCTATTTTAAAGCTGGGTTCCACCCAGAAATGGAACATCCGCTGATTGGATTCCTCCCCCCCTCCGGTGCCACATTTGGCACCTTTCAGGGGGGAAGGTGGACAGTACCTGTCAAATCAAGGTATCTGCTCCTGGGGCGGATCCAGAGTCTAGTCTCGGGAGGGGCACTGCCAGAAAATAAGTTTTTTGCGGGCAATATATTGGGGAAATGGCTGGTGTTGGCGCTTCAATCAGCCTGGCACCATGGTTCTTATGGTGTCAGGATGATTGAAGTGCATTATTACTATTATTACATTGTAATATAAAATGAAATGGTTCAACTCACCATAATGCAGAATCAGTGGGAGCCTGAGTGTGTCACTTGCCACGTCACCTGCCACACGTTGCAGATTGTCACTTGCCTGCCACCAGATGCAGATTGTCACTTGCCACAAGTTGCGGATTGTCACTTGCCACACCTTGCGGATTGTCACTTGCCACACCTTGAAGATTGTCACTTGCCATGTCACCTGCCACACCTTGCGGATTGTCACTTGCCACACCTTGCAGATTGTCACTTGCCACGTCACCTGCCACACCTTGCGGATTGTCACTTGCCACGTTACCTGCCACACCTTGCAGATTGTCACTTGCCACGTCACCTGGCACACCTTGCGGATTGTCACTTGCCACGTCACCTGGCACACCTTGCGGGTTGTCACTTGCCTGCTAAGGTGGTGTTTTGATTGTCTCTTGCTTTGTCCCACTCAGAGTCAGGCAGCAGAGAGATGCCCGCGCAGTGAAGGCAGAAGTTACTGCAGGGATGCAGGGCGAGCGCGGGGAGAGAGGATGTCATCTCTCTGCTCCCCCGCCAGCTCGCTGATTGGCCAGCTGCCCATTCACACACCAAGCAGCTCTCTCAGGTGCCGCTGAGCCGGCCGACCGTTCACACACCAAGCCACCTGGCAGCCCAGTCCGCCCCCTCACAACACACCGAGTCGCCTGGCCCGCACGCTTTCTCACCCGCCCGCATCTAATTTCTTGGGGGAGCATTTGCCCCCCTGGATCCACCCCTGTTCGGCTCCCACTTCAGGGGAAAGATCGTCGCCTCCCCCCACCACGGTCTTCTGGGAGACACAAAGGTCTTATTCAGAATGCATGCGCAGTAGGGAACCAGGAGTGAAGCGGAAATTCTTCACTGCCTGGTTCCCTTACCCAGGAATGGTGACGGCAGCACCCAGGAGTCGATCCAAAGATCGGCTGGGGTGCTGACATAGTGGGCTCCCTGGACAAGTAAGTGTTCATATATTAAAAGTCAGCAGCTACAGAATTTGAAGCTGCTGACTTAAAAAAAAAAAATTCCCAGGCAGAACTCCGCTTTAAACTGAATGGGTTGTTTTACAAGGTGATCGTTTACAGTCACTACAAAACTTGCAGTGTGTGGGTCTTCTTCCGAGCGCCAGTCTTTGAGCCTCTATAGCGGTTGGCGCAGGAGGTCGACATCCCGCCACTAAGGCCTGGTTCACACCTATGCTTCAAAAAAAGCATTGCGGCTGCTTTCACACTGGGGCGGCGGGTCCTTTAGTGATAGCGGTCAGAGGGGTTAAAAACACCCATGTTGTGGTGCTTCCAAAGAGTAAGGATGAACTCTGGCATGTTCGCAAGCCGCACGTGCAGAGCCCGCCAGGAAGTCGGCACCGCACAGTAACCACTAGCACGTGGGTTGTGTGAACACGCCTGAGCTCATCCTTAGACCCCTTTCACACCGGGGCACTTTGCAGGCGCTACAGCGCTAAAAATAGTGCCTGCAAAGTACCCTGAAAGAGAAGCTGCTGTTTCTCCAACATGAAAGCCCCGAGGGCTTTCACACTGGTGCGGTGCGCTGTCAGGACGGTAAAAAACGTCCTGCTAGCAGCATCTTTGGAGCGCTGTATACACCGCTCCTGCCCATTGAAATCAATGGGGCAGCGCAGCTACACCGTCGGCATAGCGCTGCTGTAGCAGTGCTTTGCGGTGGTTTTAAACGTTTCTCAGCCGCTAGCAGGGGGGTAAAAGCGCCTGAATAGCACCGTGAATTTGACGGTAAAGCGCTGCTAAAAATAGTGGCACTTTACCGCCGACGGAACCACCACCTCAGTGTAAAGGGGCCTTACAGAAGAGCTTCCCATTCATTGCAATGGGCAGGGGTGATGTAGGAGCGCTGTATACAGCGATTTCACACCTCCCCAAAGATTCTGCTTGCAGGACTTTTTTTCCGTCTCACAAGCAGAACCGTCCCGGTGGGAAAGCACTCGGGCTCTCACAGTGGGTAGGCAGTTTTCAGGCGTTATTTTACGCGCTAAAATGCCTGAAAACTGCCTCAGTCAGTGGTGTGAAAGGGGTCTGAGAGAACTGAGTCTCTGAGGTGCTTTCAGTCAAGCAACAGCCATATGAAGCTACAAATCAGCACACATTTCATATTTTCACATGAATGGTGCTGATACCCTTCTATATAGCAGCTGAGAGACAGAGTTCAGTCACAGCCCCATTTTTCTCCCCACCAAGCCCTGACAGCACGACCGCTCTCCTCTCTCTCGTTCACAGACACGCACTCCTTCCAGCGTGCGGGCGCGCGAACTCCATCCCAGGCCCTGCGCGCCCCCGCCCCTCCCCTCACACACTGCTCAGATAGAAGAGGCGGTGGATGCTGCGCCCGGAGCCCGCGGGTGAGAGGTCATGTGACTGGGGAAGAGGGTGGAGGGGACCCGGAATTACTCAGTGCTTTGCGCTGGGCTCATTGCTGTTACGGGTCCAGTGTTTGCACACGTTACATGCCTCTATTGGTACACTGTGCTGGTAATGACAGGTGAATGCTCTAGGCCTCCACACATCGTTCCATGGTTACAGTAGGTTTGGCGTTGCTGGGGACCATTTCTGAAGGGCCTGGTTATATGAGCAGCAGGATACCTGAGTGACTGGAGGTTATCTGGTAGCTCTGTGTGTGCCTAACATTGCTTCTGGTAGGAATAGTACTTGGAGTTTGTATGCACGGTTCTCACTTCATTTTTAGTGTACCTACTGGCTACCCACGCCAATTCTGACGCTTCTCTCCTACATGTAAACAGATTGTTTTTGCTAGATAATTACTCAGAACCCCCAAACATTATATGTGGTCTGCTTCCTTTTTTTTTTGCAGAGACCCTAAAGAATAAAATGGTGGCCGTTGCAGCTTATCTTGCACGGTATTTTCGCAGTAATTTTGTTGATGCATTTTTTTGGGGGGGGGGGGGAGTTTCATGCATTTAAAAAAAAAAAAACAAAAAAAAAAAAACACTCCAGTAGTAAAGTTAGCGCAATTTTTTTCCCTAACATGTCACACTTTGAAATTGTGCACCCTCGTGGAATGGCGCTTGAATGTCATTTACATATGTGGGCGTCGCCTTCGTATGCGTTCGCTTCTGCACGCGGGGACGGGGTTCTTTAAAAAAATGAAAAATGTATTGTTTATTTTACTCTTAATTTTTCTATTTTGACACTTTTTTTTGCTTTATTTTTTTTTATCACTTTTATTGGTATTACAAGGAACGTAAACATACCTTGTAATAGGAATAGTGCATGACAGGTCCTCTTAACAGCGAGATCTGGGGTCAATAAGTCCGCAGATCTCGCCTCCTAGGCTGAGAAGCTTTAAAAAAAAAAAAAAAAATTACTGGTTTCCCAGCCGAGGCGGCGGCATATTTTCAAATGCAGAGGCAGGGCATGATGTCATAACTTTGCGCCTGGCCTCCGAAAGATCATAGGGACGTCGTCCAGGGGCCAAGTGGCCCGCTGGATTCTCTATGTTAAACTTCCGGCATGGACCCATTCCTTCTCCCTCTCACCGATCGTATGGGTGGGAGAAGCACCTAGCGTTGTCACCTCACCTCTTTAAATCCGAACACATATTAACCCTTTCACGACTAAGCCTATTTTTGACATTTGGTGTTTACAAGTTAAAATCCGTATTTTTTGCTAGAAAATTACTTAGAGCCCCCAAACATAAAATATATATATAATTTTTTTTTTTTTTTTTGAGCAGAGAAGCTAAAGAATAAAATGGCAATTGTTGCAATATTTTACACGGTATTTGTGCAGCATTGTTTTAAACGCAACTTTTTGGGAAAAGGGACACTTTCATGAATTTAAAAAAAAACAAACAGTAAAGTTAGCCCAATTTTTTCATATAATGTGAAAGATGATGTTACACCGAGTAAATAGATACCAAACATGTCACACTTTATAATTGCACGCACTCGTGGAATGGCGACGAACTACGGTACCTAAAAAATCTCTATAGGCAACGCTTTAAATTTTGTTTACAGTTACCAGGTTAGAGTTACAGAGGAGTTCTAGTGCTAGAATTATAGTTCTCACTCTGACGATCGCGGCGATACCTCACATGTGTGATTTGAACACCATTTACATATGCGGGCGTGACTTCTGTATGCGTTTTCTTTGCGCGAGCTCGCGGCGATGGGGTCGCTTTAAAAAAAATGTTTTTAAGTTTATTTTTATACTAATAAATTGTGTTTAAAAAAAAATAAAAAATTTTTGATCACTTTTATTGTTGTCACAAGGAATGTAAACATCCCGTGACAGTAATATGTGGTGACAGGTACTCTTTATGGAGGAATCGGGGGTCTAGAAGACCCCCGATCCCTCCTTTGCACTTCACAGTATTCAGATCGCCGAAAACAGCGATTCTGAATACTGTGTATTTTTTTAAAACCGGCGCCATTGGCAGCCGAGTAAACGAGAAGTGAACGTCGCTTCCATGTTTACAATTAGGAGACTGGATCAAAGCCGCTTATGGCTTTGTTCCAGTCTGTTCCTAGGCGGCGGATTGTTGATTGGGCCCCCCCGGTGGAACGGGAGGCCCGGTAAGAGCAGCGGGAGGCAGGATGTCCCCTCCCGCTCCTCCGGTATAACAGCCGAGCGGCTTTCAGCCGCATCGGTTGTTATCCCTGGAAAGCCGATCTCCGGCTCTAAAAAAAAGAGTACCGGGATGATGCCTGCAGCTGTGCGGGCATCATCCCGGTATAACCCACGAAATCCGAGGCCGCACATCTGCGTACGCTTGGCGGGAAGGGGTTACTTACACAGGTTCTGTGGCTGATTAAGGTGGTAATTAAACTCACTTGGTGCCTTATCTGCATTTAATTAGCCTCAGAACCTGTGTAATTCAGATGTGTTTGGGTTTAAAGGGATGAGGTGGGGACGTCCCGTCCCACTGCCTGTAAGAACGATCAAGCGGCTGTACAGCCGCTATGATTGTTTTTACAGTGCAGGAAATCGCTGGCTCTAAGGCTGCATTCACACCTGAGCCTTTCAAAGTCTGCCTTTTTTACCACGATTTTGTACAGGTCACCAATGTAAAAGGCAGAAAAACACCTGTAATCTGCCCCAAAGAAGCTCATGTTCTTTTTTGAGTTTAGGGCGTTTTTCAGGTGTTTTTGCTTCAGGTGACAGAATGCTCAGATGTGAACAGGTGCCATTGAAATGAATGGGATTTTGCTTGTTGGTTGTTTTTCAGGTGTTTTTTGGCCATTTCACAAGCATTTTATGAGCTGATAACGATTCGGTGTGACTGCAGCCTAAAAGAAGATATCTGAATGATGCCTGTAGCTGCAGGCATCATTCAGATATCCCCACTCAAAGTGGATGATGTTGAACTGGAAGTGGTTAAAAGCTGCCATGGCGTACTGGAGCCTCTTTCCTTGGATGATGCGCACATGATTCCCCTCTGCTCTTTGTAAAAGCTAGGTGACTTCCCCCCAATTGGCTCTCAGAGCTCTTTGTTGGGCTCTGCAGAGTGTACCTTCAGTTCTCCGCCAGCCTCTCTGCTCTGCCCCCCCCCCCCCCCACTCACTGGAGCGCTGGGCTGTGGAGGGAGTGGGAGCGGCCGGCTCAGGCTCGTGAGGCTGAGCCGGGTGCCAGTCCAGACACATGGGAGGATCCTGACTTTATTGTCTTGATCTTACCTGAGCCTGGACTGGCTCTGTGACATCAACCGACAGCAGGCTCCAGCTCGCTGTCTGCTGGAAACAGGTCACAGGAGTGCTGAATGAGCATTGGCTTTTCCTTTAAAATTCAGCAGACAGGTAGAACTTATTTAGGGAGATTTGTTTCATCTTTGTGTATCACCTGAGGCTGTTCACTTTGTCGAGTATATGTAAGGGTTTACAACCACTTTTAAAATTTTTTTTTTTTTTTTTTTTTTTTTTTTTTTGTAAAAACGCTTCGCAAATGCCCGCAATCAAATAAAAATTTGACAGTGGGGTTTATTTACTGAAGCTGGAGAATGCAAAATCAGGCTCACTTTTGCATAGAAACCAATCAGCTTCCAGATTTTATTGTGGAGAGTGGGAGATTTTTCTTTGGGAAGAAAAAAAAAAAACGTATAAAGTCCAGTAAAGCTAGGTTCACACATATGCAGCTCTGCAAGCCACGTTTTGCACTGGCATGGCAGCCCATTCATTTGGATGGGCTGCTGTGCCTCCTGAAAATGCAGGCAAAAGGTCCCTGAAGCATTTTAGAAATTGCAGCACAGGAACTACAAGTGCAGTGCATGCCAATCAGCATTTAACCTCAGCTTATTCAGTAAGAGTCGGTTCACACGGGGGCGACTTGTCAGGCGACCTAGCCACCTGACAAGTCGCCTCCCGTTCTGTACAATGGAACCGTTCTAATCGGAGCAACGCAAGTCACTCCGACTTAGAAGAAAGGTTCCTGTACTACTTTGGGGGCGACTTGCATAGACTTCTATACAGAAGTCGTCTTGCAAGTCGCCGTGGCAGTCGTGTGCAGGTTGTCTCGGTGAGGCGACCTGCAAGTAGTGCCGCTTCTAGTGTGAACCGGCTCTTAAGGTTAAATGCTGATTGGCTACTTTGCGCAGCTGCCCCAGATTCTGAGTGTTCCAGTTTTAGTAAATCTACCCCAGTGTCTCTTTAGGCTAGGTTCACATCTGTGCGGGTGTTTCCCGCTGTGGGTACGCAGCTGCAACCAACCGCACAGAAAAACACATTGGATGCATGCTTGCATCATTAATTCCTAATGGCATGCACTGCACTTGTAGTTCCTGTGCTGCAATTTCTAAAATGCTTCAGGGACCTTTTGCCTGCATTTTTGGGAGGCACAGCAGCCCATCCAAATGAATGGGCTGCCATGCCAGTGCAAAACGTGGCTTGCAGAGCTGCATATGTGTGAACCTAGCTTTACTGGACTTTATACGTGTTTTTTTTTTTGTTTGTTTTTTTTTTAATCTTCCCAAAGAAAAATCTCCCACTCTTCACAATCCTGCCTTAGGCTCCATTCACACTAGCGCGTTTTTTGATGCATTTTGCATTTTGCAGAAATGCACGGGAATTTTTTAACATAGGTTCCTATGGAACATGTTCACATCAATGCCTTTTTGTTTCTCTGCATTTTTGGAAAGGGTCAGGGACTTTTTTTCATGCAAAATGCAGCGTTTTGCATGTAATAGAATTCAATGGACAAGCATCAAAAACGCAAGTGCACCGTTTTTACAGCGTTTTTGCGGCGTTTTTGATGCGTTTTTGCTGTTTTTTTTTTTTTTTTTTTTTAATTTTTTTTTTTTTTTTAGACTGTAAAAAAAAAACTGTAAAAAAAAAAAAAAAAAAAAAAAAAAAAAACGCAAAAACGCCGCAAAAACGCCGCAAAAAAGCTGCTCAAAAACGTGGCAAGCATGAAAAAAAAACCTCCAAAAACGCCCAAAAGCAACATGCATAGGTGTGAATCGAGCCTTATTCATGTCATCAGTTTTCAGCAGCACCTATATTTGTGAGCATTTTGAATGTGGATGGTGTTGTGTAAGTCCTCTATGCATTAAATGTGAAAAGGTAAACCATCATATCCACAAACTCAACTTTTAAAAGGTTATATAAACAAATGATAGTGAGTAACATCACCAAACATATGTAAACTGTACAATATCTAGTAAGTGTCCAAGTGCTCTGTTTCAATAAAGTGCTGAGTTCTTTAGTGTAGTCCAAAAATCTCTGTGCTTCCACCAATTACCTCAGTGCTCACAGAAATCTCATCTCATTGCCACATATTAAAAGCCTTAAACTGGTTGTAAACCTATGTGTTTTTTCTGCATTGAGGTGAGAAAACACTTGCCAGTGACCGACCCCCCCCCCCCCCCGTTTTACCTGAGCCCCGTAATTCTGTTGGCGGTGACGCGCTCGCCCTCACTCCATGAGGTCCCGGCCCTTGATTTGATAGATTGATAGCAGCACAGCCATTGGCTCCTGCTGCTGTCAATCAAATCAAATGACGCCGGGGCCGAGTCCAGCATTTGGTTGCTATGGACGCAAATGCTGACTTAGGAGCGCACCTGCAAGGTAACCCCACCCCCCGGCACAATGCTTCTCCTAGGGCAGTGATGGCGAACCCTGGCACCCCAGATGTTTTGAAACTACATTTACCATGATGCTCCACTACACTGCACAGTTCATTAACATCATGTGAAATGTAGTTTCAAAACATCTGGGGTGCCGAGGTTCGCCATCACTATCCTAGGGGGTTATCTGATGCCGAAGGAGCTGCAAGAGCAGCCAGGGGACCACAGAAGAGCAGGTTCGGGGCCACTCTGTGCAAAATGAGCTGCATAGTGGAGGTAAGTATGATGTGTTTGTTTTTGTTTAAAAAAAAAAAACAAACAAAAAAAAAACCCTTAGGCTCGGTTCACACTGGGGCGACTTGGGATCCGACTTGTATGCCCTCAAGTCGCCCCAAGTCGCCCCAGAAAGAGATTCACATTTAAGTGAATGGGAGCGTCTTAATAGACACTACTGAGGTCGCTCCGACTTCAGAGCGTACTCCCTGTACTACTTTGATCCGACTTTGATCCGACTTCAGCCTATTGACTATCATTGAAGTCGGATCGCCGTCTCGCATGAGCCGACTTCGGCATGCGACTTGTGCTCAGATGATCTTGAGGGGGAACTCCGCGCCAAATTTTAAATAAAAATCCGGCATGGGTTCCCCCTCCAGGGGCATACCAGGCCCTTGGGTCTGGTATGGACCTTGGGGGAAACCCCCTACGCCGAAAAAACTGCGTGGGGGGTCCCCCCCAATCCATACCAGACCCTTTATCCGAGCACGCAGCCCGGCCGGACAGGAATGGGGGTGGGGACGAGCGAGCGCCCCCCCCCCTCCTGAACCGTACCAGGCCGCATGCCCTCAACATGGGGGGGTTGGTGCCTTGGGGGAGGGGGGCGCGCTGCGGCCCCCCCACCCCAAAGCACCTTGTCCCCATGTTGATGAGGACAAGGGCCTCTTCCCGACAACCCTGGCCGTTGGTTGTCGGGGTCTGCGGGCGGAGGGCTTATCGGAATCCGGGAGCCCCCTTTAATAAGGGGGCCCCCAGATCCCGGCCCCCCACCCTATGTGAATGAGTATGGGGTACATCGTACCCCTACCCATTCACCTAGGGAAAAAGTGTCAATTTAAAAAAAAAACACTACATAGATTTTTAAAGTATTTTATTAGACAGCTCCGGGGGTCTTCTTCCGTCTTCGGGGGTCTTCTCCGCGCTCTCCGGGTCTTCTGCCGGGCTGCTCCGCTATTTTCTGCTCTTTTGCCGCTCTTTTGCTATAGCGGAGGAGCCCGGTCTGCTGCCTTCTTCTCTTCGGGGGTCTCTCCGGGTCTTCTGCCGGGCTCCTCCGCTCTCTTCTGCCGCTCTTTTGCTAAAGCGGAGGAGCCCGGTCTTCCGTCTTCTGCCCTCTTTTCTCCTGATGTTGACACGACGCTCTCTGGGGCTGGAATGCACTCTGAGCGCTCCGCTCTGACTTATATAGGTGGTGACCACGCCCCCTTATGCCGTCACAGTCCCTGGGCATGCTGGGACTGTGACGTTTTAGGGGCGTGGTCATCGCCCAATGACCACGCCCCCTTATGCAGTCATAGTCCCAGCATGCCCAGGGACTGTGACGGCATAAGGGGGCGGGGTCACCGCCTATAAAAGTCAGAGCAGAGCGCACAGAGAGCATTCTAGCCGGAGAGAGCGTCGTGTCAACATCAGAAGAAAAGAGGGCAGAAGACGGAAGACCGGGCTCCTCCGCTTTAGCAAAAGAGCGGCAGAAGAGAGCGGAGGAGCCCGGCAGAAGACCCGGAGAGCGCGGAGAAGAACCGGAGAGACCCCCGAAGTCGGAAGAAGACCCCGGAGCTGTCTAATAAAATACTTTAAAAATCTATGTAGTGTTTTTTTTTTAAATTGACACTTTTCCCTAGGTGAATGGGTAGGGGTACGATGTACCCCATACTCATTCTCATAGGGTGGGGGGCCGGGATCTGGGGGCCCCCTTATTAAAGGGGGCTCCCGGATTCCGATAAGCCCCCACCCGCAGACCCCGACAACCAACGGCCAGGGTTGTCGGGAAGAGGCCCTTGTCCTCATCAACATGGGGACAAGGTGCTTTGGGGTGAGGGGGCCGCAGCGCGCCCCCCTCCCCCAAGGCACCAACCCCCCCATGTTGAGGGCATGCGGCCTGGTACGGTTCAGGAGGGGGGGGCGCTCGCTCGTCCCCACCCCCATTCCTGTCCGGCCGGGCTGCGTGCTCGGATAAGGGTCTGGTATGGATTGGGGGGGACCCCCCACGCCGTCCTTTCGGCGTAGGGGGGGTTCCCCTCAAGATCCATACCGGACCCAAGGGCCTGGTATGCCCCTGGGGGGGAACCCATGCCGGATTTTTATTTAAAATTTGGCGCGGAGTTCCCCCTAAAGATTCATACCAAACACAGTGGCGGGGATCCAAGTCGGATCCCCGTTCATTGAAAGTCGGATCCACAAGTCGTGTTGAAGTCGGGTTGAAGTCGCGTTGCAAAGTCGCGTTGAAGTCGTGTTGCCCCTGTGTGAATCGAGCCTAATAGTCACTTTCAGAGCAGGTTTCTATAAGGGACTGGTAATCCTTCCTTAGAGTATCTTTCTCCTATGTCTCCTCTGTGTTAATTAGGAGATCCTGGCTCTTGAGGTATATCACTAAAGTCTCTGATCCATATGTGGGAATGAAATAGACAATGGGAGTTATTTACTAACGGCAAATCCACTTTGCACAACAAGTGCAAACTGCACTTGAAAGTGCAGTCGCTGTAGATCCGAGGGGGACACGCAGGGAAAATATAAAACAGCATTTTAGTTTGCACATGATTGGATAATAAAATCAGCAGAGCTTCCCCTCATTTCAGATCTACCCCTCAGATTTACAGCGACTGCACTTCCAAGTGCACTTTGCACTTGTAGTTTGCACTTATAGTGCAAAGTGGATTTGCCTTTTGTAAATAACCCCCAATATGCCTCCCCTGTGAAAACGTTTAAAACTTTGGGCGTGGCCAGAGCAGACGGTGGACCGGAAGTGATGTGAGCGACGGAAATGCCAATGTTTTTATGATTCAATGCGATTTGTAATTTTGTAAGCATCCAATCGTCTTTTTTAATAAATGGCAATGTTTTAAACGTTTTCACAATATGGGAGGCATGTTGTCTACTTCATTCCCACTTATGGATCGGAGGCTTTAGTGATACCTCAATAGCCAGGATTTCCTAATCAACACATAGGAGAAGGATACTCTAAGGCCCCTTTTACACTTATACGACTTGTCCCACGATTTTGTACTGCAAAATCGTATGACAAGTCATTCTCCATGATTTTCAATGACTACCATTCATATTGGCACGACTTTAAGTCGTGCCGACTTGAAAGTAGTCCCTGCACTACTTTGTTCCAACGTCTATGCGAGTTGTACTCCATAGACCTCAATGTTAAACCCTGAAGTAGCATGCAAATCGTGCCTGAATAATATAGACACGACTTCAGTACGACTTTGTAAGCACAAGCCTGGCTCGCTGATCGGGAAAGGAAAACTTTTTTTTCCTTTCGTGATGAGCGACAGGCAGTGCTGACAGCTGTCTGGTATGAATCCTGAGGGGGAATGCCGCGCCAAGTTTTAAATGAAAAAAAACGGCGTGGGTTCCCCCCCAGGGGCATACCAGGCCCTTAGGTCTGGTATGGATCTAAGGGGAACCCCTACGCCGAAAAATCGGCGTGGGGTCCCCCCCAAAATCCATACCAGACCCTTATCTGAGCACGCAGCCCGGCCGGTCAGGAATGGGGGTGGGGACGAGCGAGCGCCCCCCCCCCCCTCCTGGACCGTACCAGGCCGCATGCCCTCAACATGGGGGGGTGGGTGCTTTGGGGCATGGGGGGGCACCCTGCGGCCCCCCCCACTCCAAAGCACCTTGTCCCCATGTTGATGAGGACAAGGGCCTCTTCCCGACAACCCTGGCCGTTGGTTGTCGGGCTCTGTGGGCGGGTGGCTTATCGGAATCCGGGAGCCCCCTTTAATAAGGGGGCCCCCAGATACCGGCCCCCCCACCCTATGTGAATGAGTATGGGGTACATGGTACCCCTACCCATTCACCTAGGCAAAAAAGTGTCAATAAAAAACACAGTACACAGGTTTTTAAAGTAATTTATTAGGCAGCTCCGGGGTCCTCTTCCGACTTCGGGGGTCTCCTCCCGGTGTCCTGATCTTCTGCAGCTCAATTGCTAGCGGTGGCCCGGACTTCTGCCTTCTTCTTTTCTTCCAGAGATGTTGACACGACACTCTCTCCAGCTGGAATGGTCTCTGAACGCTCCGCAATGGACTTATATAGGCGGTGACCCCGGCCCCTTATGAGGTCACTGTCCCGGGGCATGCTGGGACTGTGCTGTCATAAGGGGGCGTGGTCCTCACCCGGTGACCACGCCTCCTAAAACGTCACAGTCCCAGCATGCCCAAGGACTGTGACGGCATAAGGAAGCGGGGTCACCGCCTATATAAGTCCGTTGCGGAGCGTTCAGAGACCATTGCAGCTGGAGAGAGCGTCATGTCAACATCTCTGGAAGAGAAGAGGGAAGAAGACGATCCAGAAGTCCGGACCACCGCTGGCAAAAGAGCGGCAGAAGATAGCGGTGGAGCCGGCAGAATATGCGGACACCGGGAGAAGACGCCGGAGAGACCCCCGAAGTCGGAAGAGGACCCCCGAAGTCGGAAGAAGACCCCGGAGCTGCCTAACAAATTACTTTAAAAACCTGTGTACTGTGTTTTTTATTGACACTTTTTTCCCTAGGTGAATGGGTAGGGGTACCATGTACCCCATACTCATTCACATAGGGTGGGGGGCCGGGATCTGGGGGCCCCCTTATTAAAGGGGGCTCCCGGATTCCGATAAGCCCCCCGCCCGCAGACCCCGACAACCAACGGCCAGGGTTCAACATGCCAGGGTTCAACATCAACATGGGGACAAGGTGCTTTGGGGTGGGGGGCCGCAGGGCGCCCCCCATGCCCCAAAGCACCCACCCCCCATGTTGAGGGCATGCGGCCTGGTACGGTCCAGGAGGGGGGGGGGGGCGCTCGCTCGTCCCCACCCCTATTCCTGACCGTCCGGGCTGCGTGCTCAGATAAGGGTCTGGTATGGATTTTGGGGGGACCCACGCCAGTTTTTTTTATTTAAAACTTGGCATGGAGTTCCCCCTTATGATTCATACCAACTACTGTATGTTTTCATTTGTTAATGCCAAAAATGTGGCAAAGTCGTACAAAATAGTACTGCTCCCAAATCGCGGCCGCGAAATTGCGGTAAAATCACGCGACTTTGAAGTCGTATAAGTGTGAAAGGGGCCTAAGGAAGGATTATCAGTCCCTTATTGAAACCTGATCTTAAGGCTTTTAATATATGCAATGAGGTGAGAGTTCTGTGAGCAATGAGGTGATTAGTGGAAGCACAGAGATTTTTGGACTACACCAAAGAACAACTAAGCACTTTATTGAAACTTGGACACTTACAAGATATTGTACAGTTTATATGTTTGGTGATATTACTCACTATAATTTGTTTATATATGCTGTTTATCATCTTTTATATCACCTTTTAAAAATTGAATATATGGATATGATGGTTTACCTTTTGCTTCACATTTAATGCATAGAGGATTTGCGCAACACCATCCACATTCAAATTATTTATTTTTTTTACTCACTTTACCTTATTTTGCATCACTTGTTTCCAAGTACATCACAGTACAATATTTACACTACCTGGTAGTGCAGGGGACAGTAAACTAGTTTATATTTGTGAGCAACTTTTTTTCAAGGATGAAGAACACGAAGGGCAACATTATAACCAAAATATCTGAGGAGCACCATGAGAAGTAATTGAGAATTGCATTGAAGCAAATCTTGATGCATTAGAGATAGTGTCAAATACCACACTAGTCTTATGTTGCCCTCTTTTACTTTTATGTTGAAACAATACAGAACATGAACGTAAAAGTACAGGTCAAGTTCCAGTAAATGTACAAATATGAATCTAGAAAAAAGTAATTAATTCAAAACCTCACAATGATTATAATAAAAGTAAAAGTCACAAAGGCATGTTAAGATTAACAGAGCATCAGTATACAAAGTTAGCACCATAGCCCTCCAGTATTGTAATGTTAGAGATCACTATGAGAATGGTGCAAACATACATTGGTGCTACCGCCCATAAAAGAAACAGAGCAGTACATTCTAGAGCACCATGTATATGAGAAACAGGCGAGGAAAGTAAATAAGTCCACAAAGAAGTAGAAAACAAAGTACAAGAGAAAGAGAATATTAAGAATAGGAGGAAAAAAGGAGGGGGGGGGGGGGGGGTTAAGAGCAATAGGGACAAGGAGGTAGGATGGGACAGAGAAGGAGGTTGCCTATACCTGAGAGGCACCAGAAGGCAGTTACAAAGGCCTCAAAATTGGAAGAAAACTGAAAATGTGACTAAACTGTCCACATAAGTTTGTAAGAATCAGTAGTCTTATTCTCCCAGGCTATCATGCATTCCAGGTTTTCGATCTTGACGATCTCACAAGCCCAATCCGCTAAGGAAGGAACAGACGATTGGCGCCAATGTCTAACAATAACAGAATGGGCTGTCGTAAGAAAATGTTGAATTAAGCTTTTCTTGATTTGTTTATAGGAGCCTGGCAACATACTAAGTACAATTATGCAAGGTTCCTTTGGGAACTTATCCATAAAAAGTTTGTCATATAGTTGTATTTTATCCCAAAAAGGGATAATGCGTGGACAGGTGCCTCAAGATATGCGTAATGGTGCCATTGGCCTGTAAACATCTCCAACGTGTATCTGGGATAGTAGTTCATTCTGTGCCGGATATTAGGACAAAGATATCATCTAGACACAATGTGGTAATTATGTTCCTGGGTGTGGGATGATCTAGATAATTTGAAGGAAAGCACCAGCGTTTTGTCCCAATCCATATTGTCCGATGACACAAATTTCTCTCCCATTTAGATAGTAATGGTGTAGGAGCTGGATAGGAGGCTTTAAGCAGGATTAGATAAATCTGGGATAGTGAGTGTTCCGGTTTAGTGAACTGGGAGAGCAACGACGCAAAGTCTGTAAAACCCCTTTCACACTAGGGTGTTTTTCATGCGCTTTAGGGTTAAAAAAAGCGCCTGAAAGGAGCCTCATCTGCAATCCCAATGTGGAAGCCTGAGTGCTTTCATACTGATGCATTTTTCAGGCGCTTTACAGGCGCTTTTTTTAATGCTAAAGCGCCTGAAAAATGCATCAGTATGAAAGCACTCAGGCTTCCACATTGGGATTGCAGATGAGGCTGAAAGAAGCCTCATCTGCAATCCCAATGTGAAAGCCCGAGTGCTTTCACACTGAGGCGCTGCGCTGGCAGGGCATCAAAAAAAAGTCCTGCAAGCAGCTCCCAAAGCGCCCCTTCCTATTGAAATCAGTGGAATGCACCTGCAAAGCGCCTTGGCAGCTGCGCTTTGTGGGCGCTTTTAACCCTTTATTTGGCCACTAGCGAGGGTTAAAAGTGCCCTGCTAGCGATTGAAAAATGCTGGTAAAGCGCCACTAGTTTAAGCGGCGCTTTACCATCGTTTTTCGGGCGCTGGCAGTGTGAAAGGGCTCTTAAAGCACTCGGGCTTTCACATTGGGATTGCAGATGAGGCTTCTTCTTTCTTTTTTTTAATGCTTAAGTGCCTGAAAAACGCCCCAGTGTGAAAGGGGTCTTAGTGGCCTGGTCAGAGCGTCTGTGTCTGGTATCCTACCTAGAAAATGTCAGTTGAGTAAAGTCAAGCCACACCCACAAAGGGCTATGACAAGAGGAGAGTAGTCAGGAAAGAGGAATTTGGTTTCCATTACGGAGTGTATAGCACAGAAGTGGCGCTGTAGACTTTCCAGGAAAGGAATTTGGAGCTAGTAAGCCTCGGTTCACACCACAGGCGGCACGACTTGCAGGTCGCCTCACCGAGGCGACCTGCACACGACTGCCCGGGCGACTTGCAAAACGACTTCTGTATAGAAGTCTATGCAAGTCGCCCCCAAAGTCGTACAGGAACCTTTTTCTAAGTCGGAGTGACTTGCGTCGCTCCAATTAGAACGGTTCCATTGTACTGAACGGGACGCTACTTGTCAGGCGACCTAGGTCGCCTGACAAGTCGTCCTAGTGTGAACCGAGCCTTAGAGTCTGAGGGAAGGACGTGTTCCAAAGAGTGAAGTCAAAGGGCTTGGTCGTGATGAGTAGACCTGAAATGGCCTGAATATTGGGGTCTTGTCTCTCTCTCTCTCTCTCTCTCTCTCAATTTTGTAATGGATATTAAAAATTTAAGTTTTATTACTCAGGTATGTTCTCTACATCAGTAATTGTTAACTTGTGATCAGCCAGACTTTTTCTGCTTATTAGCTTTCCTTATTGTTTGTTTATTTTATGTGTGACCCAAGACCATTCCTCCTCTTCCAATGTGACACAGGAAGCTCAAAAGGACCTCTAGGAGGTCTAGAATGATGGAGGACCCAGTGCAGGTGCCTGCATCAGCCCTTCAGGTGTAAGAGCTTGATTCTTTTTCTCTTTCCTATTCATTCGTTTTGTGCACATGTTTGTTGTGGGAGTTAATATCATGCACCATACATAGGCACAGTATTTCTTTGAAATGGAGGATTTGCATAGTACAGCTAGACTTGGTCATAGACCTGGTCTCTGTTCCTAGATTATACCTGAAACGGTGTCCGACTAGAGTTGTGGGGAAGTTTTAAGTGCCTGAGGCTTTGCCTTGCAATTTGAAGCTTGGTGGCTTCTTGGTCATATAGATGAAATATGTTTCCTCCATGGAGTGTGGAATCTACTCTGTATCCTGTTGCAAGACAGATGCATGTTACCTAGATGCTGTAATTGTAGAATCTTCATTGATGTTTTCCTTTGGTCGTGAAGAATAGAGAAACAAAATGTTGCTCCAAAAGATCAGACTTTTAAGGGTCCACCATGAGGCTGACAAAATTTATAAATATCTACAATTTATAATCACCATTAAAGGGCATTGGCTTTCTGGGGTCACCATCATGTTTCACGGCAAGTGCCATTACTTCAGGATGGGATCGTTGTGTAGTATTGCACTACATCATGGATGAAAATACATTTGTAATTTGTTTAGAATATTTTTTTGTATTTGTAAATATCTCCTATATCAAATACTTTGCAAGAAAAGACAATTCATATGCTCACATTCTTTCTCTGTCAGCATAATAAGCGCAAGAAGAGGTCATCGTATACATTGGCATTTACCCTCCAATACGTGTATCAAGTATAGCCCCTATAGTTGAAACATACGGGTGGGGAGGAATTGATATATTTTTGAAATGCCTTGTTACTAGTGTGATGTTGTGGCCCCCACCCCTTTTGGGTATTGGTATACTGAATTGGGTAAGGTGCTTGGATATAACATTCGAATGGACGCCTGTCTGTAAGAGTTACCCTCCCTTGGTTGTCCCTCTGTTAGAAGTATTGAAATTCTGGGTACCTATTTGAGAACTACTATAGGTTAATTTATATACTCCATACTATATCACCTTATTGTGGAGTATTGACTACCTCTCCTTGGAACTTTGCACTGACACCCGCTGCAGCTAGCAAGAGCAGATTGATTTGAAAGTAGTGTGGGAAACTTGCACGGAACGTGGCCCTTTCACATGGATATTCCGATCGCCTGTCTGTTTTTCAGGCAGACCTGATCAGAAGGTCCATGCACCCCATTGACAGGTGGATGTAAATGGACTTGTGTCCATTTACACTCACCCACCTCCTCCTCTGTCCAGGTCCTACAAAAATGGGAAAAGGACTGCTGCATTCACACCTGGGATTTAGACCAGTGCAAAGTGTAGTGGTAGGAATCTTCCGATTCCTGTTGTGGCTTTGAGGTGCTAAGTATGGTCGCCGGCACCATTTGCTATGACAGGTCACCGGTGGCCACAGCCATTTGCAGTTCTCTACACAGCGATTACCTGCGGTGATCACTTCTAGATGCACTTTGTGTGTGTGTGTCCAGCGATCACCCCAGGTAATTGCTGGCTGTGCAGACAGCAGTGAATAGCTGCAACTGTCAGTAACCTATCGTAGTAAATGCTGCTGGCAGCTGCACCTAGGCACTCAGAGCCACAACTGGAATTTGAAGATTCCTTGGGTAATACCAAGAGGGGGGAGGAGATGGCACCAAAATGCAGTATGGGAAAAAGGCAAGCCAGCAGATGCTTTGGACAATGTTCTGTCACACTGCAAAAATGGTTCAAGAATGGTTTGAGGTTTTGACTCAAACTTCTCCAAATCGTAATCCAATTGAGTATCTGTGGGATGTGCTGGAAAAACAAATCTGATTTATGGAGGCCCCACCTTGCAATACTGACAGGACTTAAAGGATCTGCTACTGATGGCTTGATGCAAGATACCACAGCATACCTTCTGAGGTCTAGTGGCATCCATGCCTTGACAGGTAAGGTCTGTTTTGGCCGCGAAAAAAATGGTCACCTACTCAATATTAGGTTGGTGGTCATAAAGTTATGGCTGACTGGAGTATATCTCTACCACAGCTCAGACCTAAGACAACAATTTCATGTTCTGGTGAGGCTTTATATTTTTCAACTTGCACTCAAGACCTTGTTTAAAATGTTACTAAACCCACAACGGTAAAATCAGTCTGTACATGCAGTAAAAAGCATGCTTGTTATATCCATTGTGGGGCCTAAGGGGTTAATCCTGTGCATTGTGTAAAAAGGCTGTTTGATCCTGTCTTCTCTGAGCCTCCCCTTCTTCCACTGTCTCCAATCCACCTCCCGATAGGACAGAGCCGTGGGGACACTCTACACGTGCTCAGTTTGTTGTGTTCTTAGAGCTGCACAATTAACCGTTAAAAAAAAATTGTGATCTCGATTTGATCTCTATTGCAGAGTTTTCCAATTCTTTCATGTATAGACTTCTCTGCTCACTCAGCTGTCAAAAGAAAAAAACGGGCAGTCTGCCAAGTTTTTAACAACATTGTCTCTTCTAGTAGATAACTAGAAACATTGTAACTGTTCCTTCTAAGGCCCCTTTCATACTGTCGGACCGTTCAGGTCCGCCTGTCAGTTTTGATGGCGGACCTGAACGGGCGCTCCATGCTATTATATAAAGGGACAGATGTCAGCAGTGACATGTTCGCTGACATCTGACCCGGTCCGATCCGCTAAAATCAGACAGATGCCCCTACGTACGCATCCGTCCTGATCAGATCGGGTGAGATCTGATGAAAACAGACATGCTGTCCGTTTTCGTCCGATCTCTCCATAGGAAGCAGCGGCGCTCGACAGGCCCCTCCCCGCTCAGTGAGCAGAGAGGGACCTGTCATCCACCGGCTCAGCGGAGATCAACGGAGAGATCTCCCGCTGAGCTGGCGGACTCGGAGGCATCGGATCCACCTCATGAGAATGATGCCTTAGGCTTAAAGTGGGTGTAAACCCTTTACAACCACTTTATACTACAGGCAAGCCTATGATTAGGATTACCTGTAGCTACACTGGATATCACCTGCACGGTTTAGGAGATATCCCTGTATTTGTATGTCCTGACCTCATCGTTGCTTCAATTGTACTGCGCCCTTGCTGGCGGCTCCTGCGTGCATGCGCGGGAGTGACATCGCGGCTCCGGCCAATCACAACACCGGAGCCGCGATACCCGGAAGTAACTCGCGGGGAGATGTCGGCTGCCAGAGTGTTGAACGAGGACCGCTGCGGGGACTTTGATCTCAGGTAAGTAATTCATAATTCATGCTATGCATACTAGCTCATTATGCCTTTTTGTTTTTTTGTTTTTTTTTTTTTTGGATTTTTTTTTTTTTACAACCACGGGACGTTTTTAGAACCTCTCCTGAATAATTTAACTTGACAGATAGTAACCCACGCTTAAAACATCAATTTTGCCGCGTTTACATGCCGTGTTTGCGTTTAGAAGCGTTTGAAAATTTTTTCAAAATAACCAAAAATGAAAAACGCCTGTAAACGAAACGCGGCTAAATGCAAGTTACCGCATTTAGAGGCATTTCAAGCGCTAAACGTTTCTAAACTCAGTGCCTGAACTCATTTTTTTGCTTTCCAAAAAAGGCCTCTAAACTCAACTGCCTAAAAATGACATTAAACGAACCTATGTTCATGTACACATAAGATAACATTGGATGAGTTCAGGGGCAACTGAAAAAAGCAGCCAACTGCCTCTGAACGTCTGTTTACCAGCAGCAGTGTACATGAGGCCTTAGATCAAAGGGATAAACTTCTGTGTGTAAATGCAGTTTAACCACTAAGCCCCGGTTCACAAGTCGCGTCCCGTTCTGTACTACGGAACTGTTCTAATAGGAGCGATGTACTACTTTTGGGGCGACTTCAGGTGACTTGCATTGACTTCTATACAGAAGTCGTTTTGCAAGTCGCAGCTGAAGTCGTGTGCAGGTCGCCTCTGTGAGTCGGCTTGCAAGTTGTGTTGCCCCTGTGTGAACCGGCAGTAAGGCCTCATGTACACTGCTGCTGGTAAACGGACATTCAGAGGCAGTTGGCTGCTTTTTTCAGTTGCCCCTGAACTTATCCAATGTTATCTTATGTGTACATGTACACAGGTTCGTTTAACCACTTGCTTACTGGGCACTTAAACCCCCCTCCTATCCAGACCAACTTTCAGCACTGACGCACTTTGAATGACAATTGCGCGGTCATACAGCACTGTACCCAAATGAAATTTTTATAATTTTTTTACCCACAAATAGAGCTTTCTTTTAGTGGTATTTGATCACCTTTGCGGTTTTTATTTTTTGTTAAAAAAATGTAAAAAGACCGAATTTAAAAAAAAACTTTTTTTTTTTTTTTTTTAAATATTTTGTTAATTTAAAAAAAAAGGTAATTTTTCTCCTTCATTGATATACGCTGATGAGGTGGCAGTGATGGGCACCGATGGGTGGCAGTGATGGGCACTCATGGGTGGCAATAATGGGCACTGATCTGGTACACTGATAGGCAGCACTGCTAGGTGGCACTGATTGGCACCACTGGTGGGCATTGATCGGTGGCACTCATGGGCACTGTCGTGGCACTGGCAGGGGGTACTAGTGGCACAATTGAGGCAGAATTGCCTCTTCCTCTTCGGGACCGATGTCCCTTGCTGATGAGCCGGTGATCGGCTTTTTTTTCTCCTCACGCTGTCAGCGCGAGGAGAAAAAAAGACCGATCACAGAGCTTTTGTTTTGATCATGTGATCAGCTGTCATTGGCTGACAGCTGATCACATGGTAAGGGGCTGTGACCGGCCCCTTACTCGGATCTGTGATCACCCGAGTCTCAGTGACTCGGTGATCACAGCGCGTGCGCAGGGCGCGTCCACAGGGGAGGCCGTCATATGACAGCCTCCCGGGAATTCAGGTCCGCGCTGTAACATTCGGCTATAGCGTGGATGTCAACTGGTTAATGTCGTTTTTAGGCAGTTGAGTTTAGAGGCCTTTTTTGGAAAGCAAAAAAATGAGTTCAGATGCTGAGTTTAGAGGCATTTCAAGCGCTAAACGTGGTAACTCGCATTTAGCCGCACTTCGTTTACAGGCGTTTTTCATTTTTGGCTATTTTGAAAAATACTTTTTTTTTTTTTTTCAAACGCGGCATGTAAACGCGGCAAAACAGACGTTTTAAACCTGGGTTACTATCTGAAGTTAAATAGTTCAGGAGAGGTTGTAAAAACGTCCCGTGTACATTAAGCCTAAGGCTGGCCATACATTATACAATTTTCTTACAATTTTCCTTAGCTTTACCTTTAACTATGTAGTGCAAGGGCCTGCCTAATTGGATACAATTAAGAATGTTGTTTAGTTTTGACCTCCATTATATTTTTTTTGGTAAATCTAAAGGACAAATGTACAAAAAATGTGAACATGTATGGCCAACCTTAGTCTAAACCTTTTTCCGACACTTGTTTCTTACAAAGTTAAAATCAGTATTTTTTGCTATAAACATTTTATTTATATATATATATATATATATATATATATATATATATATATATATATATATATATATATATTTTTTTTAGCAGAGGCCCTAGGGAATAAAATGGCGATTTTGTTGCAATATTTTATGTCGCTGTGTATTTGCACAGTGGTCTTTCAAACACATTTTTTTGGGGGAAAAAGTACACTTCAATAAATTAAAAAAAAAAAAAAAAACGAAACCGTAAAGTTACAAACAAGGTTGGTCTTTATTGAGAAGACATCACGTAAAAATGAACAGACATACAGTAAATCATCCAGAATTAATCCAAGAATAGGCAGTGAGAATAAGAAAAAAAGTAATCTTTACCCATCAGATCATACAATATTTCTGACCACAACTGTTATTCGTACATTCAATACATTAGTATGAATTTCATTACACACAGTTTGAGCTGTGGGGGTTTGAGCATCATATGCTCACGCCTCGCTACCTGGGGGTAATGCCATAGATCTTTCCCAATGGAGAAACTAGAACTGCTCGGTCCAGGGTAACCAGATCTGCTCAAATTTCTGAGGGCATCAACTGTTGGTGTAAGTCAGCTTATCCCCTTCCCACTGAGCATACGCAGATATGCGGCATCGGCTTTCAGGGGTTATGCCGGGATGATGCCCGCAACCGCAGGCATCATTCCAGTATCGTTTTTTAGAGCGGGCGATCGGCTTTCCAGGGATAACCAATGCAGCTAAAAGCCACTCGATTGTTATCCCGGAGGAGTCCTTGTGACAGCAATAAAAGTGATCAAAATTTATTTTTTTTTTTTTAAAACACGATTTAATAATATAAAAATAAATAAGAAAAAAAAATGTTTTTAAAGCGGCCCTGTGAACTCGCTCAGCAAACTCTTATGGAAGTCGCTCCCGCATATGTTAAAGGTGTTCAAATCACACATGTGAGGTATTGCTGCGATCGTCAGAGCAAGAGTAATAATTCTAGCACTAGACCTCCTCTGTAACTCTAACCTGGTAACCGTAAAAAAAATTTAAAGCGTCGCCTATGGAGATTTTTAGGTACCGTAGTTTGTCGCCATTCCATGAGTGCGTGCAATTATAAAGCGTGACATGTTTGGTATCTATTTACTCGGCGTAACAACATTATCTTTCACATTATACAAAAAAATTGGGCTAACTTTACTGTTTTGTTTTTAAATTCATGAAAGTGTCCCTTTTCCCAAAAAGTTAAAACACCGCTGCACAAATACCGTGTGACATAAAATATTGCAACAATCACCATTTTATTCTCTAGATTCTCTGCTAAAAAATATGTTTGGGGGTTCTAAGTAATTCTAGCAAAAAGTACGGATTTTAACTTGTAAACACCAAATGTCAGAAATGGGCTTGGGCATGAAAGGGTTAAACATAGGTAACACAGCGTTTATGGAAGATTCCCATAAGTCCACCTTAGGGGGAAGCCCGTTTCCTCAGAATTTACCTTTTGGCATAAAACAACAAAAAGGAGATGAGCAACTCAGTGTAGCGGGGCCTCTGGTCGTCATCATGAATACCTAACGGGGCTGATTCGGGCGATACCGGAAGTGACAGCTGCAGGCGGATATTGATACAAGACCGCTGCCCAGTATGTCATCACGGAGGGGCAGGTCCAGAACATATGCATATAGGTGCTATCGGGGGACTGGCATCTGGGGCAATTCTGCGACCTATTAGGGTAAATCTGGTGCAGTCTCTGAGGCGTGTAGTAAACTGGATGTATGAATTTGGTTTGCAACAACTTATCCCTAGAGGAGATCACCAGCTTAGACCCCTCCTCAAAACATTCCTCCCAGGTCTCCCTGTCTAAACTAGAAATGTCAGTCTGCCACTTTTCCCAAAATGCATTCATTTTAGGTGAGTCAAATCTTAGGAGGGCCAGGTATAATGTAGAGAGGGTTTTCTTAAGCATTTCCTGTGCTAGGATTTCCTCGATAGGATCTGCTTTCCTCCCAGACAGGGGGAATTGGGTTCTGGCTGCGTGCCTCAGCTGATAATATCTGAAGATCATCCTCCCTGGGAGACCATACCTGTCCACTAATTCTCTGAAGGAGGGCAATGTCCCTGCGTGGACAACATCTTGAAGGTCCTTAATCCCATACCGGGCCCATAATTGTGGGTCCGATAACATCCTAAAATGAGGAAGGGAGGGGTTCCCCCACAACGGGCAAAAAGAGTATTGGTGAGGGCGCGGGAACCTCTTCCTAGCGATTTCCCAGACTGAGGGTCACCTTAGTGGGGGCTGGGAGTGAAGGATAAGCAATGGCGCCTCTATACACTAGATTTCCTAATTCCTTGAATGAGCCCAAAATAGCCGCTTCTAAACAGGTAGCTGCATTCATCCTGGATTGCTCAAACCACCATCTTACAGTGACTAATATTGTTGCCCATTAATATACCATCAAATTGGGTAGCGCGAGCCCCCCCGCAGTGCACTGGAAGCTGACCTGGCTAACCTGGAGGGAGAACCCTTCCATAAAAGTGAGCCTAGGCATATGTCCAGCTCTTTAAAAAATGAATTGGGGAGCCATTTAGGTAGATATAACATTTTCAGCACATTTATGCGACCTAGTAGATTAAGTGGCAACTCCCTCCACCTAGAGCAATGTTCCTTGAGTCTCATGACAATAGGCTGAAGATTAAGACGACGAAAGGCCTGGAGGTTCCTTGTCACCACAATCCCCAGATATTTAAACTCTTCCACCCAGAGCAGCGGGGTCTGTGACGCCGCTCCCTGTGCCTGAGGATCTATTGGAAATATGACAGATTTTGACCAATTAATCCTGACCCCGGAAAAGCGCCCAAATTCGTTAAGTCTCCAGTGCCGCTTGCAATGAGGTCTCAGTGTCATGCAAGTATAACAATGCATCATCGGCATAGAGGGAGATTTTCTCCTCCAGAGGGCCAACCCTAAGCCCCTGAATATTGTGTAACTCCCGAATCAGGATTGCCAGCAGTTCAAGAGCCAGAGTGAACAGGCTGGGTGATAACAGGCAACCCTGCCAGGTGCCCCTCTGAAGGAGAAAAAAATCGTAGAGAATGTCATTCGTGCGGATCCTGGCCCTGGGGGATCTATAAAGCATACCTAACCTATTGAGGAACTTGGGGCCGAAACGCTTCAGGATCTCCCAGAGGTATTCCCATTCCACGAAGTCCAAAGCTTTCTCCGTGTCCAGAGAAGCTATGACTCTAGTGCCCCCGTTGTCATGAGAGGTGGCCAGGTTAAAAAAAGTCTATGGATGTTGATATCCGTGCCCTTCCCCGTCATGAACCCTGTCTGGTCTTGATGGACCTAGTCTTCAATCACTGTAGCCAGTCTGAGAGCCAGGATTTTTGCCAGTAATTTGGCATCGGCGTTGATCAGAGAAATGGGCGTGTAGGAGGCGCATTCCTCAGGGTCCTTACCGGGTTTGGGCACCAACACCACCACCGCCTCGGACATAGTGAGAAGAGGGAGGTTATCCTGGGGGCCATCCATTTCTGGTACACAGAGTAGAACTCTGTAGGTATTCCATCCTAGCCAGGAGCCTTCCCCGACTGCATGCAGCTCATGGCCTCCTGCACTTCCTCCAGAGAAATGTCCCTATCCAGAGCCTTGCTTTTGTCCGGGTCAAGTGTAGGGAACGGGATCAGATCTAGGTAATCAGTCAGGTCATTAGCAATATAATTCACCTTAGAGGAGTATAATTCTTGGTAAAATTGTAGAAACCTATTGTTAATTGTCTCAGCGGTGGTCAACAGTTTGCCGTCCGTGTCCTTCAACCTACCCACATGTTGTCACGTATTGACCTTTGGCTAGCCAGGCTAGACAGATACTCTCTTTTTTGCTGCAATTTTTGTAAGCTTTAAATGCATCCCAGAGGAGTCCATTACTCAGCCAAAAGTTACACAGCACCTCTGGTAAATCCTCTTGGATCGCTGTGTCCATGATCCAATATCTGGACAATCTCCATACCCTCTGGCCCCCAGCGGACTCTGACTGAGTGGGGCATGAGCTGAGAGATACCTCGAAAAAGGGTCTCGGTGGATGCCACCTCCCGCAACAGATCAGGGGAGGCAAAGGCCAAGTCTATGCGGGACAACGTCCAATAAGTAGTGGAGAGGCAGGTAAACTGGGCATCAGAGGGGTGAAAATGTTGCCAGAGATCCGTCGGGTGGAAAGAGGATGCCCATTGGGATAGACCAGGGGAGGTAGGGGTCGAGGGCCGGAGTCTATACAACTCATTAGACATTACCAAATTAAAATCCCCCCAAGCAGTACCTTACCCACATCATATTGTGTAACAGTATGTATCAACTTGTAAAGTAATATTAGCAGGGGGAGGCAAAATATACTCCTACGATTATATATGGAGATCCTGCTATTACTGCATGAACTAAAACATATTTGCCCCCCGGATCAGTCCTGACCGTCACAAGCTGGAAAGACAGGGATCTGTGCACCAGAACACTTACCCCCCTGGCATAGTTAGAGTAGGAAGCATGGTAATGGGCACAGACCCAAGCTCTCCTCAACCCCAGGACCCTGGATCGCACTAGGTGGGTCTCCTGCAGAATACATATCTTGGGACTATTTTGCTGTATGTATTTAAACACTAAGGACCTTTTAATAGTGGAATTGAGGCCTCTGACATTCCAAGATAGCACTGTAAAGTTAGCCATATTTCCTGTGCACAAAAAAAGCAGAGGATAACCGTAAACCGTGAAATTCTGGACTCACCCGCAGGTGTGCAGCGCCCTGCCATCTTCCGTGCCCTGCATACCGCCACTGCTCGACGACGGGGCGGATGCACACCCCCAGATGACCATCCATTATCTCTAGGAAAAAACACAGAAACCAACCAAGTAAAGCATTAAACATAGAAATGATAGACCAACATCCTTTCAGACGGCAACGGCCATCCAACTTCCCACCCTGTGCACCCTCAAACAGTAAGGGGCACATGACCCCAAAAAGTGTCCAAGAGAAAGTCAGGAAATTTGCAAGGCGTAAACCCGTTTAGGACATTTCAATGTCTATAAAACAAAATTTGCGAGAAAACTTTGCATGAAAGATTAGAGAAAAAAACAAAAAAAAACTAAAGGGGGAACAAGGTTAGCAACAAGAAGAAAAAATCTGTGAACCAGAGATGCTGGAGAACTAGGTACTCAGGCAATCTGTAAGGAAGGACACTCGGAAACCTGTCCAAGTGAGTCCTCTGGGTAATACTGAAGTACTCACACAGGGTCAGTTGCACCGGGTCAGCACAAGTCTCAACAGAGAAACAGAATACCTGGCCACAACGGTTTCTCAAGGATCTCAGTGTCATACACTCCAGGCTAGTCCCGCGCATAAGGCATCCCCCACTCCTCCTCATGGTTGACCCAGTAAACTGTAAATCCAGTCAGTAGTGAAACAAAAATCAAGCACGGGTGAGGTAGGCACACTATGGAGGCAGTGTCTCCAGCCACACGCTTGCATCCTTAGGTCCACACTGTTTCCCCGTCGACCACCCGCAGCTTAGCCGGGAACAGGATACTGTAGCGGAATTCCCTTGACTCAGAGCCGCTTTCAGTGTCGAAGGAGCGACACTGCCGCTGAGTCTCCAGGGTATCGTCCGGGAACATCATGAGTTTGGTGTTGCGGTATGGGATGTCACCCCCCACGCAGGCTGCCTTGAGCAGCTCATCCCTATCTCGGAAATTTAATAAGCAGAGAATAAAGGTGCGGTGGTACTCGGTGGGCCCTCTCCACTGTAAAGTATGGTGAGAGCTGGGCCGCTGGTAGTAGGGATCGTAGCAGGTCTTCCGTGAAGACTGTGGGATTGCGACCCTCCACCCCCTCCGGGAGGCCTACAATACAGGGGTTGTTCCTCTGGCTCCGATTTTCAGCATCTACTGCTCGATATTCCGGGGCCCGAACTTTTGTCTGGAGCACCTGGATGGAGGCTTGTAGTCGGTCACAGTGTCCTCTACGTCCCCAACAGGCTGTTCGGCTACTGTGATTCTGGAGCGGATCTTGTCCAGATCTTGTCTCAGCAGCCCCATGTCTAGGTGCACCGCTTCTATCCAGGAGGTAAGTGCTGTCTGACAGGCTGTGATAGCCGCCCTCACCTCCGGTATACCGGGTGGAGTTACCTTAAGACTTTCCTCGTGGTCCGTCTGCGACGCCATATTGCTAAGGCGCGCTGGTGAATGCTGCTGATCAGATACTGGACTTGTTTTGGCCACAATACCCAGGGGAAATTTCATCTTTTTTCCCCGTTTGGGCCCCCAGGGGTTCTAGAAGGCATTCAGGGGCAGCGAGTCCGATAAGGTGTAGATTTTACCCCGATACAGATTAAGATACGGATTAAGATTCGGATTCTTCTCCAGCAGAGCTCAGAAGGCACGTCTGCTCAGTCCGCCGTCCCGGCCACGCCCCACGAAACAGTAAAGTTAGCCCATTTTTTTTTGTTTAATGTGAAAGATGTTACGCTGCGAGAATTGTGATCTATCTTCTAAGCAAAAAAATTGTGATTGATTTTACCCAGAATTGTGCAGCTCTGTGTTACTAGAGGTTTTTTTTTTTTTTTTTTTCTTGGCAGGGTGCATGTGTTCAGCACGGGTTCAATCAGCACTGTCCAGACAGAGGGTCAGGGTTCATGCAGCCTCATAAGACAATCAGAGGAGGATGAAAACTCCTCCTACATGCTTTAACCAGACACTGATAGAAGTCGCACAACTGCTATATACTGCTGAAAAGTTATTTAGCAGTTTATATTTACTAATTTAATTGCATTTCCATGTTCTGTGTACTGTAGGAGACAAGATATAGTAAATGCAGGGTCCAGAGTTTAGTAACACTTTAACCACTTTAGAACAATTTAGCATAATAAGCAATTCTTTTTTTTTTTTTTTTTTTTTTCTTTTTTTTTACACTGTCTTTGATTTACTCTGACCTACCAAAGGCATGTAGGTAAACACAAGACCATCTCTTAACCACTTCAGCTCTGGAAGATTTTATTTGTGCTGTTTAGCACTGCGCTACTTGTGCGCTACCACTGCTTGGTCATGCAACACTGTACATGTAATATAATGTAATAAAGTAATGTAATTTATATAATTATTATTATATATATTTTTTTTTTTGGTGGTATTTGATCATCACTGGGTTTTTTTTTATAAATTAGATTCTTACCTTCACTCTCCTTCCCTATGTTTCACCAGCACCGGGTCTAGGGTTCTGTTGGGCTTACCTCTGGACGACACACGCACCAACACTTGAGTACGTTTTCAATGCTTTATTAACCACTTCAGCCCCGGAAGGATTTACCCCCTTCCTGACCAGAGCGTTTTTTTGCAATTCGGCACTGTGTCGCTTTAATTGACAATTACGCGGTCATGCGACGTGGCTCTGAAACAAAATTGACGTCCTTTTTTTCTCACAAATAGAGCTTTCTTTTGGTGGTATTTGATCATCTCTGCGATTTTTATTTTTTGCGCCATAAACAAAATAAGAGCGTCAATTTTGAAAAAAACGCATTATTTTTTACATTTTGCTATAATAATTATCCCCAAAAAATATATAAAAAAACATTTTTTTTCCCTCAGTTTAGGCCGATACATATTCTTCTACATATTTTTGGTAAAAAAAATCGCAATAAGCGTTTATTGATTTGTTTGTGCAAAAGTTATAGCGTTTACAAAATAGGGGATAGTTTTATAGCATTTTTATTAATTTTTTTTTTTTTACTAGTAATAGCGGCGATCAGCGATTTTTATTGTGACTGCGACGTTATATCGGATATGTCGGACATTTTTTACACATTTTTGGGACCATTGTCATTTATACAGCAATCAGTGCTATAAAAATGCATTGATTCCTGTATAAATGACACTGGCAGTGAAGGGGTTAACCACTAGGGGGCAGGGAGGGGTTAAGTGTGTCCTAGGGGAGTGATTACTAACTTGTCATGCGAAATTGCAGTCCCAAGTCGCAGGACAAGTCACACAAGTGTGAAAGGGGCCTAATAACAAGTATTTGTATAGGGCGATCAATTTACACAGCGCTTTCCATATTATACATTCACATCAGTCCCTGCTCTCTATGTACTCAAGCTTCTTATTTTTCTCTGCAGTTTAGGTCTCCTGTATTCATTTTATATCCTTCAGTTGAGAGGTTCATATACCCAGGATCAGCTGTAATAGTCAGGTTTGGCCCTTTAAATTATGTTCTTTGATTCTTCTTTAATAACTGACCATTTTGGCAGACTTCAACCACTTGCCCTTTGGGAAGATTTACCCCCCTTCATGACCGGGCCTTTTTTTTTTTTTTTTTGCGATACGGCACTGCGTTACTTTGACAATTGCGCAGCTGTGCATGTCTTTTTGTCCCACAAATAGAGCTTTCTTTTGGGGGTATTTGATCACCACTTGTTTTTTTTGTTTTTTGCGCTATAAACAACAACAACAAAAAATTGAAGAAAAAATCCTATATATTGTTTACTTTGCTATAAAACCTATCCATAAAAAAAAAAAAATCAAAATGTTTTCATCAATTTAGACCAATATGTATTCTGCTACATGTTTTTGGTATAACAAAAAAAAATCCCAATAAGCAGATTTTGGTTATAGTGTCTACAAACTATGGGATATAGTTATGAAATTTTATTTTTTACACTAGTAATGGCGGCAATCAGCGACTTACAGTGGGACTGCGATATTGCAGCAGACAATTGGACACTGACACTTTGTGGGAACCAGTGACACTAATAGTGTTCAGTGCTAAAAGTTTGCGCTGTCACTGTACTAATGACATTTGTACCACCCATATTGACAGAAAAAACACAGAATTGTTGACATTTTTGCAGATTTATTAAAAAAAGAAAAACTGAAATGTCACATGGTCCTAAGTATTCAGACCCTTTGCTGTGACACTCATATTTAACTCAGGTGCTGTCCATTTCTTCTGATCATCCCTGACCAATCCCAGTGTCCCTGATCACCGCCACACATAGTATCACCAAAAGGGCACACATGTGCAATGTACTTTGAAGAGACGCCATGTTCAGATCACACTTGAGAGAGTGATTGGTGGGCATACAGGGGGGGTAACTTTAAGCTCTCCACTATAAAGGGGATATAATTCTTGCCACAGCTGCAAAGCATCACAGCCATGGCATGTTTACACCCCTGGCTGCTTCCTCTGCAGCTAAATGGGGTAGTGTTTGTGGGGCCGTAAAACTGTAGCTCAATCATGATTTGCCCCCCCCCCCCCCCAAACAAAGATGGGAAGACATTTAACGAAAAACAGAAAAATTGGGGGAAAAATGGTTTTCTCCTTTTCAATTTTTGTGGAAAAAAAAGTGAAGAAATATGTTCTTTTACAATGATTAACCACTTGACAACTGGGCACTTAAACCCCCCTCCTACCCAGACCAATTTTCCGCTTTCAGCGCTCTCACACTTTGAATGACAATTACTCAAATGAATTTGTTGTCCTTTTTTTCATACAAATAGAGCTTTCTTTTGGTGGTATTTGATCACCTCTGGGTTTTTTATTTTTTGCGCTATAAATGAAAAAAGACCGAAAATTTTGAAAAAAAAAAGCATTTTTCTTAGTTTCTGTGATAAAATTTTGCAAATTATTAATTTTTCTTCATACATTTTGGCCACAATTTATACTGCTACATATCTTTGGTATAAAGAACCCAAATTAGTGGATATTATTTGGTTTTTGTGAAAGTTATAGAGTCTACAAGCTGTGGTGCAAATCATAAAAAAATTGATCACACCCGATGTACTGGTGGCATTTCATTTCTTGCGACCCAAACAAGTCAGGAAAGTACAAATACCCCTCCAAATGACCCCTTTTTTGAAAGTAGACATTCCAAGGTGTTTAGTAAGATGCATGGTGAGGTTTTTGATGATGTCATTTTTTTTCCACAATTCTTTGCAAAATTAAATTTTTTTTTTCTCCCCACAACATTGTCATTGTAATAGGTTATTTCTCTCACATGGCATGTGTATACAACAAATGACACCCCAGAATACATTCTGCTGCTCCTCCTGAGTATTAAGATACCATGTGTGGGACTTTTTCACAGCCTAGCCACATAGAGAGGCCCAACATATAAGGAGCACCATCAGGTGTTCTAGGAGCATAAATTGCACATCTAACTTGTTGACTACCTATTACTTTTGAATGCCTTGGAGCACCAGGACAATGACACATGACTGATGTGGCACTGATACGTGGCACTGATGACAGGTGACACTGACAGATGGCACTGATACGTGGCACTGATGACACGTGACACTGACAGGTGGCAGTGGGGACAGATGGCACTGACAGGTGGCAGTGGGGACAGATGACAGTGACAGGTACTGTGTTCACTTTTTTTTTTCCTTTTTTTTTTTTTTTTCTTGACACTCACGCTGTAGCCGTTAGCTCTCTCTCCTCACATGCTGCAGCCGTGTGAGGAGGGAGAGCCAGCGATGAGAGATGATCCCATATGTTTACATATGGGATCATCTCACATTGGAAGCTCCGATCACGCTGTAAACGGCCGCTGTGATTGGCCATTTACAGCGATCTATGACTGGCTGTGTCCAAGGGACACGGCCAGCACAGAATTTCCCCGATGCACGCCCGCCGAAGTAAACCGGACGACGTCCAGGGATGCCCTCCCGGCAATTGGCGTGCGCGCTGTAGCCGTCTTTTGGCTATAGCGCGGGCACAAAGTGGTTAACAAAATCTATCATATAGTATTCAAACTAAATATCATGATGACTGAAAGATTTGTGACTTTATGTCAAATTTTAAACTATTGCACGATCTCTCAGCTGAAGATGAGCACATTCTGGAATACAACTCAAACACTTCTCAACGCAGTTCTCAAACTAGAAATATGCATTTATTCTACTGGGGGGCACTGCAGGGGAAAGGCTTCAAGTTTAGTTTGCTTGTGGGCTTCATCTTGTATCCCCACCAGTTGGGTGATTGTTAAGATACAGTAGATGGTAGTTTCTGTCTTCTCAGGCATTAATTGTCAGGTAAGAGGGTACGTTTTCTGACAAATTTAGTTTCTTTTTTACTTTTTACATTATTCCTATCGTGTTTCACCAAAAATAAGCCTGGGTCTTATATTCATTTTGGCAACCAAAAACACACTAGGGCTTATTTTCAGGGTAGGGCTTGCCAAGCAGGAATCCCCAGTATGAACATAGTACAAGTGGTTGTTAAATCCTGGAACCCCTCTCTATTACATGTTTGTGTGGTGTAAAAGGTGTGTGTTGCTGTGGTATAGTTGTGCAAATACCTTCTTATATCGGCGCTTCCATAGCCTGCCCCGAAATGTTGCTGAGCCCCTGCAGAGGGGGGCTGAAATTCCCCACCGACACCCGGTGCTTCCATGGCCTGCTCCAAGCTGTCTTCCCCACTCTGAACACTGCAGGGAGGTGGGACAAGATCCCCTGCTGACAGCCAGGAGATGGAGAGTAGAGATCAGCTGAGCGCCATACCCAAGGTATTTGATACAGTTGTGTTGAAGAAACACACACCTTTTACATTGTATACTATTGTAGGAGAGCGGATTCTAGCATTTACATCCACTATAAGCTAGGGATTATTTTCAGTTGTAGGGCCTATATTGCAGCCCTCCCTGAAAATCACAGTAGGTCTCATTTTCGGGGAAACGCTGTATTAAAGTGGATGTAAACCTGATTTTTTTTTTTTTTTTTTTTTTAAACTCCACTTTTGTTGAGAAAAAAAACATTCCCCTCTGGGTGATCTATGTACATGCAAGGATTATAACAAACTTTGTTGCAGATTCCTACCTTTTTGTTATTCTATAGAAATCCCATGTGTGTTTGTCTGTGCCTCTGTTCTGAGTGAGTGTAATGGGAGTGGTTTCATAATTAACCACTTCAGCCCCGGAAGATTTGGCTGCTCAATGACCAGGCCATCTTTTGCGATACAGCACTGCGTCGCTTTAACTGACAATTGTGCGGTCGTGCGACGCTGTACCCAAACAAAATTGACGTCCTTTTTTTTTTTTTTTCCCAGAAATAGACCTTTATAAACAAAAGAGCAGCGACAATTTTGAAAAAAAACACTCTTTTACTTTTTGCTATAATAAACATCCCTAATTTTTTTTTATCAAAAAAAAAAATTTTTCCTCAGTTTAGGCCAATATGTATTCTACATATTTTTGGTAGAAAAAATCACAATAAGCGAATTGGTTTGCGCAAAAGTTATAGTGTCTACAAAATAGGGATAGATTTATGGCATTTTTAGGGTTAACTGTTCCCTAAGTATGTTCTAACTGTAGGAGGGATGGGACTGTCTAGGAGGAGAAAGAGATCGGTGTTCATACATAGTATGAACACACGATCTGTCTACTCCCCTGAAAGAACCGGGGTCTCGCTCTGTCACGAGCGATCGTGGGAGCCTGGTGGTCATCGTGCCGGCCAGTAACACAGCGCGTGTGTGCGCCCCTAGTGGCCAAAAGGCGCAGCGATGTAAGGTAACGTAGTTTCGCCCAGCCGTGCCATTCTACTGCAGTAAAACTGGGGTGGCTGGTCGGCAAGCGGTTAACTGTCAGGTGTGGAGCTGAAGGGCACTAATGAGGAAATCTGCTGGGCCTGCATCCCTGTAGAAGGGTACCTATTGAAAGTATCTCTCAAAAAATGACATTTTTGTTGCAAGGGGTGCCTAAAATAGGAATTTGTATCTTTAGGCTGACTTCTGGGAAAATTGGTGAGCCAATCGCACAAGCAGGAAATGTTTCTGGGGAGTGGTCAGTACACACTCTGTGTACAGAACAACTCCAGGTAGCCATATTGCAATGTATTCTCAGAAAATAACATTGGCTGCAGATTAGAAAGGTAATTTTTAATAACATTCAATTACAATATAATTAGTGTCGCAATTATATGCGCTATATTATTTTTTCTTTCTTTGCTATGTTTTTCCCCTACGAAAGTGGAGTTACGCTTTAAGGCTTGCACCTTGTACAGTATAGGATTTCATGTCATCTGTGCCCACTCTTGCCATGAAGAGTTAATCCAGCTCTGAGCAATCCTCTTATGTTTTTTCAATGAGATAAAAAGGGACACACAGAGAAATAGGAGTCAGTTCTTCCCCCTTGCTGTGAGTGACAGGTGATTTACATATCTCATGCATGAGCCTGAGAGGTATTCTGTGTACTTCAGATCCCCTCCTCCTTTCTTCTCCAGCTCTCCCAGGATTGTCTGCTCCATACCTCAGCATGATTGGGCATGCTGAAGTTGTGTGGTGACTTTTCTGGGTTTTGACTGGATGTTAGTGATCATAGCAGAAGTTCAGTGTAAGAAATGCACAGAAGAAAATGAATGTTGACAAGGGGAGTGTAGAGGTGGGTGGGGAGTCTACTGACATCACGACTCCACCCACCGAGCTCCAGACAACAGACCCACCCACAGAATATGCAGTTTTTCGGGTCTCCTAACAGACAGGGGAGACATTTGACAGGTAAGGATACGTGCAGGGGGCATGTATATCCTTATAGATCATCACTATGGCAATAGTTTAAAAAGGATGAGAGTGGGTTTACATCCACTTTAATGTTCTCCACCAACACAACATAATGTTTTCTTATAGTCTGGTCAGTATATAGTTTTTCTTTTCCTCCTCTCACTAAAACGGTGTGACCAATATCTAGACCACATGCCAGAGGTGACCTAAAGACCAGCGATGGCCGGTCCATAAGGGGCGCAGGGATGCCCCCCCCCCCCATTTTCTATGAGCCAGCCCCTAATCTCCATGGGGGGCCCCAGACGCATAGATTTAAGTAAATGATTAGATCCTGAGGCTCTAATTGGCTTCAAAAAGATTGGGCTCAGGGCACCCCGAGCCAACCCACTTGTGACCTTAGCGAATCGACATTTGCTATTTTCTTCCTGCTTCTTCTCCCGGCCAATCGGGACAGGAAGCGGGTCCTAAGACCAGATTAGCCTGGAGGAGAAGCGACCGGATTGGCTGGCAGGAGAAGCCGCTGAAGCCACCCACGACCTGGATGGGTTAAGTGGTAAGCTGGAGGGGGGGGGGGGGTTGGTTTGCCGCCCCCCCCCCCCCCCAAAAAAAGGCGTACCAACTGCCACTGCTAAAGACGTTAAAAAAATATTTGGAATGAAATGATGAGGACCATAATGAAAGAAGTAGCTTTGGAGTCCTCATCCCAGAAATACTTTCTGCTGCTTCTAGATCATCACAAAGTGTTTTTTCACCAGCACCGTCTACAAGTAAGGAAGTGTTGCACACCACTGCCTCCCAAAAATACACAATGCCTTAATTTTCTAGATAAAATGACACCTAAAAAATTCTGGAGATCAGCATTGTCGATCACTGAAAAAACGCATTTGGGCAGGAAGCCGTTACATTTATAATGAGGGAAAGAGGGTGTTTACCTGTTCTCATGTATAGCTGAAATGTTCTTAACATATTCAGTCCTTGGTATTCAATTTGTAATAAATACAATTTTAAAAAGCAAGTTTAGTTTGTTTACTGAATAAACTATACTTTTTTTTTTTTTTTTAAAGAAGAATACTTTTATATACACTGCATTTCACGTTCACATGTAACAAAAGTACATTCAGTTTGTAAAACTATTTCACACAAATTTTATTTTTTTTCAATTTCTCCAAAAATTAAAAAAACATTTTTTGGGAGGAAAAACACAAACCGTTTGTCTCATGGCTTTAAAATTTCCGTAAATTTTACATCTCTACCCCCAACCTCACGTGTGAACGAGCTCTAATAGTGCTGCGACCAGTCACAGTATCTCCAATCAACACCACAACAGTTTGTGTCGCCAGACCAAACAATTTTCCTCATCACTGACGCAGCTGGCCAGTGTTTGCCAGCAACAATGTTTCTTATCACCACCACGCTAGTTCCCGTGTCACCGGACCAGTGTTAGCCAGCAAGGTTGCCACACCAATTCCATTGTCCACAGGCCCTTGTAAGCCACTCTTCCTGATCGCCACTACACAAGTCCCAGTGTTGCCAAATCAGTGGTGTCAGCAACATTGTCCCTGCTCACCACTTCGCCAGTGCAGTCTTGCCTCTGCCTTCTGACTGTACTGATCCTGGCCTTATGACCTGGTCCATTTCTGTGTCCTGCCTGGACCAAATCCTTTGCCTGTTTGCTAACCATGTCTCTTCCTGCCACCTGAGCTGACCATCTGCATGTCTGACTATGTTCCTGTGAGACACAAGTCCCAGCCTTTAAACCAAAAATTAAAAATTACCGTGCTTCACAAGCATGAAAGAATGGATAAGCTGCAGTTCTAATTGTGAAGCATACACAAAATAGACAAACAAAAACATAAAGAAACCGCGCTGAAACCCAGCGCGGTTTCTTTATGTTTTTGTAAGTCCCAGCCTTTGCCTGTGGACAGCTGCGCTCCTGCAAATACAGGAACTTTTTTTTTTTTCCTCCTGTCCTGACACTTCAGGGACTCAAGAAATATCTTAGGTAATCAGGACTTTAGATGTGTAATTTTATGCTCATTGAAAGCCCAAGGGTGATCCTTGAAATTTGGGCCCCTCTAGACTGTGAAAAAGTCTCAAACATGTCATATCCCCATGCTCTGGAGGTGTAGCAGGGTGTGTTTGTAAGTATGCCTTTGCTGTTGTGAGAAATACATTTGTGGGGAAAAAATGTATTTGCTTAATTTTCCCAAAAATGGTGACAATTACAAATGAACTACTTCAGCCCTGAAGGATTTTCCCCTTTCCCGACCAGGCTGTTTTTTGCGATACCCAAACAAAATTTATGAATTTTTTTCCCCACAGAGCTTCTTTTGGTGGTATTTGATCACCTCTGCGTTTTTTTTTTTTTTGCGCTATAAACAAAGAAAGAGTGACAGTTTAGAAAAAAACGCAATATTTTGTACTTTTCGCTATAATAAATATCCCCCCAAAAAAATAAACAGATTTCTTTTTCAGTTTAGGCCGATATATATTCTTTTACATATTTTTGGTAAAAAAATCCCAATAAGCGCATATTGATTGGTTTGCACAAAAGTTATAGTGTCTACAAAATAGAGGATAGATTTGTCATTTTTATATATATATATATATATATATATATATATATATATATATATATATATATATATATATATATATATATAAAATTTTTTTTTTTTACTAGTAATGGCAGCGATCTGCGTTTTTTTTTTTTTTTTTTAAATAATCAGGATTGCGGCGGACAGATAGTACACTTTTGACACTATTTTGGGACCACTGACATTTATACAGAACTAAAAATAGCCACAGATTACTGTATAAATGTCACTGACAGGGAAGGGGTTAACACTAGGGGGTGATCAAGGGGTTAACTGTGTTCCCTAGGTGTGTTCTAACTGTAGGGGGGATGGGACTGACTGGGGGAGGAGACCGATTGGTGTTCCTAAAGGAGTGACGTATAGCTATGGCGATTTGCGTAGCCGTGCCAACCTCCTGCAGTATAACTGCGGCGGCTGGTCGGCTAGCGGTTAAACTCGCGATGTCTCTTACTAAATAAATTGGACTGTCTGCTTTCCAAAAAGGGGTCATTCGGGGGGGTATTTGTTCTGTCCTAGCATTTTAGGGTCTCAAGAAATGGGATAGGCAGTCAGTACATCAGGATAGATCCATTTTCGAATATTCATATCACAGTTTGTAGACTCTGTAACATTCACACAGACTAAATAATATACACTGATTTTGGTTGTTTATACCAAAGAAATGTATCAGTATACAGTACATTTTGGCCTAAATTTAGGAAAAAATTATTTGCAAAGAAACTAAGAAAAACATTCTCAAATTTTTGGTCTTTTTTTTAATTTATAAAATAAAAATCCAGGGGTGGTTAAATACCACCAAAAGAAGGCGCTATCCAGGGTGGATTTGATTTAAATCACTAGTAAAAAGGCTTGATTAAAATAAACTCAATTTAAAACCCCCCACCCCCATCTTCAATACAGCTGCTGACTTTTAATAGATGGACACTTATCTGTCCAGGAAGCCCGCAATGTCGGCACCCCAGCCGATCTTTGGATCGGGCAGTCGGGAGCAGCCGCTGCCATTCCTGGCAGGTTCCCATGTACGAAGCACACTGCGCTTTTTAATTGGCCCGGCGGTGGAGGAAGAAGGAGGGGGGGGCAAACTTCCGAGAGACTGCCGCAGTTCTGTCTCCGGAAGTGGGGAACGATACCTGTCAAAAGCCGGTACCTGGCCCCCCCCCCAAAAGTTGCCAAATGTGGCATTGGAGGGGGAAGGAGACTGATAAGCAGAAGCTCCACCTTTGAGTGGAACTCCACTTTAAAAATTATGATTTAAAGAGCAACTGTCATCTGTCCCACAGCAGCTCCTCCTCAGGCCCGCTGTTGACTCACCAACAGTCCCATTCACCTTAATTGGGGCAGCTGGTAATGCGGCAGTGACACAACAAGGTCAGGGACGTGGTGACAGCAGGTGAGTGGATGCCCGCTCACAGGCGCTGCCATGATGGATCTGAAATGACAGGCTCTTTAACCACTTCCAGCCCAAGGACGTCATATGACGTGATTGACTTTCGGTGGGGATATCTGAATGATACCTGCAGCTGTTTGATCATTCCTATAGGTGGCGAGAGGGGACAAACCCCCCCCACCCCCCCCTGTCATCCGGTGCTTCTCCGGGCTCTCCCGTGCGATCGGGGACCCGGAGAAAGAATCCGCCGCCGGATGAAGAGCATAGAGATTGCCGGTGATCAGGTGGTCCCCAGTCATCTCTCTGACCGTCGGAGGCCCGGGTGCGACATTATTCCGCGGATGTAAACAAAGCCAAAATCTCGGCTGAAAAGCATCGGATTGTTCACTTTTTTTTTTGATCTGATGCTTTCCAGCCTGGAGGAGAGACGTTGGGTATTATAGACTCCACATCTCTCCATAAAAAGGACCTGTCACGCATCATTCCTATTACAAGGGATGTTTACATCCCTTGTAATAGGAATAAAAGTGATCAAAACATTTTTTTTTAAAGAGAAAGTATAAAAAATTGAAGTAAAATAAACATAAAAATATATAAATTTTTTTAAAGTGCCCCTGTCCCCCCCCGTGTGCTCGCACACAGAAGCGCCCGCATATGTAAACGCTGTTCAAACCAAACACGTGAGGTATCGCTACGTGCATTAGAGCAAGAGCACCAATTCTAGCACTAGACATCCCCTAACTAATTTAAAGCGTTGCCTATGGAGATTTTTAAGTACCAAAGTTTGGCGCAATTGTAAAGCGTGACATGTTGGGTATCTATTTACTCGGCGTAACATCATCTTTCACAATATTTGAAAAAATTGGGCTAACTTTACTGCTTTGTTTTTTTTTATAAAAACGCGTTTGAGAAATTGTTGCTCAAATACTGTGTGACATAAAAAGTTGCAACTGCCATTTTATTCCCTAGGGTGTCTGATAAAAAAAAAAAAAAAAAAACATATGTTTGGGGATTCTGAGTAAATTTTCTAGCAAAAAAATGATGATTTTTACATGAAGGAGAGGAGTGCCAGAATGGGTATGGAAGTGGGTAAATGTAAGGCCTTTCTTGCTGTTAGTTTTAATCTTTTACCGCTTCAATACTGGGCACTTACACCCCCTTCCTGCCCAAGCCAGTTTTCAGCTTTCAGCGCTGTCACTGTTTAAATGACAATTGCGCGGTCATGCTATGCTGTACCCAAACAACATTTTTATCATTCTCTTCCCACAAATAGAGCTTTCTTTTGGTGGTACTTGATCACCTCTGTGGTTTTTATTTTTTGATAAACAAATAAAAGACTGAAAATTTTGAAAAAAAAAATAGCTTTTCTTCGTTTCTGTTATAAACTTTTGTAAATAAGTAAGTTTTCTCCTTCACTGATGAGGCTGCTCCACTGGGCACTGATAAGGTGGCACGGATGATGGGCACTGATAAACAGCGCAGACCCCTCCTGTCAGAGGAGGAGCCGATCGGCTCTCCTCTACTCGTGTCTGTCAGACGCGAGTGAGGAAAAGCTGATAAATGGCTCTTCATGTTTACATCGTGATCAGCTGTGATTGGACACAGCTGATCACGTGGTAAAGAGTCTCCGTCAGACTCTTTACCTAGATCGGAGACTGACACGCTGCAACAACTATCCCTGCGAGCTTGTTATCCTGACCACGTCATATGACATCAGGTCAGGATATCGCAACCACTTTGCCAACGTCATTTTGCTATATGGCAGGCGGCAAGTGGTTAATATTTGCAGACAAAATGAAGGTTTCCTTATTTAAAATAAGCTGTCGGGTTAGTAAAACAGAGATATCAGAACCAAATTTAGTTTAATCACACATAGTTTGAGAACTACTCAAATTATTTTATTTGTTAAAATAAGAACCTTGCCAGTGCCCGTTATCTCCGCTTGCAGAGCTTGGGTTCATAAAATGAGTTTACCAAAAATGTAAATATTGCAGAATATACAGCCTCATGCTACATCACCAAGCTCCATTTTATTTTGAATAAACTAGATTATTAATGTATCTTAAATAGAAAACTATCTTTAGATTTTTACTCCAAAAGAATTTTATTAAAATATATTTGATTAAAAATCAAAACTTTTTTTTTTTTTTAATATCCACCTGGCTCTATCTGTCTGAAAAAATATTAAATTCATTTGGGCACAGTGTTTTATGAGTCATTGAAAGTATGACAGCGCTGAAATCTGAAAAGTGGCCTGGACAGGAAGGGGGTGAAACGGTCCATTCTTGAAGTGGTTAAAGGGGTTGTAAACCCCTGCAGTTTTTCGCCTCAATGCACTCTATGCATTGAGGTGAGCGGTACGGAGACGAACCACCTCCTTCGTCAGAAGCTGTAGATGCGAATAGTGCACAGGGTCTCGAGTACGAACAAAGAGAGCCTCTGCACTACCAGCCCCCCTCTCCGCCCTAACCAAGTCCGCCCTACGCTCTCGACGGACTCCGGCAATGATGGTCTGGTAATGTCCCCTCGCTGAGGCCTTGAAGGCATCCCACACTAGCGTCTACTGGGAGTCTACTGCAGTGTCTGAAATCCAAAATCTGGAGAGCCTCCATATCCTTTCTACTGTGCCCAGGGAAAGGTCCAAGGACAGCAACAAGGGTGCATGGTCGGAGATTCCCATAGGGAGTATTTGTATTTCAGTGACCCGCGGGAGGACCGGGCTCCCTGCAAAGACCAAGTCTATATGGGAAAACGTTCTGTGGGAGGCCGAGTGACATGTGTATGCCCTGGTCTGGGGGTGACCCCACCTCCAGACATCCGTCAGGCCATAGGTATCCGCCCACTCAGCCAACCCAGGGCAATGATGTCCCGCAGGAATTAGCCTGTCAAAGTCCGGGTCAGGGACCAGATTAAAATCGCCCAATATAACATTTTTGTCAGATGCAAATTCGGCCATCTTGCTGGTGATCTGATTGAGCACCAGCAAGGAAGCCGGAGGAGGCAAATACAAGCCCACAATAGTCCATGTTAGAGAATATATTTTAGCATGAACAATAACATACCTACCGTCAGGGTCCAGGGCCAAGTTCAGAAGCCGAAAAGGAAGTGATTTCAATACCAGAATAGTAACACCCCTAGAGAAAGTGGACTGCGTAGAGTGGTAATGGTGGCCCACCCATGTTTTTTTTTAGGGCCAGAACCCTACGTCCTGTTAGGTGTGTCTCTTGGAGCACACATATATGCAGGTTATAAGTTTTAATGAATTGGAACACCAGGGAACGCTTGACCGGGGAGTTCAGTCCCCTGGTGTTCCAGGAGATGATGTTAAGGGAGGACATGTCTACCAAGAATAATAAGAGTGATAGGAGTAATGCTGGTCACGGCTCCTGAACTGGACCCCGGGAAAACGGACACATCTGGAAACAGTGCAATGCTGATAAGTCAAGTATTTTGGTACAATTGTAAAACATGAACAAAACCAAACTAAAAAATATAAGAAGAGGATACCAATATCTAGAGTAGATAAAACTTGCCCCATTAGGGGAACTTTCCCTACCCCCCACCCCACCCAACCCTCCAAAACTGGGGCGGGTTTCAATCCCAAACTTATTCAGCTCGCCAGCTGCAACAGGGGGTCCGTGGAAGAGGTGAGCCCCCCCCCCCCGAGGCTTCACACGGGGGGAGGAAGCAGCAGTTCAAGCGGCTTTCCACACACGAGATCTCCGCTTGTGATACAGCAGGCTGTGAGGGCCTAGAATGTTAGACGAAGGGGATTAACCAATAATGCGACCTCACAGTAAAGTTGATCCATCTTTAAGAGGATATAGAAAACAAAAAACTCCAACAGTCCTCAATGGAACCAGCAAGTGTACAGGAACTGCATATCTTAACGGTCTCCTGACCAAGTTCTTTGGCAGGGGCATTAACTTAAAGTTTCCCTGGTAGGGATAGTGAGCATCCCCCCCAAATCCGCACACAGCATGGATTGAACTGGGCATAACCTATGCAACAAAACTAAATCATCAATGTGGAAGTTCATGCGGCAACCCAGACCTGGGCCCAGGTTATGGTGGGTAAACCGTAAAAAGGGTTATACAACACATACCAGGTAGACCCTCATCGAATCTGTGGTAGGGAGTCCAGCCAGGCAGAGGCCTCTCTCGGTGTAGTAAAGAAACGAGTTGTCTCGCCGTCCTGGACTCTGAGGCGAGCAGGGAAGAGTACACTGTAGCGAATGCTGCGTGATCTCAAAGCCGCTTTAACTTGGTCAAAAGATTTCCTGAGTTTCTGGGTCTCTACCGAGTAGTCCGGGAAGATCATTAGCTTAGTGTTCTGGAATCTGAGGTCCCCGACATTTCTAGAAGCGCGGAGAACTTCGTCTCTGTCTCTGAAGTTGAGGAGACGGAGAATGAAGGTGCGGGGAGGGGATCCAGGAGGCCCCGGCTTAGGCGGGATGTGGTGCGCCCTCTCCACCGTGTAATAAGGTGACCAGCGGGCCTCAGGTAGCAGGTCACGCAACAGACCCTCTATGAAGGAAGTAGGATTATTCCCCTCCGCCCCCTCTGGTAAGCCAACAATGCGAAGATTATTACGCCTATTCCTGTTCTCTGCATCTTTGGCTCTGTATTCAAGGGCCTTTACTTTGGTTTGAAGCGTACGGAGTGATACCCCATGTTCCGCAATGGCGTCTTCGGTGGTACTCAGTCTTTGCTCCGTCTCAGTGACTCGCGATCTGATTTTATCTATATCTTGGCGGATTAAACCCATATCCAGCTGGACAGCTTCAATTTTTGTTGTTAACGTGGATTGGCAAGTGGCGATGGCCGCCATGATGTCCGCCAGCCAGGGGGGCCGAGAGTCGTCCGACTCCATAGTGGTCGTCTGCGAGGCTCTGTGGGCACTGCGCGTAATAAGGTCCTCCAGAGAGGGGCAGGCAGGCGTCTGAGGGGAGTCCAACTGTGGTGGAAAAGTCAACCTCTTACCCCCTTTACTATATTTGGCGATGGAGTTCCTGCATCTCATTCAGGTGTTAGGGGGGCTCAAGCCGGGCAGTAGTCAGCAATTCACTGTGAGAGCCTGTCTGTAGGGTCAGGGGTAGTCAAGCAGTAGGTATGGTGCAGTGCGTGTCCCTTTAACGGTCTTTCCTCTCACCTGCAGTGATATGATGTAGAAGCTGTCCACTTCAGGCCTCCACAGGCTTATCAGAACATTCAGCCCAGCCGGCTTCTCCCACAATCGAGAGGACAGGGGGTGAAGGTGCCCCAGAAATAGTTCCCCTGCACAGGCAAATGTCCCCGACCTTCTCAGGGCCTCTGCCTCCAGACCACCAGGATCAGGATCTCCCCCAATCAGTCCGACGAATCCGGGCCTTATGGGAGGGCTGCGATTGCGGCCTAGTTACACGTGGGGGGAAAGGAGAGATCAGGCCCAGAGCACGGCCTATTTAGAGTCCAGGGTCAGCTCACCTGCCCCTATCCACAATCAACGGCAGCCGGTTATCTGCAGCAGGAAGGGCGATCGCGCCAGGGGACTCCCGGCCCACCGTGCGGGCCGTCAGGAAAGGCCGCGGCTTCGGCCTAGTCGAGCGGGAGCGCGCAGCGGCGCCGATCACGGCCCGGGATCAAAAATTCTGCTCGCTCTTCACTTGCCAGGGAGTGCCCGGGTCCCCCCTGATCAGCTGGGGTGAAGTTTGAGGGAGATTAGGGTCGATGGATCCAGATTTAGGGTTCGGATGAGCGGAGCTCTCTAAAAAAGCCGCCGCTCACATCGCCATCTTGGCCATGCCCCCTCATTTAAAATACATTTTAAAATGAGCACAGAGATACCGGAACTGATGTAGGTGCTGAACATCATAACCAATTGCCATAAAAAAATGTGAACATTGATGTATAAACCACACACTGTGTAGAGGACCGAGATAGATACCCAAAATAAGATTAGTATGAGGAAAATGTGAAAAAATCGCGTAAACCTAAAGTGGATTTAGAGGTGAACTGTAACAAATGAATGAAAAAATATGAAGTGGTGATACATCTGGGTGTACTATAGTATGTTTCTCATGTGAAATGGGGGTAGTCCAGAGAACAATCTTGAAAGTGAATCGTAAAATTATCTCTAGTGGACGAATATGGATAGTGGGTCAAAATACAATCTAAAATCATTAATAAAGCAATTTAAGTCAAAATTCACATTTAATCCATGGGTTGTAAGCGTATCCATTAAAAAGATCCATTTGGATTCTAATTGACTAATGCCCCGTACACACGGTCGGACATTGATCGGACATTCCGACAACAAAATCCTAGGATTTTTTCAGACGGATGTTGGCTCAAACTTGTCTTGCATACACACGGTCACACAAAGTTGTCGGAAAATCCGATCGTTCTGAACGCGGTGACGTAAAACACGTACGTCGGGACTCTAAACGGGGCAGTAGCCAATAGCTTTCATCTCTTTATTTATTCTGAGCATGCGTGGCACTTTGTGCGTCGGATTTGTGTACACACGATCGGAAATTCCGACAACGGATTTTGTTGTCGGAAAATTTTATAGCCTGCTCTCAGACTTTGTGTGTTGGAAAATCTGATGTAAAATGTGTGATGGAGCCTACACACGGTCGGAATTTCCAACAACAAGTTCCTATCACACATTTTCCGTCGGAAAATCCGACCATGTGTACGGGGCATTAGACTTCCTATTTTATGGCTACCTCGCCCGTGTTTGGTGTAGGGTACTATGCCCCAAAATTTGAGATGGGAGGGATCTCTATTATGAACTTTATCAAAGCCACTTGGCTTTATAACATACCTAAGGCCAACTTATGCGTCTTAGACGCAATTGTACTAGAATTGGTGATTATACGGAACAGGCCAACAAAATGGGATATAGGTTCATCGACAAGGGATATGAAAAAACCTTCATATAAGAAAAAATAACAGAAGTGGCATCACTGGATAGAATGGCATTAGTCAAGAAGAATAAGTCGCTAGATCAGGGGTCTTCAAACTACGGCCCTCCAGTTGTTCAGAAACTACAATTCCCATCATGCCTAGTCATGTCTGTGAATGTCAATGTTTTACAATGCCTCATGGGATGTGTAGTTCCGTAACAGCTAGAGGACTGTAATGTGAGGATCCCTGCAATGGATCAATACTAAGATCAAGTACCTATCATCTTGGATTATAATATACAATATAAGAAAATAGAAAAAAATTAAAAACGCCATTGGCATATGCTGCAGTCCGATCGTCATTTACATAATATTTTACCACATAAAACCCAAATTTGTGTATACAAGGGCACCAACTATTCAAGATATAGTAGTTAAAAAGGTTATTGATCCCCTCCCTAAAAGGGGCTTTACCTTCTTTATGGTAAAGGCTGTTACCCATTTAAGAGATGTTATGCGTGTACACATACCAAACGCCCCAAAGAAAATAAATTTAGTTGTATATCAACCAGTACAGGAGTCAAATTTGAAATTAAAGATTTTGTGGGCTGTAACACAGAAGGAGCAGTGTACACCCTTGAATGCAGCATAAAGAACATGTACAAAACATTCAGAATGGATATGATGAACATAGCATATCTAAGCATTTCAATAAAGTTCATAATAGTAATCCTTCCTATCTCAAACTTTGGGGCATAGTACCCTACACCAAACACTGGCGAGGTAGCCATAAAATAAGAACCCTTAGTCAGTTAGAATCCAAATGGATCTTTTTTAATGGCTACTTTTACACCCCATGGATTAAATGTGGAGTTCGAATTAAATTGCTTTTATTAATGATTTTTGTTTGTATTTTTACTCACTATCCCTTTAAATCCATATCCATACACTAGGGATATTTTTACGATTCACTTTCAAGATTGAAAACGTCACCTATGACAAAACGTGTCTGGGAGGGCACGCACTGACGTCACCGCGCTGTTTGTGAGGAGGATGGGCTCCTGTGTTGTTGGCCGGCACTTGTTTTTAATGCAAAGTTTTGTTCCCTTATGTAAGTGTAATACTTTTTGTACTTTATTAAACCTGGTAGACTCTATTAAGCTGTGATTAGTTTCTCTTTTCATTGAACCCACCCGGAGTACATCCTTGTTAAGGCCACGATCCAGTGAGACGCTTAAGCGGTTGCTAATACCAGGTCCGTTACCAGGTGTTCTCCTGTGTGTGTCCAGCAGCCGTTCCTGCCGTCAAGGCCATGGCTGGGTTACAGCCGATCGCTTTATATTGCCTACTATCTGGTAAGCAGGCAATTTATATGGTGCCGGGCACTTTCTTCATCATGTGTGAACTCACTGTGGTGCATATCAATGAAGTTATGGACTGTGTTAAATCATGTTATCTATAGATTAATCTCAGTTTATGGGCGCAACCTCTTCCATTCTACCTGTTTATTGTGTGTATCCCACATTTGAGTTGCAGCCTCTGTTCTCTTATAAGTCTAGCACAGTTTTTCTGTTTTTTTTTCACTTTCAAGATTGTTCTCTGGACTACCCCTATTTCACATGAGAAACATACTATAGTACACCCATATGTATCACCACTTCATAATTTATTTATTCATTTGTTACACATAACCTCTAATTTCACTTTAGGTCACATTTTCCTCATAGTAATCTTATTTATTTTGGGTATCTATCTCAGTCCTCCACACAGTGTGTGATTTTATACATCAATGTTCAAATTTTTTTTATGGCAATTGGTTATGATGTTCAGCACCTACAGTATCTCACAAAGTGAGTACACCCCTCACATTTTTGTAAATACTTTATTATATCTTTTAATGTGACAACACTGAAGAAATGACACTTTGCTACAGTATAAAGTAGTGAGTGTACAGCTTGTAAATTTGCTGTCCCCTCAAAATAACTCAACACACAGCCACTAATGTCTAAACCGCTGGCAACACAAGTGAATACGCCCCTAAGTGAAAATGTCCAAATTGGGCCCCATTAGCTATTCTCCCTCCCTGGTGTCATGTGACTCGTTAGTGTTACACGGTCTCAGGTGTGAATGGGGAGCAGGTGTGTTAAATTTGGTGTTGTCGCTCTCACTCTCTCATACTGGTCACTGGAAGTTCAACATGGCACCTCATGGCAAAGGACTCTCTGAGGATCTGAAAAAAAGAATTGTTGCTCTACATAAAGATGGCCTAGGCCAGTGATGGCGACCCTTGGCACCCCAGATGTTTTGGAACTACACTTCCCATGATGCTCAACTGTACTGCAGAGTGCATGAGCATCATGGGAAATGTAGTTCCAAAACATCTGGAGTGCCAAGGTTCGCCATCACTGGCCTAGGCTATAAGAAGATTGCCAAGACCCTGAAACTGAGCTGCAGCACGGTGGCCAAGACCATACATTGTTTTAGGACAGGTTCCACTCAGAACAGGCCTCACCATGGTCGACCAAAGAAGCTGAGTACACATGCTCAGCTTCATATCCATGAGTGCTGCCAGCATTGCTGCAGAGGTTGAAAGGGTGGAGGGTCAGCCTGTCAGTGCTCAGACCATACGCCGCACACTGCATCAAATTGGTCTGCATGGCTGTCATCCCAGAAGGAAGCCATTTCTAAAGATGACACACAAGAAAGCCCACAAACAGTTTGCTGAAGACAAGCAGACTAAGGACATGGATTACTGGAACCATGTCCTGTGGTCTGATGAGACCAAGATAACTTATTTGATTCAGAGCGTGTGTCGCAGCAACCAGATGAGGAGTAGGGATAGGCCGAACAGACCCCTGTTTGGTTTGCACCAGAACTTCCAAACACCGCAAAAGTTCGTACCCGAATAACAAATGCTATTAAAGTCAATGGGACCCAAACGTCAAAAATCAAAAGTGCCCATTTTGAAGGCTTATACAGTGGGGCAAAAAAGTATTTAGTCAGCCACCAAATGTGCAAGTTCTCCCACTTAAAAAGATGAGAGGCCTGTAATTGTCATCATAGGTATACCTCAGCTATGAGAGACAAAATGTGGAAACAAATCCAGACAATCACATTGTCTGATTTTTGAAAGCATTTATTTGCAAATTATGGTGGAAAATAAGTATTTGGTCACCTACAAACAAGCAAGATTTCTGGCTCTCACAGACCTGTGTCTTCTTCTTTAAGAGGCTCCTCTGTCCTCCACTCATTACCTGTATTAATGGCACCTGTTTGAACTTGTTATCAGTATAAAAGACACCTGTCCACAACCTCAAACAGTCACACTCCATACTCCACTATGGTGAAGACCAAAGAGCTGTCGAAGGACACCAGAAACAAAATTGTAGACCTGCACCAGGCTGGGAAGACTGAATCTGCAATAGGCAAGCAGCTTGGTGTAAAAAAATCAACTGTGGGAGAAAAATTGGAAAATGGAAGACATACAAGACCACTGATAATCTCCCTCGATCTGGGGCTCCACGCAAGATCTCACCCCGTGGGGTCAAAATGGTCACAAGAACGATGAGCAAAAATCCCAGAACCACACGGGGGGATCTAGTGAATGACCTGCAGAGAGCTGGGACCAATGTAACAAAGGCTACCATCAGTAACACACTACGCCGCCAGGGACTCAGATCCTGCAGTGCCAGACGTGTCCCTCTGCTTAAGCCAGTACATGTCCGGGGCCCGTCTGAGGTTTTCTAGAGAGCATTTGGATGATCCAGAAGAGGATTGGGAGAATGTCATATGGTCAGATGAAACCAAAGTAGAACTGTTTGGTAGAAACGTGTTTGGAGGAGAGAGAATGCTAAGTTGCATCCAAAGAACACCATACCTACTGTGAAGCATGAGGGTGGCAACATCATGCTTTGGGGCTGTTTCTCTGCAAAGGGAACAGGACGACTGATCCGTGTACATGAAAGAATGAATGGGGCCATGTATTGTGAGATTTTGAGTGCAAACCTCCTCCCATCAGCAAGGGCATTGAAGATGAAACATGGCTGGGTCTTTCAGCAAGACAATGATCCCAAACACACTGCCCGGGCAACGAAGGAGTGGCTTCGTAAGAAGCATTTCATGGTCCTGGAGTGGCCTAGCCAGTCTCCAGATCTCAACCCCGTAGAAAACCTTTGGAGGGAGTTGAAAGTCCGTGTTGCCCAGCGACATCCCCAAAACATCACTGCTCTAGAGGAGATCTGCATGGAGGAATGGGTCAACATACCAGAAACAGTGTGTGAAGACTTACAGAAAACGTTTGACCTCTGTCATTGCCAACAAAGGATATATAACAAAGTATTGAGATGAACTTTTGATCTTGACCAAATACTTATTTTCCACCACAATTTACAAATAAATTCTTTCAAAAATCAGACAATGTGATTGTCTGGATTTGTTTCCACATTTTGCCTTTCATAGTTGAGGTATACCTATGATGACAATTACAGGCCTTTCTCATCTTTTTAAGTGGGAGAACTTGCACAATTGGTGACTGACTAAATACTTTTTTGCCCCACTGTATGCAAGTAATTGGGCAAACAATGGTTATAGGGGTCCGGGTCCTGCCCTGGGGGACATGTATCAATAAAAAGTTTGTGGAAAACGTCATTTTTAAATGAGCAGTGATTTTTTTATTTTTTATTTTTAAAGTGAAAAAATTCCTTCCAATATAGTGCCTGGGGGTCCCCCTAGTCTACCTGTAAAGTGGCAGATCTGTACCATGTCTAGAATCTGCTGCAGCAATAATTGCATTTATAAAGTAAAAAAAAAAAAAAAAAAAGACATTTTCTCTGCAAGCTGCCTTTATTTTGCTCAGCAACAGTGTGTATGATGAGGCCACAATGTAGTACACCGAGAACAAGCTTGGAGATTTTTTTGGATACATTCTGGTGTCACTTTGACTTGGATAGAAGTAACAGGTGCGTAAAAATTGATGGCGCCTTCCCACTGTAACCCTATAGAGGTACTCTTGATAAAAGCAAGAATTGGCCTTGCTGTAAAAGAATTGCAATGTTATGCACCTGTCAAACAGGTGCAGAAAAATTACTCTTTGGGTGTCGGGGATGCCTTCCCACCTTAACCCTATAGAGGTGCTCTTGATGAAGGCAAAATAAAATTGCAATGATATGCATTGGTGTTTTTGCCACATTTGATGTAACTGAGACACAGTTTGCAGATAGCAACAGTGCGATCTGCTGCAGAAGTGCTGAAAAAGGCCCAGACAGCTGAGCTTTGAAGAGTGGGCCGGGAGATAACAGCTGCAGAATGTGATGGAATAGGGTGGCTGATCTCTACTCTTTCTCGATGTCGGCCTCCTTGGGATTGTGCTGCCTCACCTTCAGTTTCCTCCTCTGCGTGCATCAGTGACCTCATCATCATCTTCATCTCCTCCATCTTCATCATTACCACTGGAGACAACTTGTCAATACGCTGCGGCTTGGGGAACATGCATGCCAATTTGTCTACCAGTGTTCCTCCCTCTCTAAGTTCATGTTCCTGTCATCCTCAACCTCAGAACCAACATCTGAATCCAGTAATGGCCGGGCATCATCAAGGAGCAAGTGGCTGACGCTGTGGTCAAATAACTCAGCTGACTCTTCAATGGCTGATGTTGGGGCTATGGCAGGAATAGATGTGGAAAAGGAGGCAGGTTTATCCACTCTAGCAACTGCAGGGGACTGCACACTTGTTTCTGCTTGCGTGAGAGGATGAGGATGAGGAAGGTGTAGTAACCACGTCCACCTTTGCCTGTGGACACATTTGTTGCTGGCCCCCTTACAGTGCCAAGGGAACATCTGCCTCTCCTTGTCCTCCCAGACATTATTGGGAGGGAGCGTTGCTTATAAGCAAATGTAAAGAAGAAGGAGGTATTGCCATATATACAGTCCCAAGGACAGCATCCATTACAGAGAGATCCCCACGGAAAAGTTGATACCTAAGGCTTGCCCATGAGAGTTACTTAACTCAATGCTATTACTTTACAGCAGTAAGGTGAGAGGCCTGTGAGCTCTGAGCTGTCATATACACTATAAAAAACACCATCACCTTTATTCACCGTTGTAATGTGGAAGAATTTGAGCACCTTAATCACCTTGCACTTTACTGTCACCATTGGGACTTTATATATTATATATGTTAACTTATTGTCACTTTGATATTTATGGATATGACAGAAGTACCTATTGACGCAGTCACCTTTTTACATATTTATGCACATTACCTACTTTACAGTATATGATTTGTTAATTGTTGACAGCGCAACATCATCACCATTTCCAGTACCAGACGTTGGGCTGATCTTCGGGAAGCGGAGAGCAACCTGACTTGGACGGAACTCAATGCTCTCTTCTGTCCGTGATATACATTTCTGGCATAGGAAATTTGCAAGCGGACTCCCTAATACACCAATGACTGAATCCTGGAGAGTGACCCCTCTATCCAGAGGTTTGTGACCAACACGTGTTCCTGGGGATAAAAGACAGCTCTAATGGCATCCAGACTCAACCACAACCTGGACAGATTTGTGTCCAGATCCAGGGATCCTTGGACCTTCAAAGTAGAAGTCATTGCATTTTAGGTGTATGACTTGAAAGGTGGGATTCCCTTTCCTATAAAAGCCCCCTCTTCCAGAAGTGTTGGTTGTCTTGACAGATGCCATCCTTGGTCATAAAGTCCTGCAAGTGGCTGGGTAAGGTCCTTGTCAGTGTTTCCTCCTCTTATGTTAAGAAGATTGTTACTGGTTGGGCCCGATAGCCGTTTGCTCTTGCCCATTCCTTATGGGATTGCTTTTGGACATCCCAGAAGCTTTGGAATTAACTCTTGTGCATCCTGTGATGTACAATTAAGACTGTTTTTTGACTTGCCTGTAGAATCCCATGCCTAGAATTCATCACCGGAAACAGGTCCCTCGAATCTGGTTTAATCTGATATTGCAGTGACTGACATCAATGATGGGTGTTTTTGTTTCCTCTGATTATCAGGATTATAATTGTGTCCACCAACATCAATGCTAGAAGTTATTATGGTGTCCACTAACACCATTGCTAGGCATTGGTATTGTGTCTATTAGCATAAATGCTTGAGGTTATTTTTATGGTCATTGATACTGATGCTGGGATTATTTTTGCTGTCACTGGCACCAGTGCTGGGGATTTTTTATTGTATCTATTCACACCAATGCGGGAGGTTATTATTGTTTCCTCTGACACCAATGTTGGAGGGGTTTTATTGCCAATACTTACATCAGTGATTACTCTTTTCCGTTTAGCGTGCTTTGCAGTATATTGGCAAAAATGTTCAGGCATTGAAGTGTGGTACAACCCATTATTGAATGGGCTACCTGTACTTGATGTGATGCTCCTCAACGTCCAAAAATATGTTACAAATGTGTGGCCGTCTGGAAGCGCAGCCTCTGTAATTTTCAAGCTGACCACCACTAACGTATGGGATGTATACAACTCTCAGCCAGTCTTTTTTTATTCTAGTGTCCTCGTACTTAATTTTTTGATACCTTCTAAAAAAAATGTGGACATAGGATGTACAGTACAGGCAAATATATTAATGATTTTAAAGAAACTTGTGTGTTTTTAAAAGAGATTTGGATTTACTGTACAAACAAGGTGGAAATGTATATTTATCACCTGTACTGACTACTTTCTTCTTTTTCACTTTTCAGTATTGGCGTGTATTACCACTATTGGCTGTAGCAGAAGGAAAAAGTCAGGTAACTTGTAAACTCCAATTTAAACTATGTTTTCTTTTAAATATCCTACCGCCCATCTTATGGGAAAAGTGTGGGAGTGTTAAAAAAAACAAACCTCAAATTATTTATACAAAATTGTCTCCTATATGGGAGAATGAAGTACTTCCTAAATGTTGTGGTTGGAAGATGGTGGGTTTAACCACTTGCCCACTCACTGGGCACATATATACCCGTCCTAATCAGGCCAATTTTCATCTTTCAGTGTTCACATTTTGAGTGACAATTACTCAGTCATGCTGACATTTTTGGCGTTTTTTTTGTTCTTCACACAAATAGAGCTTTCTTTTGGTGGTATTTAATCACCACTGGGTTACTTATTTTTTGCACTATAAATAAAAAAGATGAATTTTTTTTGTTCTCGTTTTTACAAAATTTAGCAAATTTGTAAAAAAAAAAAAAAAAAAAAAAAAAAAAAGATAAATTTTGCCCATAATTTATACTACTATAGATCTTTGGTAAAAATAACCAAAATTGATTTATGTTTGGTCTTTGTGAAAGTTATAAAGTCTACAAGCTATGGTGCCAGTCACTGAAAATTGATCTAATTTCTTGAGACACTAACAAGACAGGATGGTACAAATAGCCCCCAAATGACCCCCTTTTGGAAAGTAGACATTCCAAAGTATTTAGTAACAGGCGTGGTGAGTTTTTTGAAGTTGTAATTTTTTTTCCCACGATCCTTTGCAAGTTGAATTTTTTTTTTCACTAAATGTTCATATTAACAGGTTATTTCTTTCACATGGCATATGCATACTTGCAACTACACCCATTTTTTTATTTTTTGGGTTCTATATGGTGCACAACAGCACTCAATTGCACGCTGCTTGGGGCAAATGTATGCTAAGCCCAAAAAGGGCTAGCATATGCTTGCCTCACACAGAATGAAAAGGACTCGTGGAACAATAGAAGAGAAATGGGCATAAAAAGAACTAACATGAATTTAAAGAAAAGAAAAATACATCTTACAAGACAGAAAGCAGAGCTCATTAATGAAATGTCAACATTTTATTTACACGTAATCATTTTGCCATGACACCTCTCCATCTGGTGATACAAAAAATTCTGCAAACTGATTGCGTATGGTCATGACACGTGCCGTTAACTGCAAGTCTATAAATTGTACTCGCTGACTTTGGCTTCGGTTCAACATTGCTTCTCTCATTGTCCCACAGAAAGTTGTGCAGAACGCAACATGCCAGGACCATTTTAATGGCATTTGCCACATCAAGCTGCATACAGGACAGCAAAACTCTCTATTTGAGCCGATAATTATACATTTTTTTTGTAAATGGCTGAGACCATAGCCACTGTATGGCCTCATAAGATTTTGGGCCAGTCCAAACGCCTCGTCTGCTACCATGACCAATGGCAAGCTGGGTTCCTCAGTGCAGGGTAGAGGCCTGCTGGGAGGAATCTTGAGCCGTTCTTCATGTATTGTAGACGACGTCCAAAGGCCAGAGTGGGGAAGCTTCTTCACCGTGATGTGTTTACCATCAAGGGCACCAATAAAATTGGGGAACTGAGTTTTCTCCCAAAACCCGTCGACAACTGCTTCCCAGATGTCTTCTGTGGGCTTCGACATTACAACTTCATGTACCTCCTCTCATATTGCCACACGTTTCTCTCCTTACCCTGGCCATCGTTGAGACGCCAAGGAGGAAGTAGTGTGGTAAGGAACCTAACGTAACATGAAAATTTAACATAAAAAAAAAAAAAAACAGCATACAAATAAGTCCTACCCCTATCCCTAACCACTAACCCTATCGCCTAACCCATATGTGTACATATTCATAAAATTTCACTTACCCGAGTGTCACAAGCAGCCGTTCCTCCGTTCACACATCATGGTGTCCATCCTCGCCAGCCTTGACCTGAGCCTCTCTAAAAGTTCATCAAAGATTGACACAGGAATGTAAACATCCCTTGTGACAGTAATAGGTGGTGACAGGTACTCTTTATGGAGGGATCGGGGGTCTAAAAGACCCCCGATCCCTCCTCTGCACTTCAAAGTATTCAGATCGCCAAAAACGGCGATTCTGAATACTGTGTATTTTTTAAAATTCGTTGCCATTGGCAGCCGAGTAAACGGGAAATGACGTCGCTTCCGCGTTTACAATTAGAAGGCTGGAACGAAGCCATTCATGCACATCTGCGTATGGTCGGCGGGAAGGGGTTAATAGTGCGTCTGCTGACGCCAGTGCTGGGGTTTAATAGTGCATCTGCTGACACCAGTGCTGGGGTTTAATAGTGCGTCTGCTGACACCAGTGCTGGGGTTTAATAGTGCATCTGCTGACACCAGTGCTGGGGTTTAATAGTGCGTCTGCTGACACCAGTGCTGGGGTTTAATAGTGCGTCTGCTGACACCAGTGCTGGGGTTTAATAGTGCGTCTGCTGACACCAGTGCTGGGGTTTAATTGTGCGTCTGCTGACACCAGTGCTGTTTTTGAAGTTTGAAAGTTTGCAAGCAGCCCCCCATGGGATATGAAAATTTGTCTTGTGGCCCTCAGGTAATTTGAGTTTGAGACCCCAGGTCTACAACCACTTTAAAGCGGAGCTCCACCCATAAAGGGGAAGCTCTGCTTTTCTGCCTCATGCCAGTGCTACATTTGGCACATTTCGGGGGGGGGGGGGTGTACCTGGTTTTGGTGAGATCTCTTGGAAGCTTGGCCCCCCTCCTTACCGTGCCGCCGGGCCATTCAGGAAGTACAGTGCGCATCATGCATGCACAGTAGGGAACTGGCTGTGAAGCCGCAAGGCTTCACTGCCAATTCCCCTTATAGGCAATTGTGGCAGCAGCCCCCGACAACCGATGGCAACATCGGCTGGGGTGCCGACATCCCTGGATTCGAGGACAGGTAAGTGACCTAATATTAAAAGTCAGCAGCTATAATATTTGTAGCTGCTGACGTCTAATTTTTTGTGGGGAGGCTGGACCTCCTATTTAAATACATTTTTGGGTAATGCCCCCCCCAATCCTTAGTTTAAAGATCATGAGAAGAGGATTTGGGTGAAATTTTTAGGCAAAATATGGGAGGAAGTTCTTTATTAATCTTCCATCTGTTTCTCGATCCCCTTCACATAGACTAATACAATCCTTTATCCTTCAGCTAGCATAAGGAACACTAGAATTCCTCTATTCTATTGGACAGATGGATTCTGCAAAATTTTGTAAATGTGACATGGAACTAATTGATTATCAATTGTGGAGATGCCCAAAACTAGTGAGATACTGGGACAATGTCATTTCTAAAATGAGGTATATAATTAATATATTCTTAAGTAACTCCCTTCTTTCTTGCATTTTCGACTACATTGATACCACTGGTTTAGATAATTCTACTCTAATGGCGGTGCAGAGCTCTTTTTCTATCATGTAGAGTATTATTATGATGGATAGCTAATCGTCCTAATACTATACTGTATGTGATTTGTATTATGAAACCTAATCAAATTAGAAAAAGATACAAATGAAAAGAGGCTCTATTAAAAAATATCATTGGAAATGAAATCGCAGGCATGAAATGGGAGAAGAGCGTTGAACGCCTCATATGTGCTAGAACAAGGGATTGCGAATGGTAGAATCCTTTATTTGGTCAGAAGGATGAAGGGAGGTGAAGGAAGATTGCTGAAATCTGACCTGCAAAGTTCCCCCTCCTCTGTTGGGCCACTTATTGGTTAGTGAGTTTTGTCTCCTCATTCTAAAGGTCTTTGTGTCGCTCTGTAGACTGCAAATACCAAGTTACTTTGCTTTTGTTTGGCTATAAAGTCTTTTAGATACAATCTTGAAGAGGGAAAAACCACCATGGAGAGAGTAATGCCCCGTACACACGATCGGACATTCCGATAACAAAATCCATGGATTTTTTCCGACGGATGTTGGCTCAAACTTGTTTTGCGTACACACGGTCGCACAAAGTTGTCGGAATTTCCGATCGCCAAGAACGCGGTGACGTACACCACGTACGACGAGACTAGAAAAGGCCAGTTCAGAACCAAGCGCGGCACCCTTTGGGCTCCTTTTGCTAATCTCGTGTTAGTAAAAGTTTGGTGAGAGACGATTCGCGCTTTTTCAGACTCGTGGTTTTCAGATCGTTTTCTGCGGTTCAGTTTGTGCTTGTGGGTTTGTATCTGCTCTTCAGTGCGTGCAGCAAGTGACGCGTGACTCTTGTCATTCTGTTCTTGTTCGTTCGTTACTGTTTTTCAGGTCGCTCTTCACAGGCCTTGCTGTTCTTCAGTGCGTTCTGTTACTTCGTTCTGAGCAGCCGACCGTTTTCTAGCCATGTTGCGTATACATACTCCTCGTAGAGTTCGTGCTGTGCGGGGGCTTGGTGTTGGGGTCCTGACCTTGACACAAGTCCAGTCCATGAACAGGGTGGGGAGGAGTTCATGGACCAAGAATTGGTTGCTTCAGCGTGACCAGTTCTGTCATATGCCTTTGCTCCGTGAGATCCGTGAGAATAATCCTGATGATTTCAGGAACTTTCTCCGGATGACGGACCCCGTATTTCACAGTTTGTTGGCTTTGCTGACCCCCTATATCAGCAGGCAGGATACCTGCATGAGGCAAGCCATCACTTCGGACGAGACTAGAAAAGGCCAGTTCAGAACCAAGCGCGGCACCCAGGATACCTGCATGAGGCAAGCCATCACTCCGGAGCAGAGGCTAGTCGCCACCCTGCCGTACTTGAAGTTCTCGACAGGCATCTCCCCCTAGGCTCTGGGGATCATTATCCCGGAGACCTGTTCTGCCATCATCCAGGTCCTGCAGAAGGAGTATATTAAGGTAAGATTTTTATCCTTTAATATCACATTTTATTGTATTTAATGTATGATAATATATTGTATTTCTTTCCTCATTCCCTAATTACCATGATTGTAATATGCTGTGAATGTCCCCTTTGTCCTCATGTATGCTTGATATTTTTGTAATTATTTTTGTTGTCCTTCATACACATTTGCCTTCACTTATTTCCCCAGCATGGTCTCCTGGCCCTATATTCACCTAACAATGTATTTTATCTGCTCCATAGTAGTGCTTTACCCCAAACACCCCTAAAATGTGATTTGTGCTTTAAATTCAGGCAGAGTGCCAGAGGCTTTTTTTGGGGGGTCCCCAAATCATTTGGAACCCTCCCTTATCCCAACTGCTAAGTCAGCTGATACCAATTCTCTATCTATCCTCAATCATCTATCTGCTGACTTTGCTAAACCCATACACACTATACCCATCTCTTTTGTGGTCAGATGTATGGATGAATTCCCCAAAGCATGTAGTGCAAGGGCCTGCCTGTATACTTTAAAATGGTAATGTTTAAAGTTTTTGTATCCTATTATTATCTTGATAGGTAATAGCAGAATGTCCAAATGTGCTCAAATGTGTACAGTGTGTTTTTATATCTTTGTATTATGACACTTCTTACCTGTCCAGTGGGCTGCCAATAGTGTAACTAAGGAGGGGATGTTCAAAGTAATACCCATTATTTAGGCATTCATCTCTCAATGAAGTGGAGAGGGTTACCTGTCCAAGAGTTCCCCCCCTATAATGTTAGAAATGGCCCATGAGAAGGGGGGAGGGGGAATATGATTGTTGTACCTTATACTTTGGTCTTTAAAAACTCCCATAAATAAATGTTATCTTGATATTGGCCAAGAATGTTTGTGTCTAATCTTCTTTCCATGTTTATGTGCAAAAAGACAAATTTTTTTTTTGTTTTACTCCACAGTTTCCTTCCATGCCACAGGAATGGCAGACTGTGGCCTCCCACTTTGCCCAGCGGTGGGACTTTCCTAACTTCGGAGGGGCAATTGATGGGAAACACGTCCACATCATCCCACCACCCAACTCGAGGTCGTACTATTATAATTATAAGGGGTTCAATAGTATTGTGATGTTGGCGGTGGTGTCGGCTACTTATGAATTTCTGTATGTGGACATGGGGAAGAATGGCCGGATGTCCGATGGTGGAGTCATCGCCCAGACGGAGTTCTACAAGCATCTCCAGAATGGCAGCTTGGACTTGCCACCTCCAGAAGACAATGTGGAAGGACTCCCATTCGTCTTCGTTGCGGATGAAGCTTTTGCGCTGGGGGACCATCTTATGCGGCCATTCCCGATGAGGACCCTCACCCCGGACCAGAGGGTTTTTAATTACCGGCCGGCCAGAGCCAGAAGAGTGGTGGAGAATACGTTTGGAATCATGGCCAGTCGGTTCCGCCTATTTCATACACCCATACATATGGCGGAGTACAAACTGAATCACATTATCCTGGCGTGCTGTGTTCTACACAACTTTTTACGGCAACATTCTGCCAACTATGCTGGCTCAGTTGGGCCTGAGGCAGGAATTCAAAAAGAACCAACCCTGAGGGCGCTTGAAAGTGGCCGTCCTGGCTTGCCCCCCCTGAGTGCCCGTGATGTCCGGCTAAGATACCTTGAATTCTTTGCGGGTAGGGGGGTTATCAATATGCCCGACAATGTGTAAAACCTTTTTCAAATAAAAAAAAAACAAAATAAGCAAATCTTTGGTGACATTTACTGCTTGTGTTTGTTTTAGCTGACCCTGACAGAAATGTGGTGAGTCCTGAAAATGGCATGATTGTGTAACCTTACAAAGCACTGTTTGGTGTTATTTACTAAAGGCAAAGACACTTTGCACTACAAGTGCACTTGAAACTGCACTTGTAGTGCAAAGTGGATTTGCCCTTAGGAAATAACACCCATTGTCACAGAAAGCAGCAATTAGAGCATCCCAAAAGTGTTGTAGCGTTGAGACAATAATCCACACATTCTTGATTAACAATCTTTTTAATACCTGCACAATCACATGTGCATTTAGAAAAGGTTTTTAAAACAAACCAACATGTTTGTTGTATAACAATTTTTGGGGTCACATTAGAAAAAGTATAAATGTCCATTTAAGATAAAACAGGCATGTTTAAAACCAAGAAGAAAGACACAAATCTTGAACTTACAAAGTTCACATTTGGTAAAACTTGAAAGCAATATCAGACATGAGTATTAAGAAACTGTGTTTGATATTGCGTTCAGATTGGGGTGAAGTCACCCCCGGAAAAGCCAAATTTTGAAGATGCACACAAATTTACGAATGTCAACATGTGCTACCTGCCATCACGGGGGATCAAGGGACGTGTTTTGGGGGAGCAACCCCTTCCTCTCAGCTACTTTATTATTGAGGAAGGGGTTGCACCCCCAAAATGCGTCCATTGATCTCCTGTGATGGCAGATAGCACATGTTGACACACTATGTGCCTCTTCAAAATTTGGCTTTTCTCCAATTTGACAAAAAATTTTAAAATTGTAGCACACCATAAAACAAAGGGATTTGGAGGGGTTTTAAACTCTCCCCAAAACATCAATGATGTTCTTATTTGAAGAACATCATTGATGTTTTTCTTGATGTTTTCCAAGTCCCTATTACACCCAATGATCTCCCCAATCAGGATCTGTGCACTTTCCGAGGTGAAAGGATCTGGATCCACAACATCACGATCACCTAAAAAAGATAGAAACCAAAAAAAAAAACATGTATTATAAATATGCCGGCATCCATCTCTTACCTGAGCCTGTGGTTGCAGACACTCACCTGTTGTGGTGCCAATTTCCACCACGTCTTCCTCCTCCTGCTCTGTTTGTCTTGGGTGGATTTCCCCTTCTTCCAGAGGTGGGGGGGTCTCTGGTCTCCTCTGATGAGGGGTGTCCTCCGAGTCTTTTCTCCCCTATGTAAAAAAAAAAATGGTATACTTAGCACACAGATATTTGAGGGAAGAACTATAAATATGAAACATTGCTTGGAAGTGGGGTACAATTGTCTGTTTTGGCAGAGTTCCAAGATGTAGAATTTTTAGTGTCCTTTGTCAAGCTTCAATACTTTACCTCTTTTGTACAAGCTTCACAGATGGAGACACCCCTATAGTATCCACTGGAGCACCCCCTAATAAAAAGGGTGTTCTTATGTCCCACACTAGTGCTCCAGCATCCAGATGTCTAAACAGCTGCTGAGTGTCCTCTCCTTACACAGAATCTAGTTTGCATTTCATTCTAGTAACAAACCCATCTACACAACCAAATTATTTTCAGACAAGTAGGCCCCAAAAAATGTGGGCAAATGCATATGGCCAAAACAATGGTGTTTTATAGCCCGAAAGAAAAATGTTTGATACGAACGAATAATGTGCCCATGAACATGAAAGTTGACATTTTAAACTGGATTACAGCTAAGAAAAGCACATGGAGCAGCACGAACGTAATAAACACAAAAAGACTAGGAACACAGCACAACTACTTACTTTTTGCAGCACTCTCCGGATCTTTCTGTACTGCTCGTGCTCTCTTAATTTTAGGTTCGACCACTGCTTCCTGAGCTGATCTTTCGATCGACGTACCCAGAAATTCAGGTGCAGACTTTTGCCATGATCTTGGCCTTTCGGACATTGGGGTTGGGGTAAGGTCCATACTTTCCATCATAGTCGGCCTTCTTCAGGATGTCGACCATCTCCAACATCTCCCCAAAGGACATATTTGATGCCTTAAATCGTCTCCTTCTGGATTGGGACGTTTCTGCTACCGGGCTTTCCTCCTCCTCCTCCTCATTGGTGTAAATATCTGACACCTGCTCTGACTCCGCCATGTGCTCTTCCCCACTGCACCGAACAAGAAGGGGAGGGGAATAGACTAGAAAGAACGTCAGGGGCGGGCGGAGTTTCACGCATGCGCAGTGTCTATAAAGCCTAACACGCGTGCATAGTACATACGATCTGTGAGCGAAGGAAGGAGTAACGGAGGCGCCGATCGTGATAACGAAGGTAAGATTTAACATTGGGCCTATACTGCTTCTAGATTGAGGCCTGTATTTGCACAAGTTTAGAAGACTTTAGCCTGACACACATGTCTTGTGTTGTGTCTTGCAGTGAAAATGGATATCTTGAAAGATAAGGACTTTATGGCAATCTTCATTGATATGTTCAGGGAGCTGCCCTGTCTATGGGAGATAAACCACCCTGAATATAAGAACCAAACAAAGAGGAAGGCAGCGCTGGATAATTTTTTGGAATTTGCGGAGACGGTGATTCCAGCGGCAGACATCACCTATTTGAAGATCCTAATTGGTGGCCTGAGGAGCGCTTATCTAAGGGAGCACAAGAAGGTCCAGGATTCCCAGAGATCAGGAGCTGCAGATGACATTTATGTCCCCAGGCTGTGGTACTATGACAGGCTGCATTTTCTGGCAGGTCAGACTGAACCCAGGCCAGCACTCTCCAGTCTTCCTTCCACGCTTCCTCCCCCCCCAGCTGAGGCTTCTGAAGTCCAACCTGGGCCTTCCAGGCAGCAACATGTGGAGGAGCCCAGCTTGAGCCAGGTATAGCATTCCTCTAAATATTTCTGGTTGTCCCATCAATGATGTTAACTAGATGTTAGTTTGGAGTACTAATTTATGATTGTGATTGATGATGCAAAAACTACAACCTTGTCCATTTTTCATACACAGGGAAGTCTCAGCCAAGAGGTGGCCGGGCCAAGCAGGCTGCCTGATATCCAGGTCCCTCCCCTACACATTCAAAGACAAAGTGGCAGGAAGAGAAGTAACCTGGAGGAGGCTGCCATAGGCCTCTTTTGGAAGGCTACAGAGGCCCTGAGAAGCCCCCACAGTGTGGAGGAGGACTTTGCTGGCCTAACTGCCTGCAAAATGCTGCAGATGGAGGAGGGCCAACGACTCCTGTGTGAGTCCTTAATTTTGGAAGCTCTCAATAAGGGGTTGAGGGGCCAAATAACATGTGCTACCCACATTTGTGACCTCACACATAGTCCTCCTCCTCCTCCAGGTCCTACTACTCCTCCTCCAGGTCCTACTACTCCTCCTCCAGGTCCTACTCCTCCTCCTGCCACATCTCCAGCACCAGAGCCACAGCCGGGAAGGAAGTGTGGAAAGAAGACCAGAGAGTGATGACCCTGGGTCCAGTCTGGTCTGGAAAAAGATGCAGCCTCTTGTAGTACCACATCCTGGGGACACAGATGTCATCTGCTGCTTTCCGGATCTCTGGGACTTCTGGACCAGACTGCACTCCCTTAGATATGGACTCCTCAGGCCACCAATTTTGCAAGAAAAGATTTGATGTCTGCCCTGGGGGTCCAAGGCTTCGCCAATTTCTGATGTTTCTCCAGCGTTGCCTCCCTCTTTGTTTGGTTCTGAGCCCTTAATAAAGGATTTTTTGTTTCAATTTTACACGCCTATGTGTGTTTTCCTTAAAAAAGGACTGTTTGTTTGTGAGGATTCAGGTACATTTCAAAAATACAATGTGAAATTAACAAGGGACACCAACACCAAGCAACCTTCTTTAGATTAAATAATACAAGATAATAATGGTGTTGTGGTAACTTGACACACAAAACACACACAAAAATATTATGGAGTAAAACTAAAAATAAAATAAAACAAAGATCAGCCTTGAAAAAAATACAAACCCCAAAAAAAAAAAAAACAGCCTTGGAAAAAAAAAAAAAAAATAAAACATCAAAAAAAATTTTGTCAGATGTGACAAATCAAAATTTATTGAGGGAATCACGATAAATAATAAAGAAAGAAGTTTGTGTGAATATGAGCAGCAAAACTACTTAATTCTTCTCACATTATAAAGAAGAAGAGAGTGCGCTGTATTAAACCATTTTTTACATTGCAGCGTGACGAAAGTGCTGTATCCATTGCGAACGCTAATTTTACCAGACTGAGCTGTTCCGTCTCGGAATTTCTTCTGAGCACGTGTGGCACTTTGTGCGTCTGAACTGGCCACACACAGTCGGAATTGAGGCAAACCGGATTTTGTTGTCGGAAAATTTTATAGCCTGCTCTCAAACTTTGTGTGTCGGAAAATCCGATGGAAAATGTCAGATGGAGCCCACACACGGTCGGAATGTCCAACAACACGCTCCGATCGCACATTTTCCGTCGGAAAATCCGACCGTGTGTACGGGGCATAAGTCTCCAAATATATGTTGCCAACATCCCTAAGAATTATATAAGACAAGAAGTACCCGCCGGTACTGTGGGACTTTATGAGCAAACTACAATGAACAATATAATAATTAAAAGATTTGAACAAAATTTATTGAAATATTACAATTGTATTGGTGCAAACATCACCAAGAAAGCACAAAATACAGTATATCAAAACTCATAAAGAGCTGATGAATGACGTAGAAGTTGCTTCTCATCAAGCCCTAGGGCCCCCCCCCGGTAATTTTTTGCTATTTGACACTGCACTACTTTAACTGGTGATTGCGTGATCATGCAATACTGTAACCAAACAAAATTTTATATAATTATTTTTTCCACACAAATTGAGCTTTCTTTTGGTGGTATTTGATCAACACTGGGTTTTTTATATTTCTTTATATAAATTAAAAAAAGGCTGAACATTTTGAAAAAAAAACAATATTTTTTACTTTCTGCTATAAAACATATCTAATAAAAAAATTAACAAATTTAATTTCTTTATAAATTTGGGCCAAAATGTATTCTGCTACATGTGTTTGGTAATTTTTTTTTACAATAACTGTATATTATTTGGTGTGTGTGTGTGTGTGTGTGTGTGTATACTGGAATTTTTATTTCTTTATTTTTATACTGGTAATGGGGCCAATCAGTGTCTTATAGTGGGACTGTGATAGTGTGATGGTGGGCATCTTTCCATCTATTAAATCTTCTGCCCTGGTTGTTTTAACTTTGGATAGTAAAACATTTTTTTTTTTTTGCAAGTAAATACCTTATACAGCCCACTTCCTGTTGACTGGTATTTAGCCTAGGCGCTTGACATCATGCACAGCTCTCTCTATCACTCTCGTGAGAGTTTGCCAGGAAAGGGGGGGGGTGAGTCATAAGAGGGCCAATGAAAGCTGCGGAGTTGCAGAACTAGAGGTGTGCCTCTGTGTAAATCCAGTAAGAAAGTTTTTTTATTACAAATTATGTGAGTAGACTGCAGTCCCTCTTTAACATTGTGTAATTTGTGTGATATGTGCTGCTTTTACTAAGCGATCTTAGTAAAAGCATCAAATGCCACCAAAAGAAAGCTTGATTTGTGTGAAAAAAAATCATATAAATTTTGTTTGGTTATAGTGACCACGCAATCACCAGTTAAAGTAGCGCAGTGCCGAAGGTCAAGTGGTTAAGGTAATTTGAAAAAGGTTCAGTTAAATTACATTAGGCTTGGAAAGATACTTGGAATTTCAAAGTCTGATCTTTGCAATTGCAGTGAAATCAGAATGAATTAACCACACACATACTTCATAGTTTGGTTATTCAGTCTACTAAATTTAGAATAAATTTGCATGAGGTTGCATTAATCACTGACAGAGCATAGCTGTCTACCGGATTGATTATAAAATTGACTAGATTGTTTAGTTAGGCCCTCTTACTACACAGGATAGAACTCAACGTGTGTAGCCAGTATAAATGCCTAACACCCATTACAATCTCTACATTCAACCAGTTTTCTCTAATTGATTGGGAGAGGACTTTCTTTGCACCCCTTGATATAGCGGGATATCACATTGTAATAAGTGTGTGTGTAGCTATTTATGTTGCCAAAAAAGTATTCATAATCTCAACTGTTAAAGCCTAACTGAAGTCACAGAAATTGATATAAGGTCAAAAAGTCATTGTTCTAACGACCTGCTTTTTCATAGCCTAAACCCTCTGTTGCACAGGGTGTCTAAATATGACTGTACAATCAAATAGGCTCTACCAACACAGGCCTCTCTTCTGTGCCCGGGACCTGCTGATCGGCTTCTGCTGTGACAAATCATAGCACAGCCAGGGCAGCATGCACGTAAGCCCTCTACCCGGAAGCGCTGATCACGTACCAGATAGTTGACCCAGCGCACAGTGTCTGCCCTGCAGCAGTATATCTGCGTAGGGCGGTCGGGAATTGGTTAATACCTGGCACACATTTTCTAGTAAATATAATAGAGCATTCTATTTTATATAGTGTGCACAGTGTTTTTTTTTTTTGGCACCATGTGCATTGTCAGCTGAAACATTCCGTATTAGAATTTAGTACAGAGCAGCATTCCTTTGTGATTAAACCTGTGTGCTGTTTCTGGCACGTGTGCTGCTGGCAGCAGCTCATTTTCAAGGATGCCTAGATCATATAATCTAAGACTCAGATTTTTCTAAAATTCTCTCTACTGTACTTTAAGCACATAGATGCCAATACTGCTAATGTGAGTGTACAGTCATGTAAAAAAAAAAGTAAATTCACCTCATAGAAATGTACTTTTTCAACACATTTGAACAGGCAGGACAATCGATCTTCATTCAAATAGTGCCTGCAGAAAGATGCCAATGATTAAAGCCTCCTAAGAATATGCTGGTAGAACTGTAGTCGTATTGAAACGTCTGATATCTAAGACCTGGTTCTCCTTGCTAGTGATGTGCAGTGTCATCTTGCCAGGTCAAAAGAGACCTCAGAAAGAAAGGTGTGGATGCCTATAGGATTTTTAAAAGATTTTCAATTTTTTTTAAATCGATTTTTCCAAGGTAAATTAAGCTAGCAAATTCGCAGCTGACGGAGGATAAAATAAGTCTCCGACACTCCAAAATTTCATTCTGGAATCTATAAGGTAACTTTTGCAACAGTTGGTGTAAATGTGTACAGTGCTCCGCATAAATGAGTAAACCCCAACAGATTTGTCATAAAACTTTCCTTTCCTTTCAGAATCAACATTTTCTGTGGGACACTATACTACAATATACTCCCACAAATGCAGGCCATTGATTGCAAGATTTGTTCATTTGCACACACAGAAATATTTTTCATAACAAATTCATTCAAGACCATGTTGCAAAAATGAATACACTCCAGTGAAAATCTTAGTGCTGTTTCACACAGGGGCAACACGACTTGCAGGCCGACTCTGTGAAGCGACCTGCACACAACTTCAAACGACTTTTGTATAGAAGTCAATGCAAGTCGCCTGAAGTCGCCCCAAAAGTAGTACAGGAACCTTTTTGTAAGTCGGAGCGACTTGAGTCGCTCCTATTAGAACGGTTCCATAGTACAGAACGGGACGCGACTTGTCAGGCGGCTAAGTCGCCTGACAAGTCGCCCCTGTGTGAACCAGGAATAAGGAGCGAAGCTAAATTTTATACAACAAAATCCTAATCAACAAGAATTTAACTACAGATGAGTCTAATGTTTCATTAACCATTTGCCGACCAGCCGCCATCCTCTATTACGCGAATCGCTGTAGCTGTACTTCGGTTCGTGTAATACAGTGGGCGTGCGCACTGCGCTGGAGGCACGTGACTGGCAGCCGCAAGGTCCCCCGCGATCGCTCCACAATAGAGCCAGAACGGGGATCTGTCAGTGTAAACGAACAGATCCTCGTTCTGACAGGGGAGTAGAGAGAGATCATCTGTTCCTAGTAATCAGGAACAGCAATCTCCCTCCTCCTCCAGTCAGTCCACTCGCCCCACAGTTAGAAACACCTCCCTTAACCACTTGATTGCCCCCTAGTGTTAACTCTTTCCCTGCCAGTGTCATTTATACAGTAATCAGTGCATTTTTATAGTATTTAAAGTGATTGTAAACCATAGCATACTAGCTCATTATGAAATGCTTACCTTAGATTGACACTGTTCCAGCAGTCCCCGTACACCGCTGTGACTGGTGACATGTCTCCTAGAGTTGTTTCCGGGTTCACGGGCTCCGGCGCTGCGATTGGCCAGAGCCGCGATGATGTCACTCCCGTGCATGCGTGCGGGAGCCACCGGTCATGGCACAGCTGCTGAAGAAACGGCACGAGCAAGCCGCTTCTGTAATGCGCATGCGCCGATGACGTCGGCGCAAGTGTATATGGTAAATATCTCCTAAACCGTGCAGGTGTAGGATATATTTTTATAACCTACAGGTAAGCCTTATCTTATCTTAGCTTACCTCTAGGTTCAGGTGGTGTAACTAGGTTTACAACCACTTTAACCTGTGTTGGAGGTGTGCCAAGAAAAAGCCTTTGTGGTCAAAAAAGAACATTAGAGCAAAACTACAGTTAGCCATTGATCCACCAAGGAAGGGCTGAAAAATAAGAAGTGGAGGGTTTTGCACTGACCCAGTCAAAGCACTGTTTTGAACCCTATTAAAATGTTGTGGGGGAATGGAAATGGGAAGTCCATGCACAGAAAGGGATTTTGCATGGAGTAGTCAAAATTGTTTGATTTCAGAGACTGAAACTAAAGAGAGACTAAAGGGGGCAATGGCAGCTTTAGAGGCTAAGGGTGTACTTACTTTTTACACACTACACCATTACATTTATTGATATTTTTGTTAAATAAATGTATTAAAAAGGCAAATTCGAGTATATTGCCTTTTATCTGTAGGCACTATTTAACCACTTGCCTACTGGGTGGGCACTTATACCCCCTTCCTGCCCAGACCAATTTTCAGCTTTCAGTGCTCTCACACTTTGAATGTAAAATACTCAGTCATGCAACACTGTACCTAATAATATGAAATTTTGTAATTTCTTTTTCTTTTGGTGTTATTTAATCTGCACTGGGTTGTGTTTTGTTTTGTTTTTTTGCGCTATAAATGAAATTTTGAAAAAAAAAAACATTTTTCTTCATTTCTGTTTACAAAAATTTATAGGTAATTTTTCTTCGTAAATTTTTGGCCAAAATTTATACTGCTACATTGCTTTGGTAAAAATAACCCAAATCGGTGTATATTTGCTCTGTGTGAAAATTAGTCTACAAGCTCTGGTACCAATCATTGAAAATTGATCACACCTGATGTACTGACGGCCTGTCATGCCAGTACAGTACAAATACCCCCAAAATGCTCTCTTTTTGTAAAGTAGACATTCCAAAGTATTTAGTTAAGTGACATGGTGAATTTTTAAAGTTGTGATTTTTTTCTCCACAATTCTTTGGAAAATGAAGATTTTTTTTCCAAAAAATGTTCATATTTAACAAGTTATTTCTCTCACACAGCATGGGCATACTTGCAACTACACCCCAAAACACATTCTGATACTCCTGAGTATAGCGATACCACATGTGTGAGACTTTTTTACAACCTAGCCACATAAAGAGACCTAACATGCAAGTAGTACCTTCAGGTGTTCTAGGAGCATAAATTACCCATCTAATTTCTTGACTACCTATTACACTTTTAAAGGCCCTGGAGCACCAGGACATGGGAATTACCCACAAAGTGACCCCATTTTGAGAAGCAAACACCCCAACGTATATTCTGAGGCATAATGAGTCTTTTAAAAATGTAATTTTTTTCCACAAGTTTTTGGGCAATGTGGAAAAAAAAGAAAACCTATTTCTAAAGCACAGCATGGAAATACCAAGAATTACACCCTAAAATGCATTCTGCTCCTTCTCCTTTACACATCTGATTTCCTGAAAACCTATCACATGTTTGAAGGTCTTTCCTATTTCTAACACATAGCATGTACATACCAAGAAATACACACCAAAATACATTCTGCTGAGCAAAGGGTAAACAAAAGATTACCTGTGGTTTTAGTAGTGCAGTGGTCCACAGGAGAGCATTAGTCCAGTTAGGAGGCAGGGACGTGGTCAGGGTCAGTAAAAGGAATCATCCAGGCAGCAGGCAAGAATACTGTTCTTAGTCAGTACAGGCAGCAGGCAGATATATTGTCAGCACAGGCAAAGTATTGTTCCAAGCAACAGGCAGGAACATGGTCCATGAAAAGTCCTGGGCCAGTGCAGACAGGGATATGGTCAGCACAGCCAAAGTACAAAGTATTGGTCCAGGCAGCAGGCAGGAACATGGCCCATAAAAAGTTATAGGTCATTATAGGCAGCAGGGAGAGATATAGTCAGCCCAGCCAAAGTATTGGTCCAGACAGTAGGCAGGAAGCATATTGGGGACATTGAAAACCGGTGTCCCTTCTAACGCCCCCTCTCCATACCCGACTTTTTTTGGCATCTTCGGCCCCCTTCTGTTGGTGGAATGCTCTCAGGGAATCGGCGCTCATGAAGTCTGCTCACAGCATCAGAGCGCATGTTTCCTTGGAGGGGGATCCTTGCTGGTAGATAGGGACGTGACTATTTCTTCTATAAATTTGAAGAAGCTGCTGGATCTTTCCATGGATTTGGTGTAGGTGACACAAGCATTATAAATGGCCAAATGAATAAGCTAAATTGCTATTTTTTTTTGTACCAGAAATGGGACCTTCTTGTAGCTAAATAGGGCTGCAGCATCTGATCATTGAAATCCACCCCTCCCATGTAGAGATTATAATCTTGGATACATGCAGGCTTTTGGATAAGACTGTCTTCCTGGAATTTCCACGGTGGTGTCATTGTGGATCGTGGACAGGATGTATACATCTCTTATCCTTCCACTTCAAGGCCAGCACTTCCTCATTGCTCAGACTTGCTGATTCCCCCCTTTTGTAGCCTTGTGGTCACTAAATTTTGTGGGAAGCCCTGTTTTTTCAGGTGGTACCGCAGGCCAAGGTTTTCTCATGGTGCAGGTGACAGAAAAGGGGTAGAAATTAGAAATTATCAAGGTAGATCTCATAACCTTTTTGGAAAAGTGGAACAGCCAGATCCCAGACCATTTTTCTAATTGTGCCGATGTAGGTTTGGCACTCGTGGCCGGGAGTCTTCGCCTTGGTACACGTGGAACACATACAAATATCCAGTGGTTCTTTCACAAAGCTTGTAGAGCGTTACTATATATCTGGCCTTTTTGCTGGGAATGTATTGCTTGATTCCCAGCCAGCCATTGAAGTGGACAAGGGACTCATCCACACACATGTTTTGGTCAGGGACATAAAGTTCAGCAAATCTCTGGGGAAAAAAAGCAGGCAAATGTATAATTTGTTATAGTTTGGATGATCCCGGGGAGGGCACTGAGTATTGTCACTGAAATGAAGAAAGCGCATAATCATCTCATAACATGACCTGTGCATTACAGCAGAATAAAAGGGCATGTAAAGGATGGGGTGGGTGGACCAGTAAGCATGTCCTTCATTATTTTTTTGGAAGGCCCATGGTAATGGTGAGGCCCATAAATAACTTAAATTTGCCACTCATACGGCTGGGCATAGGAGGAACTGGGGTTGTTGGCAATATACTGTTGGGCAAAAATATTTGTCTGTTCTACGATAAACTAAAGCAAATTGTCAGACAAAAATTTATTTTAAAAAAATCTATAATTTTTGGTGTTGGCCTGCACATCTGGCTGTGCGGTGAATGGGGATTACTTGCTGATCTCAAGTTGGAATGCAGCCATAATGGTTTGGGTCATCCAGCAGTGATCACCGCAGGTAATCACTGGCTGTGCAGTGAGCTGGGAATAGCTGCAGCTGCCGGCGACCTTTTTATAGTGAATGGGGCCAGCGACTGCACCTGGCTGCTGAGAGCTGAAGTAGGAATCTCATATTCCTGCCACTGCCTTTCACACTGGCCCTAATTGCTGGTGTAATTGTAGAAATAGTCCCTGCTCCTCACTCTGCAATTCCAGCTCTCACTGGAGCAACAGGTTGAAAATGGATCAGGTTCGGCTACCCCTGGCATGGCTGTCAACTCTGTGCTGAATGGTGGAGGTAGCTGTCATGTGGATAAATGGATCCTGACAATATTGTCAAGGTCCTTACTGAAGGTAGCGTGGCTGTGCCTCGTCAGCTGTATCCTGCTATCAGCTGGCTCTGGGCCCCCCCGGAGTATATTAGTAAATGTACTCCTGTGACCCATAAGAGACGTATAGGTAAAAAAAAAAGTTTGGCCATACTATTCTTTCAACTATAGGATTAAATGTCCGAAAATTTTGTGCACTTACTGGAGCAGAGAGATTGTATGGGAAAGCATGTGACACTGATCATCCACTGTCCCTGATTCTCAAGTTGAGGAAACTAAAGCTAAGTAGGGGGATATGTACCTCTTTAAAAAGTGTCCCTGAATATTTGTAGTTTTATAAATCAACCTGTAAATATGCTGATAACAGATTTATTTGCTGCTGGATCTGCAAGTACATCCTGCCAGTCATTGCTTTCCTTCTCATTGTGTAATTTCTGTAATTACTCCTGATTTATTTGGTCTTCAAGAATGAACATTCCAGGCCCTGGGCAAAATAGCTTGCAAGCTAGATGTGAATGTATGCTCTAGTATTCATGGTCTGTGTTCAATGATTAATTAGCACTTTTTATATGCTGCTCAGATGCTCAGGACTGAGATCTAGTTGCTCAAAATTGTACAGCATGCTTGATAGATTATTAGTAATTGTAAAAGCTCAGCCTCCTCTTCTGGGGTCCTTCACCGGTGCTCCTTCTGTTTGTGCAAAATCATAGAAAACCGTTTCCTATGAATGTGCATGTGCACTACTCTCTATTCACAGGATTTCATTGGCAGCGACAGGAGTGAATGGCTCCCATTGCTGCCTCTGCAGGGAGACAGGAGAGAACTGCTAGAGAAGGGCATAGTGCTGTATTGAGTGAGGACTTGAGCAAGTATAAGAGGCTGGGCGGATACAAATACTGGGACATTTGACCTTAATGCAGAGAGCGAATCCCAGAGTGTTTGGGTATAAACTTACAAGCCAACCTCAATGCACTGTTTAGTTGGGTGACTGTGGCAAATGAGAGAAAAGAGAAATACAAATTTTGCCCCTGTATAAGATCATTAGTAAGGCCATATCTAGAATATGCAGTTCAGGTTTGGGCACAAGTTAAAAAAAAAAAAGGATATTGGAGAACTGGTGACAGTGCACAGAAGGGTAACCAAGCTGATAACATGTTAATTCCCCTCCATGTTAGCCTATGTATCCATGCACATTATAGGCATTTTCAGTGTGCGTGGACACACAGGCTAACATGTAGATGCGTTAACAGGCAGAGAAAAGTAAAAGCTCAAAACTGCTCAAACGCTTGTAGGAGAGCAGCTTCTTTGAGCTGCGGTGTGCATGAGGCCTTAGAGATATGAAGGAGCTCAGCTATAAGGAAAGATTAGCTGAACTGAATATATTCTCTTGAGAAGAGAAGATTAAGGGGGGATATGATCAACATGTATAAATGCATAAGTGGTCCAAATAGTGAACTTGGTGAAGTTATTCTGTCATCACAGAGGACAAGGGGGCTCTCTACATCTGGAGGAAGAGAGATTTACCTTTAAAATACAGAAAGGCTTCTTCAGAGTAATGCCGCGTACGCGCGATCGCACATTCCGACAACAAAATCCATGTTTTTTTTCCGACGGATGTTGGCTCAAACTTGTCTTGCATACACACGGTCACACAAATCTTGTCAGAAATTCCAATCGTCAAGAACGCGGTGACGTACAACACGTACGTCAAGCCAAGAAAAATGAAGTTCAATAGCCAGTGCGGCTCTTCTGCTTGATTCCAAGCATGCGTGGAACCGCATCGAACAGTGGGTGTGGCCAAATTGCTCTAACAGTGGAAGGATCTTAAAGGGGAAATACCAGGGCTGCACAGTTGAGTGTGCTACAGAGTTCATGTTGCACTGTCGTTCACAGGCCGTCACATCTCACTTCCACCCCTCCTTGGCTCTGACCTCTGCTCACTTCTCCCCCATCCCCCACCTCTGCACACATCTGCCTCTGCAGCCCTCATCTCTGCACCCCCCCCCTCCCCCCAAAAAAAAAGCATCCTCTCGTCTCACCTACCCGGCCCATCTCTAGTACCTCTCAGCAGTTTAGGTGGCTCGGCCTCTCTCACTTGCAGGGAGCTCATTGGTCTGCATCTGAGCACCCAGGCACATATGAGGATCACAGTGCAGTTTACCACATGATGCCCTATCCTTTTAATTTTAATTTAAAATTTAATATAAAATTTTGCAGATTGGTAATTTTTCTTCATACATTTAGACCAAAATGTATACGGTTACATTTCTTTGCTGAAAAATAACCCAAATTGGTGTATAATATTTGTTCTGTGTGAAAGTAATGCCGTGTACACACGATTGGACATTCCGACAACAAAATCCATGGATTTTTTCCGACGGATATTGGCTCAAACTTGTCTTGCCTACACATGGTCACACAAATCTTGTCGGAAATTCCGAACGTCAAGAACGCGGTGACGTACAACACGTACGACGAGCCGAGAAAAATGAAGTTCAATAGCCAGTGCGGCTCTTCTGCTTGATTCCGAGCATGCGTGGAACTTTGTGCGTCGGAATTGTGTACACACGATCGGAATTTGCGACAACGGATTTTGTTGTCGGAAAATTTGAGATCCAGATCTCAAATTTTGTGTGACGAAAATTCCGATGGAAAATGTCCGATGGAGCTTACACACAGTTGGAAATTTCAACAACAAGCTCCCATCGACCATTTTCCGTCGGAAAATCCGACCGTGTGTGCAAGGCGTTAGTCTACAAGCTATGGTACCAATCATTGAAAATTGATCACACCTGATGTACAGACGGCATCTGAATCTAATTTTTTGAGGCCCTAACAGTACAAATACCCCCCAAATTACATGGCATGGTGAGTTTTTCGAAGTTTTAATTATTTATTTTTTTTTTACAATTATTTGGAAAAAATAAAAATGTCATATTAACAAGTTTTCTCACACGGCATAGGCATATTAGATAAATGATGAAGAAACTCCTGCGCTGTCAGAAATACCTATGCTAAGGGGCACTGCTGCAACACCTAAATGGCTGATCCAAACAGACAAAAGTGGTATGAATAAAGTGAGTGGTGATTGCGCTGTGATAAAAAGGGGAAGGGGGGAAGAGGAAGGGGAAGGGGCTAGCTCAAATGTATAGAAAGGTGAGTGAAAAAATAAAAAAATTTATTTAAAAAAGTATAATAAGCATGAGGGCTAGTATCATACTAGCACATGAAAAATATTGTAAATACTGAAACAAAAGAAAAGAAAGTTCTCAGTGCAAAAGGGCTAGTATCATACTAGCACATATGTGGTAACTCAGCAAATACTTATTGGTGACTCCAAGTAAATAAATAAATGGTGAACAATCCCACCACCTAGTAGTACAAAGTGCTCAAACAATGAGTCATCAGTTCCAAAAAGGCAAAATGAAAAAATTATACAAAATATAACAGTATAATGAAATGTAATAAAGTGCGGTCACATGGGCACTAAATCTGAATAGACTGAGGAAACAAAATTGCCTAAAACGTATAAAAAGCTATAAAATGAGTGACAAATACAGTGTGGGTACAAAAAAATATATCTATATATATTGAACCAAATAAAAATATATAAATCAAAAAAAGTCCATGTGCATGAGGGCTAGTATCATACTAGCACATAAAAAATATTGTAAATACTGAAACGAAAAAAAAAGGAATCTCAGTGCAAAAGGATTAGTATCATACTAGCACATATGTGGTAACTCAGCAAATTCTTATTAGTGACTCCAAATAAATAAATAAATGGTGAACAGTCCCACCACCTTGTAGTACAAAGTGCTCAAATAATGAGTCATCAGTTCCAAAAAGGCAAGTCCACAAGCCACAGGAAAGGGAAAAAAGTCTTCAGTGGGGACACTTCTGTGCTCGCAAGCAGCTCATCTTACTGCTGCAAGACAACAGCTTGTAATCCAATAACAAATCACCAGCAGGCAAGGGTCCCATCCAGTAGTTCAGGCGATTCGGGTGGTGGGTGTGCAGGATGGTATATAAAAAACATAAGCAGACAGTATATAGTATAACTCCGTGGCGGCCAGAGTGGAAAAAGGGACAGGACACAGAAGGGGGATGCACTCACTTTTGTAAAATGAGTGTGGGCGTCAATCCAACGAACGCTGAGTTCGTATACCTCAAAAGGGTGTCTTCAAACCGTCCCCATTTCCTCAATGCTCGTCACAATGGGATGAATATATGTGGAGTGTTGGAAGAGAGTGCACATAGGGTGATCCCGTATATAAATCAGTTTATTAGATTAAAAACAACATAGTACACTTACATTTGGCAGAAGGCTGTAGTAAAAAGCATCCACGAGCACCGAGCTCGTATCCTATCATCAGTCTGACAGTTCCCGTGCTCCAATCCTGACGCGTATTGTCACGTCACATGACTTCATCAGAGGATCATAGGCATATTGTCACCATTTTTTTTTGAGCACTTTTTGTACTTTGGTTGCACTGTATTGTTGGAGCTATTTTTGCACAGTATTTAGATTTCATTTAGGTTTGTGTTTATGGTAATCTATTATACTCTCAGAAATAGACATCAGTTTTGGGGGGTGTATTTAGGGATTTTAGACCAGTGCTGCTTTTCTTTGCTCTTTTTCATACTTTCAAACTGTATATATATTTATTAGCAGAGGCCCTAAAGAATAAAATGGTGGGTTTTGTATTTTTTTATGTCACGCGGTATTTGAGCAGCAGTTTTTCAGACGTGATTTTTTTGGGGGGGGCAAAAATACACTTTAATGAATGTTAATGCACACAAACACATAGTTATAGTTTTTTTATATATATGTAGCACTTACCCCCGAAGGAGCTACTGGTTATTATTTTGGGACTTTGCTGCTACCCCTTACTCACAGTTCATCATACCAGAAACTTAGAGTCTATACTGTGCCTTGCACCCACTGATATATGCACCAGTCACTTCGTTCTTTTTCCAATGCTTTTTATTGAATAACTTGATCAGTAGAGGTATGGAGGGTTTAAGGGAAAGTTCAGATACCTTGTGCAGATCACTGAGGAACTTCTAGATCCCGTAGACAAGTACTCCTTCAGTCAACGGATCTTGCTCATCCGGATAGGGCTCTCTCACTGACCTTGCAGCCGGAATGATGCACGAACAAAAAGTCTCTGCCACAGACTTGATAAGAACAATAAAAGTTGAACGATCCTCTGCCACGGGATTTAGTATTAGTTGAACGATCCAACACAGTACCAATAATTCCTATAAGCCATTCGGCAGTACTGTGAGGTAGGTTGGTTAAGATGCATCCTCCAATTGAGTCACCAGGCTCCTCTTGAGATACCAGCCTTTCGCTCTCCAAGATGAGTCCTCCCCCGGATCTTTCAATTGCTCGGCTTCTTCCCGCAGGACAGACAGCACAGGATCACCTCTGAACCAGTAGGCCCCAGATAGCTTCTGGGCCTACTCGCAGTCACATAGCCTCGGGCCAGCAGGGCCCCAGAGACAGAAAAAGAGTTGTCACATACCTTAGGCCAGGAGGTGTGAGAGAGAACAAAATGGTGTCTGCCCCTTAAGTATCCTTTCCCAGAATGCACAGCAGTGAACCACTCCCACTGGGCTGTTTCTGGAGAAAGAGGACACTCAATACACCTTAGCCTGTTGCCCATCCATCACTGGCCTGCAGTGACAACGACACCTACGGACGACAGTGTGGAACTGCACGCAACGCAGCCAATGCTGGAACAGAGGCTAATTTAGCCATAATATTAAATCTGAACTATATACAGAACAGATACCCATTAAATATACATATGAGCACCTGGTCAACAGGAGCAGGGCGCTACATACTACCCCCACTCAAAAAGACGATGTCCTCAGCATCTGAAAAAAAATGGCTCTCAGTCCTGAGAGTTAGTATCTGAACCACAAAACTTGGATGGGAAGGGAAGGGTAAGAAATAAGAAAAGTTATAGATTTTAAAACATGAACGCACAATAAGATCACATTAATATGCATTACAACCCCTCACTCTCTGTCTAAACCACCCACTCTCCAGCAGCTTGAGAGACGATCCGATTCACCTGAAAAAAACACAAAGACACACAAACAAAATATGAACCAGCATTTCTGTACATCAAGAAGCAAAGCTGCACTTCCTAAGAAATTAAACTTTCCTTCCTACTTTAAGTACAAACAGGCTAAACTGTAACTTAAATGTCCAATTCTCTCTATGGGCGACTCCCAACACCTAGTGGCAGAAATTTAGTATGACAAAGCCTTGAGGTAAAAAGTGCTGAAGTAAGTGAAAGCTCTTGACAACAAAGTTCTCACCAACCCTGACACTATCTAACTATGCTCCCCATAGTCTCTATTTTTTTTCTTGGCAAAGTGAGGAAAAAAACACAACAGTCCCTGTGGATAATCACCAGTAGAATCGGGGATCTGGCAGAATCAGTGTTTTCCCCTGTTTATCCACAGTGGTAATGAAGTAAACAATATCATCCTTTCCAGGCCTGCAGATGACCACCTTGTCAGCATAGATGTGCCGGCCATAACCCCAATGCAGTAGGCACCCACTGAACCGTTCATCCATAGCAGCAGAATGGCCAGCTCTCCGGAAAGGTTTTGGCACACACAAATAGCTTCACCATACCACTGCTCTCGGTTGGCCTCGAATTCCTGCATAATTTCTTTAGTAACATAAGGAAACTCCAGACCATACTCTGTGGCAACTCGTTTGGTGAGCACTCTTTGCAATCGGCCAAGTCTAGGTAAAGCTCTGTTTTTTCCCAGACCAGGAGGCACACAAGAATTTGGAGATTTGCGCACCATAGATCGGATGGGCATCTGTTCAGACTCAAACGAACTAGTAACCTTGGACAATGTCTCTTTAGTAGTGCTGTGTAGCTCCACACTAGGTGATGTCTTCCCAGAATCCATAGCTATCCAGTCTGAGAAAGTAAAGGCAGAGGCAACATCTTCACCCTGAGCCCACAACAATTCTTGTGACATTGTCTCAAACAGATCATCGTCACCGGAGATATCTAAAAGAGAATCTATCTCCGAGTCTCTCAACTCCTCCGCAGGCAAATATTTACAGACAGTCCCAGATATGTTTTCCCTTGATATCTCACCCGTTCCTGTTGTGGATTTTTCCGGGTTCATATTCTCCTCCGGCTCCGGTTCCGGTAGTCTTTGGGGTAGGCCTTGACCACGGCCGTGGGGAAGCCTTCACATATCCCACCTTCCTGTAGACAAGTGCAGCGGGGACAGGTGTAACAGAAGTAGTAGCAATAGTGATGTCCGTTGATGGAGTGGTAACAGCGACATCTCCCTCAGGAACACTCACAGTAACAGATGGGACAAGGGTTTGTTGGCCTCCAGCAGCAGTGGCAGTAGTTTCCGCTGTAGCGGTCCCTGTAGCCCAGTCCACTCGGTAAGCACAGGGCAACATTGTAGGTTGCTCCACAGCGAACAGGTATTCTCCGCATTGCAAACATCGTATGGCCAGTCCCTCGCACTTGTGGCACAGCATACCTAGCCGCTCAATGTCTCCAATAGTGTACAGCACAAACCGCCCCTGCGGCTTCAGGCGGATGCCGGTATCCATCAGCAGGGTTCCGGTTAGCATGGCACCTGCAGCGGTGCTTGTAGGGAACATCTTGGACCCCATGGCAGACGGTATCAGTGAGAAAGAAGACATGGCTGCACTCCGATCTTCTCAGTATGCTTACGCAGCCTTGTTTCTTTGGCGCCAGACACACCCACACGGAACTCCTCCCTCTTGCTCTTTTCAGTCATGTAGCTCCCGGGCCTACTCGGCTCCACCCGTAGCCTACGCACTTAGACAGTGATCCGCACTTAACCCTTTTTTGACCAGTAACAAGTAACACGATCCAGGGCCCACTTTAACGTAGACTCTCAGTGAAATAACTTCTCGGAGTTGCTTAGGGCAATGGCAAATATCCCGGACGATGCCCCCACATGTAGCACTTACCCCCGAAGCAGCTGCTGGTTATTATTTTGGGTCTTTGCCGCTACCCCTTACTTACAGTTCACCATACCAGAAAATTATGCCCTGTACACACGGTCGGACTTTGTTCGGACATTCCGACAACAAAATCCTAGGATTTTTTTCCGACGGATGTTGGCTCAAACTTGTCTTGCATACACACGGTCACACAAAGTTGTCGGAAAATCCGATCGCTCTAAACGCGGTGACGTAAAACGCGTACGTCGGGACTATAAACGGGGCAGTGGCCAATAGCTTTCAACTCTTTATTGTGAGCATGCATGGCACTTTGTCCGTTCGATTTGTGTACACACGATCGGAATTTCCGACAACGGATTTTGTTGTTGGAAAATTTTATATCCTGCTCTCAAACTTTGTGTGTCGGAAAATCCGATGGAAAATGTATGATGGAGCCTACACACGGTCAGAATTTCCGACAACAAGGTCCTATCACACATTTTCCGTCGGAAAATCCGACCGTGTATACAGGGCATTAGAGTCTATACTGTGCCTTGCACCCACTGATATATGCACCAGTCACTTGGTTCTTTTTCCAATGCTTTTTATTGAACAACTTGAGCAGTAGAGGGATAGAGGGTTTAAGGAAAAGTTCAGATACCTTGTGCAGATCACTGAGGAACTTCTAGATCCCGTAGACAAGTACTCCTTCAGTCAACGGATCTTGCTCACCCGGATAGGCCTCTCTCACTGACCTAGCAGCCGGAATGATGCACGAACAAAAAGTCTCTGCCACAGACTTGATAAGAACAATAATGGTTGAACAATCCTCTGCCACAGGATTTAGTATTAGTTGAACCATCCTCTGCCACAGGATTTAGTATTAGTTGAACGATCCAACACAGTACCAATAATTCCTTTAAGCCATCCGGAGGTACTGTGAGGTAGGTTGGTTAAGATGCATCCTCCAATTGAGTCACCAGGCTCCTCTTGAGATACCAGCCTTTCCCTCCGTCCTCTCCAAGATGAGTCCTCCCCCGGATCTTTCAATTGGTCGGCTTCTTCCCACAGGACAGACAGCACAGGATCACCTCTGAACCAGTAGGCCCCAGATAGTGGGCCTACTCGCAGTCACATAGCTTCGGGCCAGCAGGGCCCCGAGACAGAAAAGGAGTTGTCACATACCTTAGGCCAGGAGGTGAGAGAGAGAACAAAATGGTGTCTGCCCCTTAAGTATCCTTTCCCAGAATGCACAGCGGTGAACCACTCCCACTGGGCTGTTTCTGGAGAAAGAGGACACTCAATACACCTTAGCCTGTCGCCCTTCCCTCACTGGCCTGCAGTGACAACGACACCTACGGACGACAGTGTGGAACTGCACGCAACGCAGCCATTGCTGGAACAGAGGCTAATTTAGCCATAATATTAAATCTGAACTATATACAGAACAGATACCCATTAAATTTACATACGAGCACCTGGTCAACAGGAGCAGGGCACTACATATATATATAATTATTATTATTATTGGAGTCATGCGCGTCCGCAGATCTTTTCTGGGGGGGGGGGGGGGGCATCTTTAAAGGTCACCCATGCTCTGCTGCTTTTCGACAATGTCATGAAGCAGAGGGGCTGAGTCATTATCACATAAGGCGCAGGCATGTGCTCATCATATGCAGCCTCACTGTGCCCATCAATTGCCCATCAATTGCAGCCTCACTGTGCCCATAAAATGTGGCCTGTACAGTACGGAGGGTGTACAGTGTGTATATAGAGGGGGTGGATGGTATTAATACATATAGGAAGGAAGGTGGGTGTGCGTATATAGCTGTATACAGGACAGATAATATACAGTGGGGACGGAAAGTATTCAGACCCCCTTAAATTTTTCACTCTTTGTTATATTGCAGCCATTTGCTAGAATCATTTAAGTTAATTTTTTTTCCTCATTAATGTACACACAGCACCCCATATTGACAGAAAAACACAGAATTGTTGACATTTTTGCAGATTTATTAAAAAAGAAAAACTGAAATATCACATGGTCCTAAGTATTCAGACCCTTTGCTGTGACACTCATATATTTAACTCAGGTGCTGTCCATTTCTTCCTATCATCCTTGAGATGGTTCTACACCTTCATTTGAGTCCAGCTGTGTTTGATTATACTGATTGGACTTGATTAGGAAAGCCACACACCTGTCTATATAAGACCTTACAGCTCACAGTGCATGTCAGAGCAAATGAGAATCATGAGGTCAAAGGAACTGCCTGAAGAGTTTAGAGACAGAATTGTGGCAAGACACAGATCTGGCCAAGGTTACAAAAAAAATTCTGCTGCACTTAAGGTTCCTAAGAGCACAGTGGCCTCCATAATCCTTAAATGGAAGACATTTGGGACGACCAGAACCCTTCCTAGAGCTGGCCATCCGGCCAAACTGAGCTATCGGGGGAGAAGAGCCTTGGTGAGAGAGTTAAAGAAGAACCCAAAGATCACTGTGGCTGAGCTCCAGAGATGCAGTCGAGAGATGGGAGAAAGTTGTAGAAAGTCAACCATCACTGCAGCCCTCCACCAGTCGGGGCTTTATGGCAGAGTGGCCCGACGGAAGCCTCTCCTCAGTGCAAGACACATGAAAGCCCGCATGGAGTTTGCTAAAAAACACCTGAAGGACTCCAAGATGGTGAGAAATAAGATTCTCTGGTCTGATGAGACCAATATAGAACTTTTTGGCCTTAATTCTAAGCGGTATGTGTGGAGAAAACCAGGCACTGCTCATCACCTGTCCAATACAGTCCCAACAGTGAAGCATGGTGGTGGCAGCATCATCCTGTGGGGGTGTTTTTCAGCAGCAGGGACAGGACGGCTGGTTGCAATCGAGGGAAAGATGAATGCGGCCAAGTACAGGGATATCCTGGACGAAAACCTTCTCCAGAGTGCTCAGGACCTCAGACTGGGCCTAAGGTTTACCTTCCAACAAGACAATGACCCTAAGTACACAGCTAAAATAACAAAGGAGTGGCTTCACAACAACTCTGTGACTGTTCTTGAATGGCCCAGCCAGAGCCCTGACTTAAACCCAATTGAGCATCTCTGGAGAGACCTAAAAATGGCTGTCCACCAACGTTTACCATCCAACCTGACAGAACTGGAGAGGATCTGCAAGGAGGAATGGCAGAGGATCCCCAAATCCAGGCAAGAAAAACTTGCTGCATCTTTCCCAAAAAGACTCATGGCTGTATTAGATCAAAAGGGTGTTTCTACTAAATATTGAGCAAAGGGTCTGAATACTTAGGACCATGTGATATTTCAGTTTTTCTTTTTTAATAAATCTGCAAAAATGTCAACAATTCTGTGTTTTTCTGTCAATATGGGGTGCTGTGTGTACATTAATGAGGAAAAAAAATGATCTTAAAATGATTTTAGCAAATGGCTGCAATATAAGAAAGAGTGAAAAATGTAAGGGGGTCTGAATACTTTCCGTTCCCACTGTATATCTGCAGTCGATGATGGAAGAAGGTCTCTATATACAGAAAGGAAGGTGGGTGTATATACAGCTATATACATCCCACCTTCCTTTCTGTATATAGAGAACATCATCACTTACTGCAGATAGGGATGGGCCGAACACCCCCTTGTTCAGTTCGCAGCAGAACTTCTGAACAGGGGAAGTGTTCTAACCCAAACAGAAAACTTCATTGAAGCTTATGGGAGCCGAACAGGCAAAATCAAAAGTGCCCATTTTGAAGCTTTTTACGCAAGTAATTGGCCATAAATGGGTTATGGGGGTCTGGGCACTGCTCTTGAGGACATGTATCAATAAAAAAAAAAATGTTTTTTCAGGAGCAGTGACTTTAATGATGCTTAAAGAGGAACTGCAGTCTGCTCACATAATTTATAATTAAAACATCTTTGCTATTCTGAAGCTTCCCTCTAACCACTTTGCATATTATTTTATATATACTGTTATTCTGTACTTGCCAAATATGCTGCAGAAATCTCCTTCCACTAAGTCTGGCTGCATCCATTTTGTGGGCAGCTGAAGCTGCTGCCTGTTCACTTTCTGGATTTACGCAGACACAGAGAAGCACACCTCCAGCTCTCATTGGCCCGCTTATGACTTATCCCCACTCCCTTCCTGGCAAACTCTCAGGAGTGTGGGAGAGAGAGCTGTGCATGATGTCATAAGCCTAGGCTTTTTACCAGAAAAGAAACAGGAAGTGGGCTGTATAAGGTATTTACTGCCAGAAAAAAAATGTTTTACTATCCAAAGTTAAAACAAGGGCAGAAGATTTAATAGATGGAAAGATAAAAAAAATGACTGAAGGTCTGCTTTAAAGTGAAACAATAAAAATGAAAAATTCCTTTAACCACTTGCCGACCACCCGCCGCCGATTTACTGGGGCAAGGTGGCTTGGCTGCCCAAATCGCTGTACCGGTACGGCAGTTCGTGCACTAGCTTTCGAGGGCGCGCATTCTGATTGGTCAGCGGGGGAGGAAATCAGCGGGTCCGGCGGACTCTGTCCACCGAATGCCCGCGATTGTTCCCTGCAGAGGCAGAACAGGGATCTGCCGAAGTAAACAAGGCAGATCTCCGTTCTGTCAGGGGATGACACTGAGATCTGTCGGAAGACGGATCTGTGTTTGTCCCCCATACAATTAGAAAACACAAACCGGGAACACATTTAACCCCTTGATAACCCCTGATTTTAACCCCTATCTACTGCCATTACTAGAAAAAAATGAAAATAAATAAAAATGCCATAAATCTATCCCCTATTTTGTAGACACTATAACTTTTGGGCAAACCAATCAATATATGCTTATTGGGATTTTTTCACCAAAAATATGTAGAAGAATACATATTGGCCTAAACTGATGAATACATTTTGTTTTTATATATATATATATATATATATATATATTTTTTTTTTATTTTATTTTTTTAAATATGTATAATAGCAGAAAGTAGAAAATAATATTTTTTTCAAAATTGACGATTTTTGTTAATAGTGCAAAAAAAAAAAAAAAACTGCAGAGGTGATCAAATACCACCAAAAGAAAGCTCTGTTTGTGGGAAATAAAGGACATCAATTTTGTTTGGGTACAACGTCGCACGGCCGCACAATTGTCAGTTAAAGTAATGCAGTGCTGTATCGCAAAAAATGGCCTGGTCATTGAGGGGGGAAATCCTTCTGGGGCTGAAGTGGTTAAATATTGTATCTGGGGTGTCCCCTTAGTCTGCCTGTAAAGTGACGCATCTGTGTGATATAGAACATGCCACAGCAATAATGACATTTCTAAAGGAAAAAATTTCACTTAAACTTGCTCGCGGCTGTAATGTATTGCTGGCTTCCAGCACTACAGATTGAAAAAAAAAAAGAAAATACAGCGTAGGCTTCCCCCTCCAGGACACACCAGGCCATTTGGGTATGGTATGGATTTTAGGAGAACCCCACGCCAAAATTGTAAAAAAAAAAATGGCGTGGGGTCCCCCCCAAAATCCATATCAGACCCTTATCCGAGCATGCAGCCTGGCAGGTCAGGAAAGAGGGGGACGAGTGAGTGCCCCCTCCTGAACCATACCAGGCCACATGCCCTCCAACATGGGGGTTTGGGGGCGGGGGGGCTGTGTGCCCCTCACCCCAAAGCACCTTGTCCCCATGTTGACGGGCACAAGGGCCTCTTCCCAACAACCCTGGGCTGTGGTTGCTGGGGGCTCATCGGAATCTGGAAGCCCCCTTTATCAAGGGGGTCCCCCCTATGTGAATGGGTATCGGGTACATTGTACCCGTACCCATTTACCAAAAAAGTGTCAAAATAAAAACCACAAGAGACAGGTTTTTGACCAATCCTTTATTAAACAATAAGTGTCTCGCAATGTAAATCCGTCAATCACACTGCCTGTCGGACCCAAAAAATAGAAAATGTCAAACACGCTCTGCCTCCATTGAAGGCTACGCGCTCTCTGCACTTTGACAGCTCTTATGTAGAGAAGGAGCAGGGCCACCGGTTGAGTCGCCCGGTGGCCCAGCCCCCCTCTGAAGGCACGTGATTCACTGCTTCACGTCTGCGTAGCTTAACAGTAAAATCATCAGCTACACAGAGATCACTGACAGGCTGCAGCGAACACCCCCCCCCTAAGCTCAAGAGGAGAGCCAACAGAGGCACGAGCCTCTGTTCACATTGTGTGATGGCTGTGATTGGACACAGCCATCATATGAATGGGAAGGCCAATCAGAGAGCCCATATGCCAATTTGTGATGTGCTGTGTCGCGACGGGTTTATCCAGTCAAAACAGCACTTGTCCCACCTGGCTTGTTTATGTACAGTGCCCAGGTGGGAAGCAGTTAATAATGTTGAGAAAAGCAGTCACTCTTCTGTTTGGTATCATTTACGTGCACCATACTGAATGTGGGCCAGAAAAAACTGAGAGGGTTGTCTAAAGGGATCGGAAATGAAACTATAGTCCAGCATGTCAACGGTAAGGCCCCTTTCACACAATCGGAACGGGCACTCCATGTTAGCCTATGGAGCGACGGATGTCAGCGGAGACATGTCCGCTGACATCCGACCCGGTCCGATCCGCTAAAAGCAGACGGATGGCCCTACGTCCAGGTCCGTCGCTATCGGATCGGGTGAGATCTGATGAAAACGGACATGCTGTCCGTTTTCATCCGATCCCTCCATAGGTGGCAGCCGCGCCTGACAAGCCCCTCCCCGCTCAGTGAGCAGAGAGGGACCTGTCATCCGCCGGCTCAGCGGAGATCAACGGACTGATCTCCCGCTGAGTCGGCGGACCGAGGCGGGCTCCGTGGAAGCGGAGTCCGCCTCGTGTGAAAGGGGCCTAAAGGCTATAATACCATCTCTAAGCAGCTTGATATTCCTGTGCTTGCAGTTTCAAATATTAATAATTTTAAGGTCAATGTGAGTGTAAGCAACCTCCCAGGACATGGCTGCAAGAGGAATATCAACCCCAGACTAAACAGACGTATGGTATACAAAGAGCCAAGGCATACAAGTGGAACGCCATGATCAAGGTACATCAGTGTCTAATCTTACCATCCTTTGCTTTTTGAGTGACTGTTGGTTTAAAAGAAGACCTAGTAGGGGTCCGCTGTTAAAAAGAAAACACAAAGTCACGAGGCTTCTGGAGCTTTTTAGCAAGTCATTTCAGCTATATCTTCATAGACAAATAAAATGGAGCAGACCAAATCTGGGGCAGATATCAATAGTTACCAATAGAGGTCGACCGATATATCGGCCGGCCGATATATCGGCCGATATTTGGCTTTTTTTACTTAATCGGCATCGGCCGATTGTGCTGATAAAAAAAGCCGATTATAACTTCAGCGGGACATGCAAGTGACTTCTGTAATAGAAGTCAGTGCAAGTTGTCTGAAGTTTTCTTCTCTCCTCCCTGGGCAGCCTGCCAAATCTGATAAGAAGAAACATTGTATCTCTTCAGGTTTTTTTTTATCAATAGACTGAACTCCGTGTGTAGAAGTTCTCAGTTTAACCATTTAAAGACTAAGAGCCCATTCACACAGGGGCAACACGACTTCCAGCACGACTTTGGGAGGCAACTTGGACACGACTTGAGTATGAATCACAGCACGACTTGGGGCAACTTACAACACAACTTGAAGTCGCCTCCAGGACAGGGAACTTTACAAGTGGCCAATCAGAGCTTATCAGCTGTGTGTGAGAAGGAGGGGGCTGGCTGTTTAGTGGAGGAAATGACTTTCTGTTTCTTTTCTGCTTCCTGTAAAGTTGCCTCAGTATGAACAGTGATCAGACTTGGAGGCAACTTCCATTGAAATCAATGGGTACAAGTTGCCTTCAAGTCAGATTGAAGTAGTACAGGAACCTTTTCTGAAGTCGGAGCGACTGCAGTAGTGTGCATTAAGACAGATCCATTCACTTATATTGATTTTTTCGTGTAGCGCGACTTGAGGCGACTTGAAGTCGGATCCAAAGTTGCCCCTATGTGAATGGGCTCTAAATCTTTTCTGACATTTGTTGCTTACAAGTAAAAATCCTGCATTTTCTGCTAGAAAATCACTTAGAACCCCCAAACATTATATATATTTTTTTTAGCAGAGACCCTAGGGAATAAAATAGCGGTTGTTGCAATATTTTATGTCACACGGTATTTGCGCAGCGGTCTTTCAGACGCAATTAAAAAAAAAAAAAATACACTAATGAAATAAAATTTTAAAAAAAAGCAGTAAAGTTAGCCCATTTTTTTTCGTCCGAAAGTTTTGATTACCTGTTTTTGTGTATTTAATATTTGAGATATAGTTATTTTTTTTAATCTAAATTATACATACAAGTGAACTGATTGGAGGTTTGTTTTGTTTAATAAATGTTTAAATGTAAAAAAATTTCTGTATCACTTATTACTTAAGGCTGCTTTCACACTGGAGCGGGCATGCGTTGACGGTAAAACGCTGTTAGTTTTAGCGGCGCTTTACTGCCATTTTAGCGGCGCTATTCGGCTGCTAGCCGGGGGCTTATAAAGTAGCTAGCGGCCGAGGAAGGAGTTAAATGCGCCCCTGAAGCGCTGCTGCCGAAACGCTTTGTAGGCGCTTCGGCAGCGTTGCGCATTCATTTCAATGGGCAGGAGTGGTGGAGCAGCGGTATACACCGCTCCAAAGATGCCGCTTGCAGGACTTTTTTTTTAACATCCTGCCAGCGCATCACCTCCGTGTGAAAGCCCTCGAGCGTTCACACATTCTGCAGGGGAGCCGTTTTACAGGCACTTTACAGGCGCTATCTTTAGCCCAAAAGCGCCTGAAAAACACCCCAGTGTGAAAGGGGTCTAACTGTTAGATTTTATGAGATGAAGGGAAAAAAAAAAAGAAAAAAAAAAAATTGGCCTAATATATCGGCCCAAAAAAATCGGCATCATAATCATATATCGGCCATCGGCCACCGCAATTTCTAAATATCGGCATTGGCATCGGCCAGAGAAAAACCCATATCGGTCGACCTCTAGTAACCAATCCTCTTTTATCATCTTCTTGTTTAGTTAAACTTTGAAAATGAAGCTAATTAGTTGCCATGCACAGCAGCTGATTTTGTTGGTTGATTTCCCTTACTGTACCTACTGTTTGGTTATGCTTTGGGGCTGCTTTTGAGCATCTGACACGTGGTGATAAATCTTTGCGGGCCAAAATAAAAGGCATATTAACCACTTGACCACTGGGCACTTAAACCCCCTTCCTAACCAGACCAATTTTCAGCTTTCAGTGCCCTCACACTTTGAATGACAATTACTCAGTCATGCAACACTGTACTCATATGAAATTTTTGTCCTTTTTTTCACCACTGGGTTTTTTATTTTTTGCGCTATAAATCAAAAAAGACTGAAAATTCGATTTAAAAAAAAAAAAAAAAAAAATTCTTTGTTTCTGTTAAAATTTATTGCAGAGTATTGGCAGAGTTTTGCACAATGTTGCAGAGTATTGCACGGTGTTGCAGAGTATTGCACAGTGTTGCAGAGTATTGCACAGTGTTGCAGAGTATTGCACAGTGTTGCACAGTATTGCAGTGTTGCAGAGTTTTGGCGAGTATTAGTAGAGTATTGTCGAGTATTGGCAGAGTATTGCACAATGTTGCAGAGTATTGCACAGTGTTGCAGAGTATTGCCATTATTTACATTGAGCAGCGCTGTGGGCACTAAACATCCAGCCCACAGCGCTTCTGCCATCTCTCTCCCTCTCCCCTCACACTGTACCAATCGGTACAGAAAGGGGAGGGAGGAATCGTGACGCCGGTTTGTTTACAAGTGATCGCTCCGTCATTTGACAGAACGATCACATGGTAAACGGCCAGATCAGCGGCTATTTACCGTGATCCGTGATGCGCCGGGTCCTCCGGACCCAGCGGTCACGGATGTTACCAGGTGCGCGCCCCAGGGGGCGCGCGGGAGCAACATTCTGGAATGACGTCCGTGGACGTCCACCCAGAGCAAGCCGACCGCGCTGTTGCCATCTTTCGGCAATGGCCCGGTGGGCAAGTGGTTAAATAAGGGCATTAGCCAATGCATCCCATTGGGTAATAAATTTAAAAGAGCGAACAAAAGTCCTGAATGGCTAAACTCCGATATAAAAATGCATATAAAAGCAAAGGAGACGGTCTTTAAAAAATACAAGGTTGAGGGATCATCCTCAGCATTCAGACTTTATAAAGAATGCAACAAGAAATGTAAGGGTACAATAAGGACAGCCAAGATAGAACATGAAAGACACAGCAGAGGAGAGCAAAAAAAATCCCAAGAAATTCTTTAAGTATGTAAATAGTAAAAAAGGGAGGACAGACCATATTGGCCCAATAAAAGAATGTGGAAGGACATCTGGTTACAAAGGATGGGGAGATGGCAAAGGTATTGAATTTATTCTTCTCCTCAGTCTTCACGAGGCAATCGGGGGCTTCAGTAACCAAAACTGCAGTGTTTATCCTCATGACACATCACAGGAAGCACCTCCATGGTTAACAGAGGACAGAATTAAAATTAGACTTGGGAAACGTAACATTAATAAATCACCGGGACCAGATGGCTTGCATCTGATAGTACTTAGGGAACTCTGTCAAGTAATTGCCAGACCATTGTTCCTAATTTTTACTGAGAGTCTACTGACTTGAATGGGACCAGCTGATTGGAGAAAAGCCAATGCAGCACCAATATTTAAAAAGGGCCCAAAACACATCCCTGGGAATTACAGACCAGTTAGCCTAACATCAATAGTATGTAAACTCTTGGAGGGGATGATAAGGGACTATATACAAGATTTTAGTAATGAGAAGGGTATCATTAGCAGTAATCAACATGGATTGATGAAGATTAGTTCTTGCCAAACCAATCTATTAACCTTCTATGAGGAGGTGAGTTGCCAACTAGATAAAGGAAGGCCCGTAGATGTGGTGCATCTGGATTTTGCAAAAGCATTTGACACAGTCCCCCATAAACGTTTACTGTACAAAATAAGGTCCGTTGGCATGGACCATAGGGTGAGTACATGGATTGAAAACTGGCTTCAAGGGCGAGTTCTAATGCCGCGTACACACGGTCGGACTTTCCGGCATACTTGGTCCGGCGGACCAGAGTGTGCCGGACAATCCGCCCGTGTGTGGGCGGCGGCGGACTTTTCCGGCGGACTTCTTCCCAAAAGCCCGCCGGACCTAGATTTCAAACATGTTTGAAATCTTTCCGTCGGACTCAGTTTCGGGCGGAAAGTCCGCTCGTGTGTGTGCTGGTCCGACGGAAAGCCCGCTCGTGTGTAGGCTGGTCCGACAGACCAAATACGACACGAGGGGATGGTATTGCATCTCGCGCTCGCTGCAATAGGAAAAACAAATCTTCCTATTGCGGCGAGCGCGGGGCATACCAGGCCCTTAGGTCTGGTATGGATTATAAAGGGGAACCCCGCTACGCCGAAAAAACGGCGTGGGGTCCCCCTAAAATCCATACCAGACCCCGATCCGAGCACGCAGCCTGGCCGGTCAGGAAAGGGGGTGGGGACGAGCGAGCGCCCCCCCCCCCTCCTGAACCGTACCAGGCCGCATGCCCTCAACATGGGGGGTGGGTGCTTTGGGGGAGGGGGGCGCCCTGCGCCCCCCCCCCCCAAAGCACCTTGTCCCCATGTTGATGAGGACAAGGGCCTCTTCCCGACAACCCTGGCCGTTGGTTGTCGGGGTCTGCGGGCGGGGGCTTATCGGAATCTGGGAGCCCCCTTTAATAAGGGGGCCCCCAGATCCCGGCCCCCCACCCTATGTAAATGAGTATGGGGTACATGGTACCCCTACCCATTTACCTAGGAAAAAAGTGTAAGTAATAAAACACACTACACAGGTTTTTAAAATATTTTATTAAACAGCTCCGGGGGGGATCTTCCTCCGGCTTCGGGGGTCTTCTTCCGGCTTCGGGGGTCCCTCCGCTTCATCTTCTCCCGGCGTCCGGTTGGTTCTTCTCCGCTCTCCGGCCTCTTCTCCCGGTGTCGCAGGTCTTCGGCCGGCCCCTCCGCTCTCTTCATGTAGCTCTATTGCGAGCGGAGGTCCGGACTTCTGGGCTTCTTGGCTTCTTGGCTTCTCTTCTCTTCTCTTCCCCCAGATGTTGACACGACGCTCTCTCCGGCTGGACTGGTTTCTGAGGGCTGCGTTGTGACTTATATAGGCGGAGACCCCGCCCCCATATGATGTCACAGTCCCTGGGCATGCTGGGACTGTGACGTTTTAGGGGGCGTGGTCGACCACGCCCCCCGACCACGCCCCCTAAAACGTCACAGTCCCAGCATGCCCAGGGACTGTGACATCATATGGGGGCGGGGTCTCCGCCTATATAAGTCACAACGCAGCCCTCAGAGACCAGTCCAGCCGGAGAGAGCGTCGTGTCAACATCTGGGGGAAGAGAAGAGAAGAGAAGCCAAGAAGCCAAGAAGCCCAGAAGTCCGGACCTCCGCTCGCAATAGAGCTACATGAAGAGAGCGGAGGGGCCGGCCGAAGACCTGCGACACCGGGAGAAGAGGCCGGAGAGCGGAGAAGAACCAACCGGACGCCGGGAGAAGATGAAGCGGAGGGACCCCCGAAGCCGGAAGAAGACCCCCCCCCCGGAGCTGTTTAATAAAATATTTTAAAAACCTGTGTGGTGTTTTATTACTTACACTTTTTTCCTAGGTAAATGGGTAGGGGTACCATGTACCCCATACTCATTTACATAGGGTGGGGGGCCGGGATCTGGGGGCCCCCTTATTAAAGGGGGCTCCCAGATTCCGATAAGCCCCCGCCCGCAGACCCCGACAACCAACGGCCAGGGTTGTCGGGAAGAGGCCCTTGTCCTCATCAACATGGGGACAAGGTGCTTTGGGGGGGGGGGCGCAGGGCGCCCCCCTCCCCCAAAGCACCCACCCCCCATGTTGAGGGCATGCGGCCTGGTACGGTTCAGGAGGGGGGGGGGGCGCTCGCTCGTCCCCACCCCCTTTCCTGACCGGCCAGGCTGCGTGCTCGGATCGGGGTCTGGTATGGATTTTAGGGGGGACCCCACGCCGTTTTTTCGGCGTAGCGGGGTTCCCCTTTATAATCCATACCAGACCTAAGGGCCTGGTATGCCCCGCGACGGGGCTCGCAAGGTGTCAATCTAGCCGATAAAAGCGGCAAGATTGACATCCTTTTCTAGTCCCGTCGCACCTGAGTCACGTTCAAAATGAACGGACTTGTCCGTGTGTGGGCAAGTCCGTTCATTCTGAAAGTCCGCCGGAACTCCGGCGAAAGTCCGTCGGAAAGACGGGCGGACTTAGCCCGCCGGAAAATCCCGGCGTGTGTGGGCAAGTCCGTTCGTTTTAAAGTCCGGCGCACCTGGCGGACAAAGTCCGTCGGAAAGTGTGCCGGACCAAGTAGGATAGAAAGTCCGCTCGTGTGTACGCGGCAAAAGGGTGGTGATAAATGTGAAGTACTCGGAATGGTCACGGGTAGGTAGTGGGGTCCCCCAGGGTTCTGTGCTGGGACCAATCCTATTTAATTTGTTCATAAACGACCTGGAGGATGGGGTAAACAGTTCAATCTCTGTATTTGCGGACGATACTAAGCTAAGCAGGGCAATAACTTCTCCACAGGATGTGGAAACCTTGCAAAAAGATCTGAACAAATTAACGGGGTGGGCAACTACATGGCAAATTAGGTTCAATAGATAATAAAATATGTTAGATGTTGAAACACTAAAAACTATATATGTGCAACTTTCACCATACCAAGAAGATCCAAATATAGGAACTCCAGGTATAAATTATGTCTAAACAATTTATATTCCACTGTATTGTTCTTGGAGCTGAGTTTGCTTGAATCATCTGGAGGCAGAAGTCTGGAGACCCCAGGGAGATCCGTCATCAGGGAGATCGGGAGCTGCCTGGGTTATCTTTGCTGGCTTACTTGGCTGTTATTGTTCAGCCGTGAGGTGAGAGGCTGGGGAAACCATCACTTTAATTTCACCCTTCTATTGGTCACACCTGGAGGAACTTATTTTGACACATTTTTCTATCTAATTGTCACGATGGGGATCTGACTATGTATGGGACTTTTTATGGTACAATTTATGTGATTAATTTATTGTCAACCATTTTTTGCACTTTTGTATATACACCTGTTTGAAGAGCTGGTTGCCAGGTTTTATTGAAATTGAATGCTGCACTTATTGCTGTGCTTCACTTGGTGCACCCATTGTTATCATTTTCAGATTATTATTAATGCTGCACTGTTTGAATTTTTTGCACGTTATTTATTTTATAGCAGCTGCTTCTTTCCTTATTTATTTTGCTACATTATTGTTGGAGCGGTGGTTTCTGAATATTTTAATTAGCAATAATGTTGCACTATGGTTTTATTTGTTGTTTTTGACACATTTTTTAGATGACATTTGGCACCTGGGATGTGTGTTCTTGATTCTCGTTACACATTTAATTGGTTATTTAGTATTTCGTTGATTTTTGGTACACATTTACTATTGAGTATATATTATTATGTTCCCCTGTTTTTCCACCTTTATTGAGGAACTTTACTGATTAAGTGTTCTTGCATAGCAAGACCACTTACTGTTATCTCACATATATATTATTCTTATTATTATAGCCAAATTTACCACCCTAACTCCTCCCACAGTTTTTACACTACATAGACAAGTAATATACCGAAACGTGCGGATTGTTCCCGAATGGTGTGCTATTACTTTGTGGAACGTTTCGCCGAATGGTTCACGAAATATCGTCGTTTTTGCGGCGAAATTGGTCCCATAGGAATGAATGGGGAAACTAGAGTGGGAGATGACAAAAGCTGGAAAATCAGAACATGATTTCTAAACTGCCGCCACTCCCTCATTTTCAAGCCCACCTACACAAATCTTATATCAAAACGTTCAGCTATCCCTGCTGCCACTAAACATGTCCACGGCTAAGCCATAGTCCTGATAGTTTTCACAATATGACCATTTGTTTGCAACTCACGCCGTCCATTGACATTCATTGAAACTACACTCTAGCCCCCTCCAAATTTGAAGGGCAATTTCTAAACTGCGACTGTGCCTTCATTTTTAATATTTCAGAGACATACTATACATCAAAATCTAGGTCTGGGTCTTGTGATTCTCACAATATAAAGATCTTCGCTGTAGGATGTATAGTTTTTAAAATACGGCCATTTGTTTAGAGGTCATTTCAGGAAATTTTAGCCATTAATCAGAGTGTACTGTGTGTGTTTGTTTTGTTGCCATGGTTACCAAAGCTTCTGTTATACACAGGGGGGAAGGTGGCTGGAGCATCTCAGCTGATTACAGAGCCCGGGGGAGGGGACAGACACACCATGTACTGATTTATAATAGAGGAATATGATGGGGCAGTTTTGATGGGGTAATTCTGATGGGGCAGTTTTGATGGGGTAATTCTGATGGGGCAGTTTTGATGAAGCAGTATTTGGGAAGCATAAACAGGGCATGAGCGTTGCTAGGAAACAGTGGTTGTAAACACAAGATGCTGAGACACTCCAAATGCATGTGACTTCATCTGCTAGACTTGATAATGCTTGTAGACTCCTCCCACAGTTTTCACACTACAGAGACAAATAATATACCGAAACGAGCGGATTGTTCCCGATTGGTGTGTTATTACTTTGTGGAATGTTTTGCCGAATGGTCCACGAAATGACGTTTTTGCGGCGAAATTGGTCCCATAGGAATGAATGGCGAAATGTTCAAAACTAGAGTGGGAAGTGACAAAAGCCGACAACCCCATGATCAGCCAAAACATTATGACCGCCCCATGTAAAAAAAAAAATATTTTTGAAAAAAAATAATAATTTTTGAAAAAAGTAAAATAATAATTTTTGAAAAAAGTAAAAAAATAATTTTTGAAAAAAGTAAAAAAATCATTTTTGAAAAAAAAAAAAATATTTTTGAAAAAAAAAAAATTATTTTTGAAAAAAAAAAATATTTTTGAAAAAAAAATTACTTTTAAAAAAAAAATTATTTTTGAAAAAAAAATATATTTGAAAAAAAAAATATTTTTGAAAAAAAAAAATTATTTTTGAAAAAAAAATTACTTTAAAAAAAATAATAATTTAAAAAAAAAAATTATTTTTGAAATAAAAAAATTCATTTTTGAAAAAAAAAATTACCTTTGAAAAAAAAAATCATTTTTGAAGAAAAAAAAATCATTTTTGATTAAAAAAAAATCATTTTTGATTAAAAAAAATTCATTTTTGAAAAAAAAAATTACTTTTGAAAAAAATGTTCAGCTCTTTCAGCGAATGATGGAACTTTTTTACTACTATTTATACTTTTTTAAAATATTAAGCTTTTTAACACTTTTCACAGTTACTCAAGCCACTCCACCCCACCCAGTTACTCCGCCCACTCCAGTTGTAGAGGCAAGAACACTTTCACAATTTCCCCAGAAATTGTACCTTTTCTAGTTGGAAACATCTCTCTCAAACTAATCATTTTATAGAGGCTTCACTTCAACGTAATTTGGATTAATTCTTTGATGCAATATTGGTTTTCTGTGACCTTTGGTTGCACAATACAGTGGAATATAAACTGTTTAGACATAATTTATACCTGGAGTTCCTATATTTGGATCTTCCTGGTATGGTGAAAGTTGCACATATATAGTTTTTAGTGTTTCAACATCTAGTAAATCGCGTCATATTTTATTATCTATTATCTTTTCAATTGGTGTGTGAACACTGTTATATGTGGCAGCTACTATTTCTATTTTTATTTAGTTGAGTCTGTGCTTAATTATATATTATTTTTTATTAGTTACCGATTTTTATTTCTTCGCTCTCTTCCTTTGTTTTGTTGGTGTGCGCACAAGTATTTATTACTTTCCAAATGAGGTTCAATGTAAAATAATGCATTTGTGTGGAAAAAATATGAATGCAATCTATACACTGGGGGGAGAACTTTTGGGGGAATCTAGGATGGAAAAGGACCTGGGGGATAAAAGAGTTAAAATGATAATTCTGCCTTTCTATAAGACTCTGGTCCGGCCACACCTAGAGTATGCTGTCCAGTTCTGGGCACTAATCCTCAGGAAGGATGTTCTTCAAATGGAGCGAGTACAAAGAAGGGCAACAAAGCTAATAAAGGGTCTGGAGGATATTAGTTATGAGGAAAGGTTGCGAGCACTAAACTTATTCTCTCTGCAGAAGAGACGCTTGGGAGGGGACATGATTTCAATTAATAAATACCGTACTAGTGACCCCATAATAGGGATAAAACTTTTTTTGTGGAAGGGAGTTTAACAAGACACGTGGCCACTCATTAAAATTAGCAGAAAAGAGGTTTAACGTTAAACTATGTTCTTTACTGTAAGAGCGGCAAGGATGTGGAATTCCCTTCCACAGGCTGTGGTCTCAGCGGGGAGCATCGATAGTTTCAAGAAACTATTAGATAAGCACAGAAACGACCACAACATACAGGAATATACAAGGTAATACTGACATATAATCACACACATAAGCTGGACTTGTGTCTTTTTTCAACCTCACCTACTATGTAAAATGAAATCTCAAAACGGTCATGGAATTCTGGAGGGCGATGTACTGCCCAGGGTTGGAAAGCCCTGTCAGTCACAAGTGATGGGTTCATTAACAGGATAATGGCCCAAAACACAGTTAAACACACCCAATAATGGCTAAGAACAAACATTGGACTGTTCTGAAGTGGTCTAATATGAGCCCCAATCAGAACATCTATGGGGGCTGAAAAATGCAGTCTTCCGAAGGCACCCTTCAAATTTGAGCCAAGCAGTTTTCTCAGAGTAGGCAAACTTACCTGTTGACTGGTGCATTGAAGTCTCATTGAAAGCCGCTGAAATCTCTTGTTTGCAGTAACTGCTTTAAGGCTGTGCAACACAATATTCAATTAAAGTACCCATTGTTTTTACTCATTGCATTTTCACTTATTTAATTTAAAATGTTATGTTAAAAAAAAAAAATGAAAAGTTAAGTCAGATTTTGATATAATATGGAACAAACAGTGATGGATGCCAGTTTTGTTTTACGTTATTTCACAGAAAATTGTAGGTTCTTCCTTTTTTTTTTTCTTGGCAGGATACCAACACATTTGTTCGCAGCTGTGTATCAAATAATCTGGGTCATCTTCAGCCTACCCCCAATCTTTTTCCCTCTGTCTGAAACACCTAGAGACCCATTTTATTCTAGGTAGCTGTGGCTCCTCATCCAGGTGCAAAATCTGAAGTGGAATATTGGTATCCTTTCTTGACACTTATTCCTCGTATTCTGTGTAAATCTCCCCCACCTTACCACCTTCCTTCAGACCCATTTCTCAGCAATGCTGGACAATACACCAAGCACTCCTCCAGCATCCTTTCATTGGCATATATGGGCCAGTGTCAATGGCCATTTGTTCGCTTCCAGCAAGTTTTGCATTCCCATTAAGGTCTAAGGGAGCGTTCAAAATCTGCTCGAGCCAGGTCAAAAGGAGGTCAAATGCATCTGTTAATGCTCCCAGAAGCGTCTCAAGCTGTGATGCCATCAATGCAAGCCCATTTAGTACAGGCCCTAATACTTTTTTTTATTGTATCTTCCATCCATTGTATGTTTTTTTTTTTTGGGGGGGGGGGCTGGCCATTTTCTTATCTTTTTGTAAGCATATTTTTCTTTGAAACTAAGGTCAGCATCTTGTTGTTGTTGTTCTTGTTCTTCTTCCAAACATATCTATACTTGCCTGCTCCATTATCAGGACTCGCTGCGCCCGTGCACATCGCTGGATCGAATCGGGCTCAGGTTAGAAAAAGGGGGGTTCTGGGGGGAGCTGCAGCACAGGTGGTTTTTCACCTTAACCACTTATGGACCAGCCGCCGTCATTATACGTCCGTACTTTGAGGTAGAATACCGGGGTTATGGCAGCTGGTATTTTCTTTAACGGCGGGCGGTCCTCTTTCAGATAAAAGTGGTCTCCATGGATCACTTTTATCGGTGGCGGTCTTTTTGACCCCAGATCTCACATTAAAGAGGTCCTGTCATGCTTTTTTGTCTACTACAAGGGATGTTTATATTCCTTGTAATAGGAATGTAAAAAAAAATAAACATAAAATAAAAAAAAAACTAATTTAAAGCGACCCGTCCCGCCGAGCTTGCGCGCAGAAGTGAACGCATACACAAGTCGCGCCCGCATATGAAAACAGTGTTCAAACCACACATGTGAGGTATCGCCGCGATTGTTACAGCGAGAGCAATAATTCTAGCAAAAGACCTCCTCTGTAACTCATATTCAAGGATTGACCAAGTCAAAAAATGAACGGACTTTGTGGGCACATAATGGGAGAGAGAATCAGTAAAAAAGTATAAATTTTATTACAACATAGTTAAAAAACATATAAACAACACCCTGTATGGACACAGTTACCAGTTACCCAATAATGCAGTTATAGAGGACTGGACCTGCTGTACAAAGGTTAATTTAATACTGTATCAAGGTAAAAGAAAAATTTCTGATCCAGTAATGCCTACAAAAACATGCTTGTTGACGCGTTTCACTAAAATATTAGCTTCCTCAGGACAGATACTGTGTAGGTGCTGGTAAACTTGTGGCTCAAGGTGTGGGAGAACTTGACCAAACTGACAAACAGCCGAAAAAACAAGATTGCATACGTGTGTCTAAAGTAGTAACGCAAACCGGGTAACCTGTAGACATTTTTAAACGTCTCCTATGGAGATTTTTAAGGGTCAAAATTTGTCGCCATTCCATGAGCGGGCGCAATTTTGAAGCATGACATGTTGGGTATCAATTAACTCGGCATAACATTATTTTTCACAATATAAAAAAAATTGGGCTAACTTTACTGTTGTATTATTTTTTTAATTTAAAAAAAGTGTATTTTTTCCCAAAAAATACTCTTGTAAGACCGCTTCGCTAATACGGTGTGACATAAAGTATTGCAGTGACTGCCATTTTGTTCTCTAGGCTGTCTGAAAAAATATATATAATGTTTGGGGGTTCTAAGTGATTTCCTAGCAAAAAAAAGTATTTTAACTTTTAAACAACAAGTTTGAAAAATAGTCCTGGGCCTTAAATGGTTAATGCATTAAGATGAACAACATTGAGGCTTTACAACTACTTTAATCCTGTTGTGGGATAATGCACAGCATTTTTGTAGACTGAGCAGTATCTGCCTTGCTCAGTGGTGTTTTGCTTGGCTACTTATTGGTTATTTTTTCAGTTCTTTATTCTAGCAACGCTCTGAAAGTACATACAATAGAATGTGATACAGGGCATCAAGGCAAGATTAAACGTAAATTAGAGATGACTTTTCATGTCATATAAAAATAAAGTTGACCCTGAACAGTTTGCGTTTGTCTCTTGTGAATAAGTGAAATAAACATAGTGTTTTGTTCAGGGGGTGTACAGTGTGTCCTTTCTCCCAGAGCACTTGTGCTTTATTTTCCAGTAGGGAGGAGGTGTGTGTGTAAAAGAGCCCGATTAAAATTTTTTTGCCAATAGTTGTTTCTCTATTCAAAACTGATCCATTAGTGCCATGAGTTTCTATACAGTCTTAACCACTTAAGGACCAAGCCTCTTTCTGAGATTTGTTGTCTACAAGTTAAAACAGTTTTTTTTGCTAGAAAATTACTTAGAACCCCCAAACATTATACATTCCTTTTTTTCTAACGCCCCCGAGAATAAAATGGCGGTCATTGCAATACTTTCTGGCGCACCGTATTTGCGCAGCGGTCTTACAAGCGCACTTTTTTTGGAAAAATACACTTTTTTTCTATACTGTGAAAAATAATGTTACACCGAGTAAATTGATACCCAACATGTCACGCTTCAAAATTGTGCCCGCTCGTGGAATGGCAACAAAATATTACCCTTAAAAATCTCCATAGGCGACGTTTAAAAAATTCTACAGGTTGCATGTTTTAAGTTACAGAGGAGGTCTAGGGCTAGAATTATTGTTCTCACTCTACCGATCGCGGCGATACCTCACATGTGTGGTTTGAACACTTGTTTTCATATGTGGGCGCTACTCACGTATGCGTTCGCTTCTGCAAGCGAGCTCATCAGGACAGGGCGCGTTTAAAATTTTTTTTTTTTAATTCTTTTTTATTTTACCTTTTATTTTGTATTTTTGTACTGTTTTTTTTTTTTTTTTAAATTGTGTGACTTTTATTGATATTAGAAGGAATGTAAATATCCCTTGTAATAGAAAAAAACCATGACAGGACTTCTTAAATATGAGATCTGGGGTCAAAAAGATCTACACTAAAATGCAATAAAAAAAAATAAATAAATTGTCATTTAAAAAAATGAAAAAAAAATGGCCCTTTAAGAGCTATGGGCGGAAGTGACGTTTTGACGTCGCTTCCACCCTGCAGTGATATGAAGACGGGTGGGGGCCATCTTCCCCTCACTCGTCTCCATGTCAGGCCACAGGAAGGATCCGATTGCCTCGCGATTGCATCATTGGATCGCGGCGGGACGGGCCCTCTCCCGCCGTGATAAAAGTAATCTTGCGGCGAATCCACCGCAGAGACCACTTTTATCTTAAACCGGACCGCTCACTGAAGAAGAGGATACCGGGGTTATGGCAGCTAGCTGCTGCCATAACGACGATAGACCTCTTCTAACAGCTGACGTATAACGATGATGGGCGGTCCGGAAGTGGTTAATAGAAAACAGGTGGGTATCTGCGCTACTGGGAAAAAATAACGAGTATAAGCAGCCAGCACAATTTGTTGATAAGCAAATAATAAAGATAAGAAGTCCACATGTGGCGCTATTCTAATGCAAACCGTCTCATTTGTAAAAGGAAGGAGAGATGTAGTCCCTTCACCAACTTCAGTGTGTAGAAAGGCATACCACACCACGTGTGAATCCAATCTGCTTACCAGAAATCAATATAAAGCAGGCATAAGTTAACGACTTCACAGAGGATCCTTACTCCACTTTCCAATCACTGTTTTGTAGATATTTTATGGCTCAATCGCACAGCAAGACTTGCATCTAATACTGTCCTCATACTGCCAGGGCCGGTGCTACCACTAGGCAAACTAGGTAGTCTCCTATGGTGCACTGCTACCTAGGGCATCCAATCACTGGTGTTCCTACTCTCTTCTCTCTGCAGCAAGCAACTAAGTCTCAGCATCAGCAGACAGCCACCGCTCTATTCACACATAGTGTCAGAGACACAGCGGCGGTTGAGGACTGTGTCTGTGTCCCAACTCCCGAATGAATGGAAGCAAGCAAACATTCATTGATGGGAGCTGGTAGGCTGCATTGATGGGCGCTGGTGAGGCAGCATTTAATGGGAGCTTCATTAAAAAGGTGGGTTATACATGGGCAGGGCAAAGGGGGTGGATCAGGGGTGGAGCCAAGGGGGAGGCGGCAAAAAAAATGGGGACAGTATCAAATGCAAGTCTTGCTGCGCAATTTAGCCATAACATATCTACAAAACAGTGATTGGAAAGTGGAGTCGGGATCCTCTGTGAAGTCTTTAAATTATGCCTATTCTATACAGTCCTGGCCAAAAATACTGGCACGCCTGCATTTCTGTCAGATAATGCACCACTTCACCCAGAAAATTGTTGCAGTTATAAATGTTTAGGCATATTCTCATATTTCTTTTGTTTGTATTGGTATAACACAAAAAAGTGGAGAAACAAAAAGCCAAATCTGGCACATTCCACGCAAAACTCCAAAAACAGACTGAACAAAATTTTTGGCACCCTCAATTATATATTTGGTAGCACACCCCTTGGAAAAAATAACTAAAATCCATTGCTTCCTGTAACCATCAATGAGTTTACTACACCTCTCTACTGGAATTTTGAACCACTCTTTCGCCAACTGTTCAGGTCTCTCAGATTTGAAGGGTTCCTTTTCCCAACTGCTGTTTTCTGATCTCTGCATGGGTGCTGTATGGGATTTAGGTCTGACCTCATTGCTGGCCAGTTCAGTTCTCTCCATCTCTTTGTCTTAAACCATTTTTGGGTGCTTTTTGACATGTGCTTTTGGTCATTGTCCTGCTGTAAGACAGGATTTTGGCTTCCTTAGGTAAGTTTTGGTGAACTCTTTGATCAATTTTTCTCTTTTGTCCACGTCCAGGGAGATTTGCTACAGTGTCTTGGGTTGTAAACCTCTTGACAATGTTGCACACAGTGGACACAGGAACATTAAGATCCCTGGAGATGGACTTGTAGCCTTGAGATTGAGATTGTCTATGCTTTCTCACAATTTTTGTTCTCAAATCCTCAGACAATTCTTTGTTGCCCTTTCTCTTCTCCGTGCAGGGCACAGAGATGCACAACAGAAAGGTTGAGTCAATTTTTCACTATTTTACCTGGTTACTGGTATAAAATTGTCAACACCTGTTAAGTGATACGGGGAGTTTAATTACAAATTACAGGAGCATCACAAACTTTGAAATGCAATTATTTCTGACCATTTTGGGAAGGTGCCAATTTTGTCCAGTCCATTTTTGGAGTTTTGCGTGTAATGTGTCAGATTTGGCTTTTTGTTTCTCCTCTTTTTTGTATCCTACCAATACAAACAAAAGAAACATGAGAATGCCTAAACATTTTTAATTGCAAGAATTTCTAGGGCAGAGTGGTGCATGATCTGACAGAAATTCAGGGGTGCCATTATTTTTGCACATGACTGTATATTTTAAATGTGTTTTTCAGGGATAGAGATAAAATTTAATTCATAGGTGTCACTATGGTTCTGGGGTATTAGAGTTTCCAGGTATTTGATTTTAGTGTATGTAATTGTTGGGGGTATAATCTCTGGGGCCTCAGCTTTATTAAAATTTAAAGTGATTCTTAACCCTAACCATTTTTTACCTTAATGCATTCCTTAAAAAAATGTTTAGGCATCAGTATTGACCCCTGCCCCCCCCTTACCCTAAGCTCTCATTCGATCCAGTGCTGTGCACATCTGCAGCTCTTCTCTCACCTAACTTTTGGGTTTCACATGCTTTGCTGAGGCAGCGAGAGCCATTGGCTCCCACTGTTGTCAATCCAGGCCAGTGACAAGGGGGCGAGGCTTAGGAGCGAGACCACACGAGTGCCCCCATGAGAAGCGGCTTTCTATTGGAGGCACAAGCCAGGGAAAAGCCAGGAGTGCCAGCGGGGGGACCTGAGAAGAGGAAGTTCGGGACCGCAGTTTGCCATAGATCTTGAATTCTTACAACAGATTTAGGAGTGAGATATCAGGATTGGTAAGGGTGAAAAGCAGTACATATTGTATTGTTTATCCCGGGGGTGGGCAACAGACATTTGGATTATGAAGATGGCCCCGCTTGCCCCCACCCTCCAGCTCTCTCATCTTCACAACAGAGTGGAGAGAGAGAGGAAGCGCAGTACTGGATGGAGTGCAGGAGCTGCCTCAGTTAATCTTTTGAGTTAACCAGCAGGTGATTGACTTCTAGGATGCCAGGAGGTCCTAGCAACCAATCACCAGCTTGTCACTGTGAAAAGTTTACATCGGCAGCTCCCGCTTCCACCCTCTGTCTGTCTAGTACTGTGCTGCCTCTCACTCTGCTGTATATGCGCTGTGAGGGAGGAGACTGCTACCTACACAGCGCTCTGTGTGTGTGTGTGTGCGGGGAGCGGGGGGGATGATTTGTAGGGGGCAGAAGATGCTGGAGGGGGATGGCAGAGGACACTACAGGGAGGGGGAATGGTATGTAAAAGGAACAGAGGACACTGCATTGAGGTGGGAGGGTGATGTAAAGAGTGACAGAGGACACTGCTATGACACATTGTGTTCTTCATGCTGTCTTTTTATTGGGAGCTTATATATAAATAAATCATTTTTTCTTGTTTTTTTTTGTTAACCACTTCCGGACCGACCACCGCACATATACAGGACGGCCCGGCTGCGCGAAATGACGTACCTGTACATCATACTGCGCAATACTGACTCTATGTCCGCCGGCAATCCTCGATCGCGGTACAGAGAGTCAGAACAAGAATCAGCCTTTGTAAATAAGGCGCATCCCCATTCTGATCGGCCGTTCCTAGTGATCAGGCACAGCGATCTCTGTGTTATCCCAGTAAGCCCATCCCCCACGCAGTTAGAACACACTTAACCCCTTGATCGCCCCCTAGTGTTAGCCCCTTCCCTTCCAGTGTCATTTATACATTGATCAGTGCATTTTTTTTAGCACTGATCACTGTATTGGTGTCAGTGGTTCCCCAAAAGTGTCACTTAGGGTCAGGTTTGTCCACAGCAATGTCGCAGTCCCGCTGAAAATCGCAGATCGCCGCCATTACCAGTAAAAACAATTTAAAAAATGAAAAGTCCCTAAATCTATCCCCTAGTTTGTAGATGCTATAACTTTTGCGCAAACCAATCAATATACTTGGGTACATCGTCGCGCGACCGTGCAATTGTCAGTTAAAGCCATATCGCAAAAAAATGGCCTGGTCATTAAGGGGGTAAATCCTTCTAGGGCTGAAGTGGTTAACCGCTTCCCTACTTGGCCATAGACAAATGACGTCCACAGATGGGATCTCCCATCCTGGGTGGACGTCATATGACGGCCTTGGGTTCCCGGCCGCCGGGCACCCGCGATTGCCCGTTAACCGGGCCGGACCGTGGATCTCTGTGTGTAAACACAGAGATCCACGTCCTGTCAGCTCAGAGGAGAGCGATCTGTGTTCCCAGAACGGAGGAACACTGATCGGTCTCCTCCCCTTGTGCGTCCCCTCCCCCTACAGTTAGAAGCATTCCCTAGGAAACACATTTAACCCCTCCACGCCCCCTAGTGGTTAACCCCTTCACTGCCTGTCACATTTACACAGTAATCAATGCAATTTTATAGCATTGATCGCTGTATAAATGTGAATGGTCCCAAAAATGTGTCAAAAGTGTCCGATGTGTCCGCCATAATGTCGCAGTCACGAAAAAAAATTGCGATCGCCGCTATTACTAGTAAAAAATAAATAAATATTTTTTTTTTTAAAATGCCATAAATCTATCCCGTATTTTATAGACGCTATAACTTTTGCGCAAACCAATCAATATACGCTTATTGCGATTTTTTTTTTTTTTTTTACCAAAAACATGTAGAAGAATACGTATCGGCCGAAACTGAGGAAAAAATTTGTTTTTTTTTTTTTAAAAATGGGATATTTATTATAGCAAAAAGTAAAAAATATTGTGTTTTTTTCAAAATTGTCGCTCTTCTTTTATTTATAGCGCAAAAAATAAAAACCGCAGAGGTGATCAAATACCACCAAAAGAAAGCTCTATTTGTGGGGGAAAAAAGGACGTCAATTTTGTTTAGGTACAACGTCGCACGACCGCGCAATTGTCGTTTAAAGTGCGACAGCGCTGAAAACTAAAAATTGGTCTGGGAAGGAAGGGGGTGAAAATGCCCTGTATTGAACCGGTTAAAGGGTCTTTTAAAAGCAAGGTAATATGCACCTATAGCAAGTCAGGGGAAAATGTCCCATTCTTTGTGAATTATCGGCTTTCGGAAAGTGTTGGTTCAGTTGAGGAAAAGGCATTTTAAAATATACTGGGATGAGGTATTTAGGACCAGGAGATTTATCAGTATTGGTCTATTTAATGGCCATGTGAATTTTTTATATAGGGTTCAGCATATCTGGAGCTTCTTTTAAGTATTGGTCTAATGTGGGGAGGGTTTATATTTATATATCTATATATAGATATAGATCTATATCTCTATATATACTGTATACAGATATAGATATATATATATATATATATATATATATATATATATATATATATATGGCAAATCTTTCCAGCATGGCCATTGTTGATTCTCTAAGGCTATTTTTTGGCAGCTTGTATTGAGAGATGTAGTACTCGTTTGGTGAGCTTTCAGAGCTTTTGCTAGTAGGCTGCCATATTTGTCCCAATCTTTATAAAGGTTTTGTAGCAGCAGGTGAAGAGGGATTTTGCTTTGTAGGAGTACAGAGATTTAAAGTGGAGCCTTATGCCCCGTAAACATGATCGGAAATGCCACCAGCAAAACTCTGATGAGAGGTTTTGGTCGGAAAATGCGACCTTGTGTATGGCTCCATTGGACTTTTGCTGGCGGAATTCCAGCCAGCAAAAGATCACGCATGCTCAGAATCAAGTAAGAGACGGAAGCGATCGGTCTGATAAAACTACCGTTCGTAATGGAGATGGCACATTCGTCACGCTGCAAATTGGATCTTTTAATGCAGCACATTCTTTTGTTTTTTATAATGCTAGAATAATGAAGTTGTTATGACAAACTGATTTCTTTATTATTTCTCGTAATCTCATGAATAATCTTTTTTTGTTTTTAAAGCCAGATCTCCATAATAATGTTTAAAATTATTTTTTAGAGTCATCTTTTTTTTATTTTTAATCAAGATCTCCTGTTTTTTGGATTCTTTTTAAATTAGTTTCTAGTGATCTCCATATATATATATATATATTTTTTTGGTGTGTCAAGTTTCTACAACAACATTATTATCTTGTATTTTTATAAAGCTCAGGGAGTTGTTTTATTGTATTAATTGTTAATTGTATTTTTGAAATGTACCTGCCTACTCACAAACAAACTGTCCTTTTTGAAGAAAAACACATAGGCAAGTATTTTCATATAAAAAAATCTCCATTTATTCTGGCTCATAATAACAAAATAAAGAGGAAGGCAATGCTGGAGAAACTGCTTGAATTTGTGAAGCCTTCGGCCCCCAGGGCACACATCAACTCTTGGAAAATAAAATTGGTAGTCTGAGAAGTCCATATTTAAGGGGGCACAATCTGGTCCAGGACTCCCAGAGATCAGGAACAGCAGCAGATGACATATATGTCCCCAGGATGTGGTACTACCACAGCTTGCGTCTTCTGTCAGACCAGACTGAACCCAGGCCATCACTTTCTTGTCTTCCCTGCAGCCTTCCCTGTAGCCTTCATTGGAGGCTGTGGCTCTGGAGGTGGACTTGTGGCAGGAGGAGGATGGGCGAGCGCACATAAGTGCATGTTCTCACTAATTTGGCCCCTCAACCCCTTCCGAAGGGCGTGAAAAATTAGATTCTCACACATGAAACGTTGGTCCTCCTCCATTTGCTGCAATTTTGCAGCTACATAGCAGCCATAGACCTCTTCAGCATCGGGGGGTGTTTTCATGGCCGCATTAGCCGCCTTAATGAGGCCCAGTGCTGCCTCCTCCACGTTACTCCCCTTCCTGGCCCTTTTTGTTGTAAGATGGAGGGGAGGCACCTGGGATTGGGGTAGGCTACATGGCTCCGCCACCTCCTGGCTGACACCCCCTCCTCCTCCTGGCTGACACTTACCCCCGCCTCCTCCCGTGTGCCACATTCAAGAGCCTCGTCCTGGCTGAGGTCTTCCTGTGTGTGAAAAAGGGACATAGTTTTAGTTTTTGGTTCATAAATCACACACAATTTTCAGCTCATGACTGTTGAAAATTGAATGTCAACAAATAGAAAAGACTATCATTCTGAGCCCAGCATTTTTCATTCTTGTCACAATATTTTTTGGCCCCTACTGTCTATTGATATGTAAAACACTTTTTGTTAAGTCATTCATTTGTTATCAATAATAACATCTAGTTAACAACAATAATTTTCGGACAAGAAATATGTTAAAAAATACTATACCTGCTCCAGCTGGGCTCCTCCACTTCTTCCAGGATGGAAGAACCAGGTTGCTCCTCGGAAGCCTCAGCTGGGGTTGAGGGAAGGGTGGATGGAAGTGTAGAAAGTGATTCCCTGGCTTCCATCTGGTCTTCCGGAAACCGCATCCTGTTGTAGTACCACAGACTGGGTACATACACATCCTCTGCTGCTGCTCCTGATCTCATGGCTATACGTGCCTCAAGCTACCAATTTTCTTCTCCACAAACTCGATGTGTGCATCGGGGACCTGCGTCTTCACAAATTGCAGCAGTTTCTCCAGCTATGCCTTCCTAGCTGGTTTATAGCGATATAAGGGGTTTTAACCCCCCACAAATTTCTCATATCCCTGTATCTATCTATGAACTGGCCCATGACTTCAGGGTCTTTGAATTGTTTCATATTTACTGCAAGACAAAACACAAGATAAAAACATTAATATCAGGCTAAACCCTTTTAATCTTATCCCAATATAGGCCTCAATCTAGAATCGGTATAGGCCACTGATGTCCTAAGTTAAAATGTTGCCTTCGTTATAACGTTCGGCGCTTCTGGTCCTCTTTCCTTCGCACACAGAACGTAGGTACGATACACGCGTGTTAGCTTTATATACACTGCGCATGCGTAAAACTGTGCCCGCGTCGCCCGCCCCTGACGTTCTTTCTAGAATATTCCCCACCCCTTCTCTTTCAGCGCAGTGGGAGATGAACATGGCGGAGACACAGCAGGTGCGTAATAGCAGTAACGAGGAGTAGGAAAGCCCGGAGCACGAAACGTCCCGATCCCGGAGGAGAAGATTTAAGGCATCAAATATGGCCTTTGTAGAGATGGTGGAGATGGTGGACATCTTGAAGAAGGCTGACTATGACGGGAAGTATGGACCGTACCTAAACCCAAATGTGAGAAAGGCCAAGATCATGACTAAAGTTATGAAGAGTCTGCACAGGAATTTAGGGGTACGACGATCCAAGGAGCAATTGAGGAAACGCTGGTCAGACCTGAAATTGAGGGAGCAGGATCAGTACAGAAGAATCAAGAAAATGCTTCTAAAAAGTAAGTAGTTGTCGTGTGTTCCGATTATTATTATTATTACTTGCGTGCTGCTCCATGTGCTTTTCTTTACTGTTGTACAGTTTAAAATGGCTACTTTCAGGCTCATGGGCACAGTAAGCGTTCGCAGGAAACATCGTTCGTTCACCAACTAAATACGTTTTTGGGCAGATACTGGGTTAACTACATTTGGTCATGCTAATTTGTATTAAAAGAAGTTTAGGACATTGTTGTCTAGATGTGTTTGTAACTGGAATGAAATGCAAACTTGATTCAGTGTAATGTAAGGAGAGGACACTCAGCAGCTGTTTACACATCTGGATTCAGGAGCACTAGTGTGGGACACAAGAACAAACTTTTTAGGGTGCCCACACAGGTGCTCCAGTGGATACTTGGGGTGTCTCCATGTGTGAAACTTGTCCAAAATAGGTAAGTATTCCAGCTTTGTTAAGGGAATGAATCATGTCTTCAGTTTGAAACTCTGCCCAAACAGACAATTGTATCCCACTTCCAAGCAATGTTTCACATTCTTATTTCTGGCCACAAATATCGGTGTGCTAAGTATACCTTTTGTTTCATTCTCATAGGGGAGAAAAGACTCGGGATGTCTGAAGACACCAGGGACCCCCCACCTACTAAAGAAGGGGAACTCAGCACACAACCTCAGGATGTGGAGGAAGGAGAGGTGGTTTAAATAGTGACCACAGCAGGTGTGTGTCTGACACCACAGATTCAGGTAATAGATGTATGCATGCATATTTATAATACATGGTGTGTATTTTTCTTTTAGGTGATGTGCATGTTGTGCAAGAACAATCTACTAATTTCACCACTGACAGTGCACAAAGACTAATCCAGGACATAATGTGGTATATTCGGGATTTAGACTTCATAAAGAAAAAAAACAAAGAGATTGAACAAAGAATGAAGAACATGATTGATGTACTAGGAAGAATCTAAATCCAAAAAAATTACAACTTTTTTTTTTTTTTAATAAAATTTAACTAAAGTTTTAATACAGTTTAAAAGCCAAATTTGGAAGATGCACACAGTGTGTCAACATGTGCTATCTGCCATCATGGGATATCAATGTACGCGTTTTGTGGGTGCAACCCCTTCCTCGCAACTCTAGTAGGTGAGAGGAAGGGGTTGCACCCCCAAAACACGTCCATTGATCCCCCATGATGGGTGATAGCACATGTTGACATTAGGCATGGGATCAGGAGGGAAATCCCCATTTTGACCCCCAATTTGACTCCCAATTTGTGTGCATCTTCTAAATTTGGCTTTTACAGGGGTGACATCACCCCATCTGATGTTCAAGTTCTTGAGTTGTGCATGTTGTGTTTTGAAACATGCCTGTTTATGTAAAAAAAAAAAGAAATTCAAGGTAAAAATGTATAAAACCAAGATGTTATTTTTTACCAAAAAAGGTTTTACAACGCACATGTATATGTGCACGGAGTAAAAGGTTTTATACTCAACAATGTGTGGCTTCTTCTTTCAATGCTCAATACCAGTTTTTGTATTAAGTTGGTGTTTACAGTGACAATGGGTGTTATTTAAATAATGGAAAAAACACTTGGCACTACAAGTGCACTAGGAGACCGATAAAAGAAACACAAGCAGTAAATCAAATTCAAGATTTTATCATCATAATTTTTTTTTTATTTTGAAAATATTTAAAAATTTGCTGGCATAGTAATGGCCCCCCTACCCGTAAAATAATCAACATATTTTTGACGTACTTCCTGGGTGCTTTGGGAGGGGGGCAAGCCAGGACGGCCAGCTTCCAGGGCCGTCAGTGTTGTTTCATGAAGTCCGGGCTCAGGCCCAACTGAGGCAACATACTGTAATTAGGAGCATTTCGCTTGAAAAAGTTGTGCAGTATGCAGCATAACACAATGTGGTTAAATTTGTACTCCGCCATATTTATTGCCGTTAGAAATAGGCGGAACCGGCTGGCCATTATCCCAAAGGTATTCTCCACGACTTTTCTGGCTCTGGCCAGCCAGAAATTAAAAACCCTCTTCTCTGGGGTGAGGATCCTCTGGGGGAATGGCCTCATCATTGATCACCCAGACCAAATGCTTCATCAGCGATAAAAACAAATGGGAGTCCTTCGACGTTCTCTTCCGCAGGTGGCAATCCCAAGCCACCATTCTGGAGACGTCGTTAGAACTCGGTCTGGGCAAAGACTCCAACATCCGGCCATTCTTCCCCACGCCTACATAGAGAAACTCGTATGTAACCGAGACCACTGCCATCAACACGATACTATTGAAACCCTTATAATTAAAATAGTATGACCCCGAATGGGGTGGTGGGACGATGTGAACATGTTTCCCATTGATTGCCCCTCCACAGTTGGGAAAGTCCCAACGCTCGGCAAACTGGGATGCCACAGTCTGCTATTCCTGTGGCGGTGAAGGAAACTGTGGAGTCAAACCAGAAAAAAACAAATTAGTACTTTTGCACATAACATTGCAAGCAGATTAGACACAAACATTCTTGGCCAACATCAGTATAACATATTTTAAGGAATATTTAAAGACAAAAAGATAAGGTACACTTATCAGATTCCTTACCCCCTCTGATGGCCCATTGGAAAAAGTTTGGGGGGGGTCTAAATGAGTTTGGGAGCCAAAAAAAAGCCTCTTGCACTCTGCCTGAATGTAAGGACAACAATAACATTTGTACACATTTTAGGGGGTGTTTAGGGTAAAGCACTACAATGGAGCTGACAAAATACATTGTTAAGTGACTAGGCTAGGTGTGTATGGGCCCAGGATAGCATGCTGGGGAGGTTAGTGAAGGCAAATATGCATGAAGGACAAAAAAGGAGCATTAAAAGCTTACAGCATGCATGTGGACAAAGGGGACATTCACAGCATATTACAATCATGGTAATTAGGGAATGATGAAAGAAATACAAAACCTTAGCATACATTAAATACATAGAATGTGATGTTAAAGGAGAAAACTTACCCTAATATAGTCCTTCTGCAGGACCTGTATGATGGCAGAACAGGTCTCTGGGATAATGATCCCCAGAGCCTGGGGGAAGATGCCTGTAGAGAACTTGAGGTCCTGCAAACCTCTCCCCGTCGCCAAGTACCGCAACGTGGCGACTAGCCTCTGCTCGGGAGTGATGGCTTGCCGCATGCAGGTGTTCTGCTTCGTAACATAAGGCGACAGCAAAGCCAACAGATGGTGAAAAACTGGGTCCGTCATCCAGAGAAAATTCCTGAAATCATCAGGGTTATTCTGGATCTCACGCAGAAAAGGCATATGAGAGAATTGGTCACGCTGGAGCAACCAATTCTTCATCCATGAACTCCTCCCCACCCTGTTCATGGACTGGGCTTGGGTCAAAGCGAGAACCCCAACACCAAGCCCCCGCATAGCACGAACTCTAGGACGAACATGTACCCACAACATGGCTTCAAAATGGTCGGCTGGTCAGAACGAACTAACAGAACGCACTGAAGAACAGCAAGGCCTGTGAAGAGCGAGCTGAAAATCAGAAACGAGCGGACAAGAACGCACTGGAAAACAGATACAAACTGACTACACGCACTGAAAACCAGATACAAAACCACAAGCACAAACTGAACAGCAATAACGGACTGAAAAGCACGAAAGCTGAAAAGCGCAAATCGTCTCTCACCATACTTCTACTAACATGAGATTAGCAGAAGGAGCCCAAAGGGTGGCACACTGGCTATTGAACTTCCTTTTTCTAGTCCCATTGTATCTGTTGTACATCACCGTGTTCTTGATGGTCGGAATTTGGTGTGACCGTGTGTATGCAAGACAAGTTAGAGCAGAATCCCGTCAGAAAAGCCATCATACCTTTTTCCGACCAAAATTCCGATCGTGTGTACGCGGCATTAGGCTGCAACATGAAAATGGGTGGACAAGCAGGATTTTTAATGCAGAAGACACATGCTTTGTCTCTTCTGCATTAAAGCTACTTACCTGCCCTGTCCGACCCTGTACAGTAAGCTGCACAAGCGCAGCTCACTGCACAAATTTGATCAGTGTGGTGTGATTATACAGCTACACCCTGCATAAGGGGTAAGTGAATGTAAATTCACCTATATAAGGACAAACCTCTAACTGATACCACAAGAGGATGAGTCCACAGCAATTGACTTAATTATACCAGTAAATGTTGTAAAAAATAAATAATATAATAGTGACTCCAACCTTGTGTGCTTTTTATATTTTTGTTTTTAAAAATAATTTTTAATAAACGGAACATTCTTTGGATACTACACTATGGGAGCCATTTTTTCTCTTCCATGAGGAGCATAGCCTTATATATCTGCCATTGCCTGGTAAATTCAAGGGACGCCTGAGGAACTGCAGATGCTGGAACCTGGGAATGCTGGCCGAGATTGTGGCGTTATATGCTTATTTATTACCCCTGCAGGGGTTACAGAAGCTGGTGAGTGGGGACCCATGAGGGGGAGCACGCAAGTCACTTGTCAAGAGCTGCGAGCACAAAAGTCATCTGCATTAACCTGTTAAAGCACGAATAATCAGTCACATTGGAACGGCTGTACACATGCTTTTTTTTTGCGATTTTTTTTTTTTCCTTTTGTTTTTGTGTTTGGTGCATTTTTTTTTTTTTTTTTTTTGCTGTTTTCTGAAAAAAACTTTTTTGCCAGACCTTATTTAATATTAATATTTTTTGGAACACTATATATATCTTTTGGAACACTTATATGTTTTACATCACCTGTTGGTGTCTGGACAATTTATACATATAGAGTTTTCACTTATTAATTTTGGACTTATGTTTTAGTGTTTTTGTATTCACACGAGGTTGGAGTCACTATTATAATTAAGTCCATCACTGTGGACTCATCCTCTTGTGGTATCAGTTAGAGGTTTGTCCTTATATAGGTGTACCTTTACATTGCCTTATATAGGTGTACCTTTACATTCATGTATAATCACACCACACTGATCCAACTGGAGTTCCCTAGGCCATATAAAGAGTGACCTGAAAGATCACCTTTCCGAAAACAGGTAGCGCTAATTACCCCATTTCTGTCATATCTCTGTTCTCAAGAGCTTTCTTATGGGAGCTTTTTAGGAGAGGCTGTAACCTTTATATCCTCCCTAAGCGCGGTACCCTCTATTTTTATCACTGCACAAATTCGTCAATGCCTAATCTGATGGAACTTCTGCACATGCGCAGGAGTGATGTCATCTCAGCCCAGCTAATGACAGCTGCTGGTGATCGAGACACAGAAGCCGGCTGCCCGAAGATGTCAGTGGCCGGCGGTGAGTTCCGGGGATTGCGCATCGCTGGATTCAAGGTGCGTATAGTGCCACTCTAGGTTGTTTGTTTTAGTGAGGTTAGTAATTTTTTATATATGTATGCCCTGCTTTTATTGTGTTTTTTTTTTTTTTTAATGTATTCATTCTATCACTTGCATGTCTCCAGGGATTTGAAATATCTTGATCATACCTTGTTCATGTTCTAACTTTTGTATTCCAAAGATATAGATACAGTTATTGGGACACGATTGGACCAAGTAACTGTACCAATCCCAGCATTTGTGATTATATAGTTACATATACATAGTTGCATACTATAATCAGAGATATGTCTTTGTGTTCTTACTAGGAAATAAAAATTAATGTGGGAATGTTATGAGGGGAAAAAAGAAGTATGGTCCTGGCTCTTTGAGTCAAATAATACCAATAAGTCATGAGCTTTGTAGTTGGTGACATTTTGGAGTGCAGGCTAAGAAAGATTGGACAGTGGTTCCCACAGAGGTGTCTGTCAGAGGATGGAGTAAATGGTCAATCACCTGAGAATTGGTACCTCTTCTACGAAGCAATCAGGCTTATTGAGGACAAAGCTTAAAAAGTGAATTTGATTTGGTACTGAGGTATAGTGCCTGCTAGGGCTACTTCAGTGTGTCCAGTGAAAGAGACCCTTTGGGATGATGTGTGTTAGTCTTTTTTTTTTTTTCTTTGTAACGTGTCTGTTGCAGCTATGGTTTAAAATTGGGAATTGTCTTTTGAAGGGTTGGAGTTGTTTGTTCCCTGAAAAGGGTGTCCTTTATAACTGCCACTGATTGTAAGGTATAAACCAACTGATTTACTGCATGTGGCACTAGGAGCAGGTATTTACAAGTCAGAAAGCATGGAATACCTGCAGCTGCCAGGGTGCAGCGAAGAAGCAATGTTTTCAAGACGTGAGCCACTAGAAGGGAAAGTATAGATGGGCTTCTTTTACACAGGGTCACATTGACTGAAATTGCTTCAATTACAATTTAAATCAATATACAAATACTAAAGACAAGGGATACGAATTGTAGAGATTGGCTTTACTGAACCACAGGCTAAAACATTGGTAGATATTGTGTAGAGTTCAGTCAATGAATCCTCACACCCACTCTTTTTTTTTCATGCGCTGATGCTCTGCTCTCTCTAGTTCAAGACTCATCCCAGTAATTGCCTAATAAACAAGAACTAAACAATAGGATCTCTATTTGACCCTGTACTGTAAGGGATTCTTGCCTGCTGCACAACTCACATGATCATGATGTCACGAAGACAGGCTGAGATCTGGGAAATCACAAGGTCCTCTTATATTGTTTTTGTCTCTGAAACGTGGGCAAATGTAAGAGGCACCATCCGCTAAACATACCGTAATAAGACTGATTCCTAAAGCTCGGTCCTTTGTCTACTAATTTCTTCCCAGATGACCTATTTCTAATGTGGAGTTCTAGTCAGACTATTTTTAGGTAAATGTGATCATTTCTAGTTTTAACCACCATAGTTAATCTGTTCACAACTGTCTATTTTTCCTAATGATTCATATAGCAGAGATCATGACCCAAACATTTGTCTTGTGGAGTAATACCGTTAACAGGCAGCCTTTTAATTTAAAGAAATCTTTGTAAACAAATACTGATCATTTTCATTCATTTCTTGATCTTTCATTCTCAACAATTTACACATGGATTCTATCTGGAATAGATTGTTTTATGTTAACTCGCTTGGCTATTAAACATATCCTGATGGAATGGTTCTCAGTCAACCACTTACAGGTTTGGGCAGCAACAGTAGTGAAGTATTCAAGCTTCACTACTTCAAAGTATTGTAATGAAATTGAGAGATCACAATACTTACATACATAGTCTGGTTGAAAAGACACAAGTCCATCTAGTTCAACCAATAGAAGGAAAAAATAAAAAAAATGATAAAATCCTATACCCACAATTGATCCAGAGAAAAGCAGAAAACCCCAATAAAACCTCCAATTTGCTCCAGCAGGGGAAAAAAATCCTTCTTGATCCCCCAGGAGGCCATTGGATATTCCCATGATCAAATTTACCTATAAATATTAGTACCCACTTATATTATGTGTATCTAGGAAAGAATTCAGACCATTCTTAAAACAATCTACTGAGCTGGCCAGAACCACCTCTTGGGGAGTCTATTCCACATATTCACAGCTCTTACTGTGAAAAAACTTGGAGGTTGGAGGTAAAATCTCTTCTTCTCCAGATGTAAAGAGTGCCCCCTTGTCCTCTGTGATGACCTTAAAGTAAATAACTCAACACCAAGTTCACAATATGGACCACTTATGTATTTATACGTGTTAATCAAATCCCCCCTTAATCTCTTCTCAAGAGAGAATAAATTAATTTCCTCTAATCTTTCCTTATAGCTGAGCTCCTTCAACCTCTTATCAGTTTGGTTGCCCTTTCTCTGCACTTTCTCCAGTCTCCCGATTTTTTTTTTATCCTTTTTATGAATTGGTGCCCAAAACTTAACTGCATATCCCAGATGAGGTCTTACTAATGATTTACATACTTGCATATTGTAAAAATATATCTAAATCCACACTCGGTCAACAATAAAGAAATAATAAGCAGCCACTTGTGCAATTATAATACCAGTTCATAACATGAATAAGAAAAAAAAGCAGCACTAAAAATACAAGTATGTGACCACCATACAAATAGTTGATATCAACGTAAAAAAAACAAAAAAAAAAACACCTATAAAGTGCAAATATACAGGAAAGTTTTATAAACAAGGCCTATACATGCATAGACTCAATTAAAATGTGCAAAAAGTTAATCAAATTGAGTACAGATGAATCACTTCACGTTATATCCGAAGAGCCACAATCACCCAACAGGTGCACTGTGTTTAAATGAAAATGAGTGGGATTTACTACCAGATAACAGCAGTTGACAGATGCCTCTTACCAGATATGATGGACCATAGAATTATAAATGGTCAAACGCACCTTAGTACAATTCCACAAGCAGACATCCAATGGAGGGATGATTGCAAACCACCGTAATAGCCAAAGGGTAAAAAAAATACACTGGGGTTTATTTATACTAAAGGCAAATCCACTTTGCAATACAAGTGCACCTGAAAGTGCTCTTGGAAGTTCAGTTGCTGTAGATCTGAGGGGACGCTCTGCTGATTTTATTATCCAGTCATGTGCAAGCTAAAATGCTGTTTTTTATTTTCCTTGCATGTCCCCCCTCAGATCTACAGCGACTGTACTTCCAAGTACACTTGCAGTGCACTTGTAGTGCAAAGTAGATTTGCCTTTAGTAAATAACCCCCACTGTCAGGGAAGTCTTCACACTTCTGAGAGAGTATTTGCTACTGGACGATTAAACCAGAATCTGGAAACCAGAGGTACAGACTACAACTGCCCAGTTGTTTGTGTGTCCACTTCTGAAGAAGTGTTCAGCCTTGTTCTCTGCATTCTGCGCTGTGGCCCCCAATGCTAGAACCACAATATAAAACACCAGTCGGCATCAAACATAAGTATTGGCTATGACAGGTCAAGCTTAGAAAATGCATTCAAGAGGTATAGGATGCCAATGATCAATCTAAACAGTCCAATTTTATCTAAATCAGTGATGTATATTTTGATTGGGCTAACTGTATAAAGTGGATCTTCAGCCAAGACATTTTTCTGTCTTGAATATCATGAGAAAGGAATAGAATCTTTTACATAAAAAAAACAAAAACATTTTTTTTATAGTTTTTTTTATTTCTCGTATCGCCAGTGGAGAGATTTCTTCTTTTTTTTTTTTTTTTTCTATCATACGATTGGGAATGACATTATTTCAGTTCAATCAACTGCTTGTATGACTATCATTTTTAAATGGACCCCTGACGAGCAAATAAACTGCACTTCTAGGGTAAAGACTCACTTATAAATGTAGCTATTGTAGCAAAATTTTAATAAAAAGTATTTTTAGCCCACTCCTAACTGGTCTCCAGTATACCATTAGGGGTTGCAATGTTTGAGGCGTGAAACTGGTTTCAATAGTGCCTTTTGAAAGTCTGCTTAAAATAAAGCTGCTTTCAAAATGTATTCTGATCTTAGAAGTACCTAATGGCTCAGCAGGCATGATAAACCGTAGTCAGTTTACAGCGGGGAGGGCAGGATCAGTCAGGTATTTTATATGATACAGGGGGCCAAATTACACAGAATGAGCACTGTGCTGTTATTCATACTTTAAGGGAACAGGATCCTTTTTTTCTTTTTTTTTTTTCTTTTTTAGGGTTACAAACACTTTAAGCAGACAGTGATAAAAGTCACAAGACTCCTATATGCTGCTGATGAGAAAGGGTATTTAGCAGTTTATATTTACTAAAGCTATTGCATTTCCATGTTCTTTGTACTGTGGAAGACCCGTTATAGTGGATGGAGGTTCTGGGTTTAGTAACACTTTAAATGCTAATATGGAGTACATTTAATATTGCTTTAATATTATTATTAGTGTGTGTATGTATGTATATACTGTATCTCAAAAAAGTGAGTGTACAGCTTATATAACAGTGTAAATTTGCTGTCCCCTCAAAATAACTCAATACACAGCCACCAATGTCTAAACCGCTGGCAACAAAAGTGAGTACACCCCTAAGTGAAAATGTTCAAATTGGGCCCAATTAGCCATTTTCCCTCCCCAATGTCATGTGACTCGTTAGTGTTACAATGTCTCAGGTGTGAATGGGGAGCAGGAGTGTTAAATTTGGTGTTATCGCTTTCACTCTCTCATACTGGTCACTGGAAGTTCAACATTACACCTGATGGCAAAGATCTCTGAGGATCTGAAAAAAAGAATTGTTGCTCTACATAAAGATGGCCTGGGCTAGATGGCCCTGACAGAGCATGATAGCAAACAAACTAATCAGACATTGTGAATCTCTTTGTGGAATGCTACAGATATTCAACACCTCTCACTACAGCTATTAGGTGCTCTGGTTCTCCTGCCCCCTCCTCTGCTTGTGGGAGGGAGCCACTTCATCTGTGACCCATACGGGTCAGTTTTGCCTTCCTCTGGGATGCAGGCAGGGACGACGATCTAATGGAGTCCAGGATCACAAGTGGAGGATTCTTCTGCTTTTTCTCACGTTTTTAAGATGTCTCCGGATAAACAAGCTCATATGGTATTGAGGAGCTTTAAAGACCCCCTGAGGAAGACCATGACCCTATAAGGTTGAAATGCATTGGGGTCTTCTCCAATACCGGCAAGCACTAATATAACCATAATTGATATTGTAGGGAGCGCTGCTATATGCACACTCCCTGTAATTTATTGTATGACAATTTATTGCTTGATTTGTATACTTACCTAGTATGTCTCGTTTCATGTAAAACCGGAGCTCATGTTTTAAATTCTTGTATTCTATAAATTATGTTGAGTATGTATGTTTGAGTATATATCTTTTTTTACAAAAAACCTTTTTCTCTTTTACCTATGATTGCTGCTAAAAAAAACCACGGGAATTCTCACATTCTTTTTGTAACATTTACTTCGGGGTGTGCAGCCACATCAGACTCTATTGAAGTGTCAGGTGATGTTAGGCTATAAGAAGATTGCCAAGCCCCTAAAACTGAGCTGCAGCACGGTGGCCAAGACCATACAGCGATTTAACAGGACTGGTTCAACTCAGAACAGGCCTTTTAATAAAATGACATAAAATCGCATAAATAAGTGTTGGCACTAAAAAACATTCAAGTCTTAATAATCATCATCATGTGTATGTGAAAAAAAGTGCATAAAAAATCCTTTCCAATTGGTATATACTAAATGACAAAAAAAATTGCATGTAAAATCGCATAAATAAGTGTTGACACTAAAAACATATAAATCTAGATAATCATGTGTTGGTGCACAAAGGGACATAAACACTACTTCATGTGAATAATTCTAAATAAAAATACATAGAATAAATAAGAAATAACCATCAAAAACATATCCTTATAAATGGTGCAAAACATACAAAGTGCCAGTGCTTAAAAGTGATCTAGATATTGCAAATAAAACACATCAATCCAACGCAATATGGATAATAAATGATATAAATAAATGTCCCAATAATAGTGATATAAAATATATTGTGCTGGCCTGCGAAACAAATGACCAATGACATGCCAGTAAGTGCAGCAAACTTAAAGTGCCAGTGTAAAAGTCATTGAAGGTGCAAAAGCAAGTTCTGGTGTATTCAACAAAACAACAGTGGGGTGTCTGGGATGCAATTCACTCAGTGTCCTCTTCGTGCATAAAACACTAATGTAAGCAGTGGCCACTTACCTAGCGGTGCTAGGTCAACCACATGAATTGTAGCTAAAACGCCAGGTCCTGAGCCTCAATCGCGTCCCTATATCCACGCTTGCCGGTGTTGAGTTATCCTAATGGCAGCTGATTACAAGTGGCTATGGTCCTATCAGGGGTCCTGGACCAGCGCGGATCCTAGCTCAGCCTCCACATCTCAGGTATGTATGTACAGGAATATGCAGGACAAAGGTACTTGATAGTGAATATGTATTAACCAGGTAATGCTTTATTAAAAATCTTTAAGTAGATGTACTCACATAAAAACAATGCAGAGCAAACCTCTCTCCTACGAGCAGCGAACTCGTTCTGTGTCTAGCAATGTGAAACAGCCTATTCCGTCCCTAAGCGTGTCATCACCGATCACGTGACTTCTTCAGGGGATGAGCAAAATGGGCTTATTGTGGTCTTAAATAGTCTCTCCCATAGTGATTAATGGGCGGCCATTTTCTTGTAGCCACGCCGGCCATTACTGGGTCTCACATGGGTGCGGCCATTTTGTAGGTTAGAAACGACTACCTGATCATAACAAAGCTAATAACTAGGTGTCTGATGGGCGCGGCCATTTTATAGGTTAGAGAAGACTTTATACTCATACCAAGGCAAATAGATACCGAATTGGCTGTATGTTTATGTAACGATATATTGCGTTGCTCATAAATACGGCTTAATGATATACAGAGGGGCTAATTGGCCAGAGACGGACGCATAGGTAGGCATATATTAAAAAAGAGAGATCCCGCTGTATTGGAAGCTAAAAAATGCCAAATGGTCGGAGGCTACCACTAAAAGTGCATACATGGAAATTTTAATTCGTAAAATATATTGAAAGGTAATAAAAAGGCTAAAATTGAATTATTTAATGAAATATGATTAAAATATATACGGGATTAAGGTGCAAATAGCTGGAATATCCATGGATTACTGGAACCATATCCTGTGATCTGATGAGACCAAGATAAACGTATTTGGTTCAGATGGTGTCAAGCGTGTGTTGCTGCGACCAGGTGAGGAGTACAAAGACAAGTGTGTCTTGCCTACAGTCAAGCATAGTGGTGGGAATGTCATGGTCTGGGGCTGCATGAGTGCTGCCGGCACTGGGGAGCTACAGTTCATTGAGGGAACCATGAATGCCAACATGTACTGTGACATACTGAAGCAGAGCTTGATCCCCCTCCCTTCAGAGACTGGGCCGTAGGGCAGTAGTCCAACATAACTACCCCAAACACCTCCAAAAAGACTACTGCCTTGCTAAAGTAGCTGAGGGTAAAGGTGATGGACTGGCCAAGCATGTCTCCAGACATCTGTGGGGCATCCTCAAATGGAAGGTGGAGGTAAGGTCTCTAACATCCTCCAGCTCTGTGATGTCATCATAGAGGAGTGGAAAAGGACTCCAGTGGCAACCTGTGAAGCTCTGGTGAACTCCATGCCCAAGAGGGTTAAGGCAGTGCTGGAAAATAAAGGTGGCCACACAAAATATTGACACTTTGGGCCCAAATTGGACATTTTCACTTGGGGGTGTACTCACGCTTTTGTTGCCAGCGGTTTAGACATTAACCACTTACCAACCGGCCCATAGCCGAATGACGGCTGCAGGGCGGTTGGATAACTCTGGGAGGACGTAATATGACGTCCTCCCGGAGAAACGGTCCCGCGCGCCCCCCCGGGCGCGCACACGGGAACATCCGTGTTCGCCGGGTCCACGGGACCTGGCGCAACACGGATCGCGGTAAAGGGCCAATGACAGCGGCCCTTTACCATGTGATCGCTCCGTCCAATGACAGAGCGATCACAAATGTCAACAAAGGCTGTGCTGCAGGGTCAGCACAAGTTCATCGCTCTCCTCTCCTCACACCGATGCAGCTTGAGAGGAGAGTAGAGCTTCACAGTGCCGAACAGTGAGTTTTTTTTTTATTACCAGTGCCCAGCAGTGCCACAGCAGTGCCACAACAGTGCCCCAACAGTGCCACATCTGTGCCATCTGTACCCTCTGTGCCACCAGAGCCACACCAGTGCCCACCAGTGCCACACCAGTGCCACCTGTGCCCATCAGTGCCACCTGTGCCCATCAGTGCCACCTGTGCTCATCTGCGCCACTGCAGTACCACATCAGTGTCACCAGTGCCGCCTGTGCCCACCAGTGCCGCCTGTGCCCACCAGTGCCGCCTGTGCCCACTAGTGCCGCCTGAGCCCACCAGTGCCACCTCTGTGCCACTACAGTGCACACCAGTGCAACCAGAGCCACACCAGTGCCACTACAGTGCACACCAGTGCCACCTGTGCCCAACCAGTGCCACCTGTGCCCATCAGTGCCACCTGTGCCCATCAGTGCCGCCAGTGCCACATCAGTGCCGCCAGTGCCACATCAGTGCCGCCTGTGCCACATCAGTGCCGCCTGTGCCCACCAGTGCCACCTGTGCCAAATCTGTGCCCACCAGAGCCACCTCTGTGCCCACCAGAGCAACACCAGTGCAGCCAGAGCCACACCAGTGCAGCCAGAGCCACACCAGTGCCACCTGCGCCCATCAGAGCCACCTGTGCCCATCAGAGCCACCTCTGTGCCCACCAGAGCCACCTCTGTGCCCACCAGAGCCACACCAGTGCAGCCAGAGCCACACCAGTGCAGCCAGAGCCACACCAGTGCCACCTGTGCCCATCAGTGCTCATCTGCGCCACATCAACCTCACCAGCTACCAGTATGGCAAAACAATTATTTACGGCCGAGGAGGCCTACCAGCGTCTTAGCATGACCGATGAGAGCAGCGGGGAGCTCTCTGAGTCTCTGTCCGATTCGGATTCGGCCTATGAACCCGTGACAAGCAGCGGGTCCGATACAGAATCAGAAGAGGAACGTGTGCCCGTGAAAAGAAGGCGTTCTGGCGTGGAGCAGCAGCCTACTACCACCTCGAGAGCAGTGCCGTCCACCTCCAGGGCAGCGCCGTCCACCTCCAGCGCAGTGCCGTCCACCTCCAGCGCAGTGCCGTCCACCTCCAGCGCAGTGCCGTCCACCTCCAGCGAAGAGCCACTGCAACAAAGGCCAGGCACCAGTAGGGTGTCATCTCAGCCCCAAAGGGATAGAGGCCATGCCAGCCTACCCTATGCCCTTCAAAACCCCCTGTGGCTTCCCCCTAATTCCGGAGCAGCAAATATCCCCCCTTTTACCGCCCAGCCAGGTGTCCAGGTGAACACCGATAATTTTGTCATGCTCGATTTTTTTCATTTGATTTTCACCGAAGACTTTCTATCATCCATTGTGGCCCAGTGCAACCTTTACGCACAGCAGTACATCGTAAGCAACCCTGGCTCTAGTTATGCCCGTCCCTTTGAGTGGAGAGAGCTTACCATAGCAGAATTTAAAATTTTCTTAGGCCTAACTTTTACAATGGGTCTCACAAAAAAAAACGAAATGTACTCATATTGGTCAACTAACCCCGTCCACCACATGCCACTCTTCTCTTCAAAAATGCCAAGATCAAGATACCTTATGATTTTGCGCTTCCTTCACTATAATGACAACACCCAGTGCCCTCCCCGAAATGACCCAGCATTTGACAAATTATTCAAACTTCGGCCACTCCTAAATTATTTCTCAGAAAAATTTCCCCAGCTATATAACCCCGACCAGAATATTTCTGTTGATGAGTCCCTTGTAAAATTTACAGGCAGGCTTGGCATCAAACAGTTTATCCCCAGCAAAAGGGCCCGATATGGGGTTAAAATGTATAAACTTTGCGACCGAGCCACGGGGTACATTTACGCCTTCCGGGTGTACGAAGGCAAGGACACCCAACTGCATCCCCCTGAATGTCCAGAATATATTGGAACCAGCGGCAAAGTTGTCTGGGAGCTCGTTTATCCACTGCTTGGAAAGGGGTACCACCTTTATGTGGATAATTTTTATACTAGCTTGCCCCTCTTCCGCAATCTTCACCGGAGGGACACCCCAGCATGTGGTACTGTAAGAACCAATAGAAAAGGCTTCCCGCAAAAATTGGTCAATGAAAGGCTACGCCGAGGGGATACGGTGGCTTTGCGGAACCAGGAGCTATTGGCTGTCAAGTGGAGGGACAGACGAAACGTCCACATGCTGACGACAATCCACAATGACACCTACGTGGAAGTCCCAAGAAGAAACGGCCCAATCCAGAAACCTGCTTGTATTTATGATTACAATTTATTTATGGGGGGAGTGGACTTCAACGATCAGATGATTGAACCCTACCTTCCCACAAGAAAATCCCGTCACTGGTATAAAAAAGTGTCCATTTATTTTTTCAGTTTGGCCATGTACAACACTTACGTAATTTACCAAGAATCTACTGAGACCCCCGTATCCTATCTGCAATACCAGGAACAAGTAATCTCCTCCCTTTTGTACCCTGAAAGCCCACCAGAAAATATTCGCTCTGATTCCGTGAGCAGACTCCACGAACGCCACTTTCCTGACAAAATCCCCCCCCCGTGAAACAGGCCACAGACGTCAGAAAAAATGCCGGGTGTGCTCCAGAAGAGGAATTAGAAGAGACACCACGTATTATTGTCCCGATTGTCCTTCCCAACCAGGCCTCTGTATAAGTGAATGTTTCTGCCGTTACCATACTTCTCTACAATATTAGGGAAGTATGGTAAATGTAATTCTCATTTCCTGTAATTTTCCTCCACACCCCTTATGCCACTGCACTGAACCTGATTTACCTCAGCCTTCTCCGGAATCGACCCTGGCCTGTTATACGACCAAGCTTCTGCCTAACACTAAAACTGTACCTACCTCTGCCTTCTCCGGAACTGACCCTGGCCTGTTATACAACCAAGCTTCTGCCTAACGATAAACATACCTCTGCCTTCTCCGGAACTGACCCTGGCCTGTTATACGACCAAGCTTATGCCTAACGCTGATTTGTACCTACCTCTGCCTGCTCTGGAACTGACCCTGGACTGTTTGACCACGTTTTTTGCCTGCCTCTTGGACTGATCATTTACCCTGCTATGCTAGTGGGAACACAGGGGTCTCACATATGTGAGGGGCTCCAGAAATGTTTTTCTGGATGAAGAAATCTAACTTTTTAGTTTTCTCATTCCCAGATTTAGGGTCTGGAGACTCGGAGGCTTCAAAGAGATTTGGGTGGGAGAAGCCTCTACCCCTGTCCCCATTCTTTCCTGGTCTGCTACTTGGACCTTCTTACTACCAGGACCAATATTTTAGCACTGCTGGCAATGTCTCTACGTGCACTGACCCTGGACTGTACAAGTACATTATCCCTGCCTGTACTATGGACAATATTCCTGCCCGCTGCTTGGACAATTCCATTCACTGTGGATGACCACGTCCCTGCCTGCTGCCTGGATCAGGGCTCTCCTCCTGTGGACAATTGCACTACTAAAACTACAGGTAATCTTTTGTTTACCCTTTGCTCAGCAGAATGTATTTTAGGGTGTAATTCTTGGTATGTTCATGCTATGTGTTAGAAATATGAAGGGCCTTCAAAAATGTGATAGATTGTAAGGAAATTAGATGTGTAATTTATGCTCCTAGAACGCCTGAATGTGCTACTTCAATGTTGCGCCTCTGTATGTGGCCAGGTTGTGTAAAAGTCTCACACATTTGGTATCGCCATACTCGGAAGGAGTAGCAGAATATATTTTGGGGTGTCATTTTTGCTATGTACATGCTATGTGTCGGAAATATCTTAGAAATGGACAACTTTGTGTAAAAAAAAATGCGTTTTAATTTTTTTCCACATTTTCCACAAACTTCTGGAAAAAAATGAACCATTCAAAAGACTCATTATGCCTCATAGATTATACGTTGGGGTGTTTTCTTTCCAAAATGGGGTCACTTTGTGGGCGTTTCCATTGTCCTGGTGCTCTAGGGCCTTCAAAAGTGTAATAGGTGGTTGAGAGATTAGATGTGTAATTTATGCTCCTAGAACGCCTGAATGTGCTACTTCAATGTTGCGCCTCTGTATGTGGCCAGGTTGTGTAAAAGTCTCACACATGTGGTATCGCCATACTCGGAAGGAGTAGCAGAATATATTTTGGGGTGTCATTTTTGCTATGTACATGCTATGTGTCGGAAATATCTTAGAAATGGACAACTTTGTGTAAAAAAAAATGCGTTTTCATTTTTTTTCCACATTTTCCAAAAACTTCTGGAAAAAAATGAACCATTCAAAAGACTCATTATGCCTCATAGATTATACGTTGGGGTGTTTGCTTTCCAAAATGGGGTCACTTTGTGGGCGTTTCCATTGTCCTGGTGCTCCAGGGCCTTCAAAAGTGTAATAGGTGGTTGAGAGATTAGATGTGTAATTTATGCTCCTAGAACGCCTGAATGTGCTACTTCAATGTTGTGCCTCTGTATGTGGCCAGGTTGTGTAAAAGTCTCACACATGTGGTATCGCCATACTCGGAAGGAGTAGCAGAATATATTTTGGGGTGTCATTTTTGCTATGTACATGCTATGTGTCAGAAATATCTTAGAAATGGACAACTTTGTGTAAAAAAAAATGCGTTTTCATTTTTTTTCCACATTTTCCAAAAACTTCTGGAAAAAAATGAACCATTCAAACGACTCATTATGCCTCATAGATTATACATTGGGGTGTTTGCTTTCCAAAATGGGGTCACTTTGTGGGCGTTTCCATTGTCCTGGTGCTCCAGGGCCTTCAAAAGTGTAATAAGTGGTTGAGAGATATTAGATGTGTAATTTATGCTCCTAGAACGCCTGAATGTGCTACTTCAATGTTGTGCCTCTGTATGTGGCCAGGTTGTGTAAAAGTCTCACACATGTGGTATCGCCATACTCGGAAGGAGTAGCAGAATATATTTTGGGGTGTCATTTTTGCTATGTACATGCTATGTGTCGGAAATATCTTAGAAATGGACAACTTTGTGTAAAAAAAAATGCGTTTTCATTTTTTTTCCACATTTTCCACAAACTTCTGGAAAAAAATGAACCATTCAAAAGACTCAGTATGCCTCATAGATTATACGTTGGGGTGTTTGCTTTCCAAAATGGGGTCACTTTGTGGGCGTTTCCATTGTCCTGGTGCTCCAGGGCCTTCAAAAGTGTAATAGGTGGTTGAGAGATTAGATGTGTAATTTATGCTCCCAGAACGCCTGAATGTGCTACTTCAATGTTGCGCCTCTTTATGTGGCCAGGTTGTGTAAAAGTCTCACACATGTGGTATCCCCATACTCAGGAGGAGTAGCAGAATATATTTTGGGATGTCATTTGTGTAATGTACATGCCATGTGAGAGAAATAACCTGTTGTGATGACAATTTGGTGTGAAAAAAAATAAAAAAAATCTTCATTTTGCAAAGAATTGTGGGAAAAAATAACAACTTCAAAAAACTCACCATGCCTCTTACTAAATACCTTGGAATGTCTACTTTCCAAAAAGGGGTCATTTTGTGGGTATTTGTACTTTCCTGGCTTGTTAGGGTCTCAAGAAATGAGATAGGCCTCAGTACATCAGGTGTGATCAGATGTGATCAATTTTCAGTGATTGGCACCATAGCTTGTAGACTCTATAACTTTCACACAGACTAAATAATATCCACTAATTTGGGTTATTTTTACCAAAGATATGTAGCAGTATAAATTTTGGCCCAAATTTATGAAGAAAAATTACTTATTTGCAAAATTTTATAATACAAATGAAGAAAAATGCATTTTTTTACAAAATTTTCGGTCTTTTTTCATTTATAGCACAGAAAATAAAAAACCCAGAGGTGATCAAATACCACCAAAAGAAAGCTCTATTTGTGTGAAAAAAAGGACGAAAATTTCATATGGGTACAGTGTTGCATGACTGAGTAATTGTCATTCAAAATGTGAGAGCACCAAAAGCTGAAAATTGGTCTGGTTAGGAAGGGGGTTTAAGTGCCCAGTTGTCAAGTGGTTAATGGCTGTGTGTTGAGTTATTTTGAGGGGGCAGAAAATTTACACTGTTATACAAGCTGCACACTCACTGCTTGAAATTGTAGCAAAGTATAATTTCTTCAGTGTTGTCACATGAAAAGATATAATAAAATATTTACAAAAATGTGAAGGGTGTATATGTGTGTGTGTGTGTGTGTGTATATCCCTATGTATAGTTCTTGAGCTAGAGTTAGTGACTTTGCCTTGAGCGGGATGATAGTCTGCAGCAGGCAGGAGAAAATAAAGCGACAGGCTGCAGCAGGGACTGATCTGCATCAGGTGTTTGTGAACAATGCAAGAACTCCATAGGCACCAAGATTAAGATTGTGTCATCTCTGTGAGCCAGCATCTCAGTCCAGTAGATGCTACTGCTGAATAATGTCTGAAATGAAAAAGAGGTGATGGTATTGATATCACAATTATTGTGATCTCTATGAGGTAATGAATACCTCTAAAATTTACACCTTACTTGGCATATGTTTAGAAAAAAATATATATCCGATTATAGGCTCACTGTAGGTTGCTAGACATAAAAAACAGGCGATTAAACCGTGCTATGCATGTACACTACTGTGAAGTTTGCACTTTTGATTCAACTTGCTCCAGCTACAGGACTGATACACTTTCATGATTTTAAAGAGGAGCTCCAGTACCCCAATCGGCTCTCGGGTCCTGCCGCCACCAATCCTTGTAAGCGGAACCGGCAGTGAAACCTTGTGACTTCACAGCCATTTCCCTACTGCGCACTATGTGACGTTGCTTGGGAACGTGTAAAAATGTTGATAATGTTTTTTTGTTTTTTTTTTTTAACTATACAATGCTGTGAAAGTATTTGTTCCTTCCTGATTTTTTTATTTTTTTTGCATATTTGTTACACTTGGGCCCCTTTCACACATACGCCACTGTTGGACGGACTCCGCTTGCTCAGCAGGTGATCTCTCCCCTGATCCCCTCTGAGCAGGTGGATGACAGGTCCGTCTTTGCTCACTGTGCAGAGCAGAGACTGACCCAGTCCTGCTCTCCTCCATGGGGAGAGCGGGTGAAAACGGACCACCTGTCCATTTTCATCCAATCATATCTGATCCGATCCGCCAGATGGATGGAAAATAGGACCACCATCCATCTGGATTTTGCGGACAGGATCGAATTGGATAGCAGCAGGTGTCAGCGGACATGTAACCGCTGAGATCCGCCGCTCCATAAGGGTGAATGGAAGGTCCGATCAGGTCCGCTTGGAAAAACTGACAGGCAGACCTGATCAGACAGCCGTGAAAGGGCCCTTAACCACTTGCCTACTGGACACTTTTACCCTCTTCCTGCCCTGGCCAATTTTCAGCTTTCAGTGCCTTAACATTTTGAATGACAATTGCGCGGTCATGCAATGCTGTACCCATATGAAATTTGTGTCCTTTTTTTCACATAAATAGAGCTTTCTTTTGGTGGTATTTAATCACTACTGGGTTTTCTATTGTTGTGCTATAAATTAAAAAAAGACCAAAAATTTTGTAAAAAAAAAATGCATTTTTCTTTTTCTGTTATAAAATTTAGCAAATTAGTAATTCTTCTTCATAAATTTTGGCCAGAATGTATACTGCTACATATCTTTGATCAAAAATAACCCAAATCTGTGTATTTGGTCTTTGTGAAAGTTAGAGTCTACAAGCTATGATGCCAGTCATTGAAAATTGATCACACCTGATGTACTGACAGCCTCATTTCTTGAGTCCCTAACAAGCCAAGAAAGTACAAATTCCCCCCAAATTACCCCTTTTTGGAAAGTAGACAATCCAAGGTATTTAGTAAGAGGCATAGTGAGTCTTTTGAAGTTGTAATTTTTCACCACAGTTGTTTGCAAAATGAAGTTTTTTTTTTTTTTTTTACAGAATTGTCATAGTAACAGGTTGTTTCGCTCACATAGCATATGCATACTTGCAACTACACCCTAAAACATTCTTCTGCTACTCCTGAGTATGGCGATACCACATGTGTGAGACTTTTACACAGCCTGGCCACATACAGAGGCCCAACATTCAAGTAGCACCTTCAGGCGTTCTATGAGCATAAATTCCACATCTAATGTCATGAGGACCTTTCACACTTTTGAAGGTCCTGGAGCACCAGGACAATGGAAACGCCCAAAAAATTACCCCATTTTGAAAAGCAAACACCCCAACGTATGTTCTACGAGGCATGAGTCTTTTGAACATGTCCTTTTTTTTCACACAAGTTTTTGGAAAATGAAAATGCTTTTTTTACACATAGCAAAAATTGCACCCCAAAATACATTCTGCTACTCCTGAGTATCACGATACCACATGTGTGAGACTTTTACACAGCCTGGCCACATGCAGAGGCCTGACATTCAAGTAGCCCCTTCAGGCATAAATTACACATTTAATGTCACAATGACTTATCACACTTTTGAAGGCCCTTCATATTTCTAACACATAACATGTACATACAAGAAACAAGAATTACACTTCAAAATAAATTCTATTGAGGAAAGGGTAAAAAAATATATATATATATATATATTACCTGTGGTGGTTTTAGTAGTGCAGTTGTCCACACAGGAGAGCATTGGTCCAGGCAGCAGGCAATGATGTGCTTAGCGACATCAAAAGTAATTATTCAGGCAGCAGGCAGGAATATGGTCTATAGTCAGTACAGGGATATCGTCAGCACAACCAAAGCATTTGTCCAAAGTAATTGTCCAGGCAGAGACTTGGTCAGCAGAGCCAAAATATTGGTCCTGGTACACTGTTACCTGCAGACACTCATTATTGTACCGCTCTCCAGCCCTTCATAAACATACTGCCTATTGCTACAGCTAAATATTTTCATAGTACAGGTAGCAGGCAGAGGCATGATGGCAGTTAGTCAGCAGCAGGCTGAGGGCCTCAGTCAGGTAAGACCTGGGCACAGGGGTAGAGGCTTCCCCCACCCAAATCTTTTTGAAGCCTCCAGACCCTAATCCGGAAATTACCAAACCCGGAGAAAAACAAAGAATTAGTTTTCTCCATCCGGAAAAACAATTCTGTGTGACCCCTGTGTACTACAGTAGCAGGCCAACAGATCAGTCCAAGCGGTAGGCAGAAGTATAGTCAATTAAAACAGGCCAGGGTCAGTTCACATGGAAGCAGTCCAAGCGGTAAGCAAAGGCATAGTTGAAAAACAGGCCAGGGGCAGTTCACGTGGAAGCAGTCCACGCGGTAAGCAGAGGCATAGTCGAAAAACAGGCCAGGGGCAGTTCACGCGGAAGGCAGTGGCATGATTATTTGGGGAAGCATAGAAAATACCGTATATACTCGAGTATAAGTCGAGATTTTCAGACCTTTTTTTTGGGCTGAAAGTGCCCCCCTCGACTTATATTCGAGTCACTGCCATCTGCCTACATGATCAGCGTGGCCTGCAGGCAGACGGCGGCCAGCGTGTGCTATTACTATTCAGCGGCCAATTACTGTTCAAAAGCCACGCCTCCTCCTCGTCTTTGATAGGCAGTCAGTGTACAGCCCATCACGGACATTCTCTTATCCTCGTCCTTGGTATGAGGATGAGAGAATGTCCGTGATAGGCTGACTGCTGGGAAATGGAGTTTTCTGCCTATCATGGACGAGGAGGAGGCGTGGCTTTAGAACAGTGAATGACCTCCGAATAGTAATAGCACAAGCTGATCGGTGCAGAGCGGCACACGGAGGCATGCACAGGACACAGTTAGGATTCACGCAGACACATGTACACAGGACTCAGGTACACGTACACAGGACACATGCACATATACACAGGTACAGGACACATGCACATATACACAGGACATATGCACAGGACATATGCACAGGACACAGGGAGGTATACAGCTGCAGATGGGCATTGTTGACCCTCTTTTTCCACTTACAGTAGCTGCTGCATTTCTCGCCCTCGTCTTATACTCGGGTCAATAAGTTTTTCCCATTTTTTTGTGGTAAATTAGGGCCTCGACTTAAACTCGGATCGACCTATACTCGAGTATATACGGTAGTCAGCACAGATGATGAAAATGGGGAAATGGTTAAAAATATGAGCTAATATTTTAGGGATGTATGAAAATGTCGGAAGCACTCTTCAATGCATAGGCTGGGTTGGGAGGGACACTAGGGATTTTCTGCATACGCAACATCTTTTCTGGCATCTTCGGCCTGCTTCAGATAATGGAATGCCGGGAAGTCGGCTAACCGCATCAGAGCAAAGATTTTCAGGGGGGTCTGATGAGGGATGTCACTATTTATTCTATGAATTTGGAGGTGGGGCTTTCTGTGGATTTGGTGTAGGTGATATATGCATTGTAAATGGGCAAATGAAAAACATAAATCGCAACTTTTTTATACCAGAAACGGGACCCCCTTGTCGCCAAATCAGGCTGAAGCATTTGGTCATTGAAAACCACCCACCCCCCCAATGTAAAGATTATATTCTTGGACGCATGTTGGTTTTTGAATGGGACCGCGTTTTCCGGGAATCTCGACTATGGTGTCCTTGTGGATGGTGGACAGCATGTATACATCCCTCCTATCTTTCCACCTCAAGGCCAACACTTCATCGTTTCTCAGTGTCGCTTTTTCCCCTCTGCATTTTTTTGTTTGCAAGCACTTGTAGGAAGCCCTTCCTGTTCTTTGTGGAGGTTCCGCAGACCAGGGTTTTTGCACGGTGTAAGTGTCTGAAAAGGGGCAGGCTAGTATAATACTTATCTAGGTATATGTGATGACCTTTTTGCAGCAGTGGGTATGCCAGGTCCCATAAGATTCTTCTGGTTGTGCCCATGTAGGTTGGGCACTCAGGAGGGCTGAAGCTGGGAATCTTTTCCTTCATATATGTGGAACCGCGTACAGATATCACGTGGATCTTTTGCATAGCTTATAGAATTTGACTCCACATTTGGCCTTTTTACTATGAATATACAGTGTGTGTATAGTGTGTATATATATATATATATATATATATATATATGTATGTGTGTGTGTGTGTATGTATATATATAAATATATATATTTAAAGGGACAGTGTAAAAATAAATAAGAAAAATATAAATATCCCTGTCCCTCCAAACTCGTGAGCAGAAGCGAACGCATACGTAAGTCACGCCCACATATGTAACGGTGTTCAAACCACAAATGTGAGGTATCACCACAATAGTTAGAGCGAGAGCAATAATTCTAGCACTAGACCTCCTCTGTAACTCTAAACATGTAACCTGTAATGTTTAAAGCGTCCCCCATGGAAATTTTTAATTTGTCACCATTCCACGAGCGTACGCAATTTTAAAGCATGGTATGTTAGCTATCTATTTACTCGGCGTAACATCATCTTTCATATTGTAGAAAAAAATTGGGCTTACTTTACTGTTGTTTTTTATTAAACAATTCATTAAAATTGATTTTATTTATTTTTTTTTTTTTTATGCGTTTAAAAGACCGCTGTGCAAATACAGTGCGTCATAAAATATTGCAACAACCGCCATTTTATTCTCTAGAATATCTGCTAAAAATATATATATAATGTTTGGGTAAGTAATTTTATAGAAAAGAATACTGATTTTTACATGTAAACAACAAATGTCAGAAAAAGGCCTGGTGTTTTTAAGTGGTTATTGCAATGACCATTTAAAGATACATAAAATAAAATGCAAGTCAGGGAATGTATCTGCCTGTTTAATTGTAATGATGTATAATGCTCTGGAGAGACACTTGCCGATTTTTAAGGGCCAATTCACGCTGCATTTTAGTGCTGCTGTAAAACACAGATCAACGGAAGGACATCTGAAAAACATTTTCCAGTATGCCCTTTTCACACCATAACGCTGCGCATGCATGCCAACTGACATCAAAATGTATATCAATGAATATCAGCACACATTAAAATGGATGGAAATGTACATTTTCCATACATTTTAGTGCAAATCTGTGTGAATTGGCCCTAAAGTTTTACTTAATTTTTAGTGTTTTTGTGTAAAAAAGAAGGGCAATTATACTTTTCCAAAGGGTAGGTAGATTTTGAGTACTAACTGTGTATTATTATCCTTATTGAGGTATCGTAGTTGGTATTTATCTATAAAATGTGTGTAAATGTATTTATATCCACCATTTATTCAGGGTTCACATGAACATCATAAATATCTACTCACGTGTAGTGCCAAGGGAGTAATCGGTTTATTTGGAATTGAGGTGTAGCTGCTGTGTAACTCGCAGAACTATGCATGGAATTCAAATCTAGCATAGGACATCTTTTTAAAAGTTGCTTCCTGTAATTATGATGAAATTAAACTTGAAAGAGAAAGCATACATGACAATGGCATTCTATCTTTTCCACATATTTAATTATACCTAGGTGCTGATCCTTCTGAAGGTCTAGCATGTCCTGGCAAGCCTTCTCATTATTAACTTCTTTGCATGCAAATTACCAAAAGCAGTGCTCACTACATATAAATATAAAATTGTTTTGAATTCCAATAGAATTATTTTTTCGTTATTTTTTTTCCACACCCTGTGTGCAAAATTTTGATTGTGGCAGTACATTGCATACCTCATTATAAGTATACTTTTTTTTCTGAAGAAAGCACATTTCAACAGAAGAGTAGTTAAAAAAAAATAAAAAACCCTCAAACTCCTGCTGCAAATCACACACTTGTTCACTGACCACACTTGTTCACTGACCGCCCTTGTACCACACACTTCTCCACTGCATATTTATTACACTTCTGCTCTGATTGGCAGTGTAATGCCAGATTTGTTCACAGACTGCCATTATGTGTAACTGTACACACAGGACACACTGACTGCCACTATACCAGAGCACTTCTCAACTGACCACCACTATACTAGCACAGCTTTTTACTGACTGCCGCTGTACCAACTAATTTCTCTATTGACTGCCCCTGTATATTGGTTCACTAGCCCAATGTAGCGCCACACTTTCCTACACTCTACTGACTGCAACTGTAGGAGCACACTTCCTTCTCCACTGATCACCAATGTACCGGAGCATTTCTTCTAGCCCAACTCAACCTTTTGTATTATCATAATGCAGCCTGGCTGCATATACAGTAATAAAAATGCTCCTTTTCGTTACGTTTTTTTTTTTTATTAATTGGTATGTTCTGTAGTAAGGATTGATAATACCTGGCAGCTTGTTGGGAGAGTTGAACCAAGGTGAGCACTGTTGATTGAAGTAGTGTGCACAGGGGCGCTTCAGACCCTCTGAAGTCCCAATACAATGTGTTTTTTGTGAGAGCAGGGATTGTTGGGTGTGATCCCAGCCCTGAGCTGGTGTGAAGTTGGCACCCCATGTTTGTAAAACCTGAATAAAAATATACCATTCATTTGTGCTGATTTGTGCCGCAAAAATCAGCGTTTGTGCCGGTTCGGTTTCTGAGATATGAAACATTCTGTTCAATGCAAGCCCCGCCCACTTTGCACCCCATGTTGCTAAATTTTAAAAACAAATGCGCCATTCGTTTGTGCTGGTTCGTGCCGCAAAAATAAATGTTTGTGCCGCATTGGTTTCGGAAATATTGTGCGTTATAGTTGCTGAAACCCCGCCCACTTTGCACCCCATGTTGCTAAATTTTAAAAACAAACGTGCCATTCGTTTGTGCTGCAAAAATAAACATTTGTACCGCTTTGGTTGCAGAGATATTATGCGTTATAGCTGTTGCAACCCCGCCCACTTTGCACCCCACCTTACTGAATTTTAAAAATAAACGTGCCATTCGTTTGTGCCGTGTTTGTGCCACAAAAATAAATGTTTGTGCCGCTTTGGTTTCGAAGATATTGTGCGTTATAGTTGCTGAAACCCCGCCCACTTTGCACCCCATGTTGCTGAATTTTAAAAACAAGCGTGCCATTCGTTTGTGCCGCATTTGTGCTGCAAAAATAAACGTGCCGCTTTGGTTTCGGAGATATTGAGTGCTATATGTTGTCAAACCACACTGACGTTACACCTCGTTATTAAATCTCTCATACAACTAGATTTATTTGTTTGCGGTTTGTGCAGATTTGGTGGATGTTGTACATGATGTTTTACTTCACATGCATAGTTTTGACACCCCCACAGGGATCCCCTCCCTTCCGATTCTCTAGCGCTGACTGGGAGAACAGATGGAGAAGGAAATCTGGGGAGGGGGCAGGCACAGCTGGTTCTGGCTCTAGTGAGGCAGAACCACCTGTCAATCAGGCGGCATGGTGGATCTCGACAGTATTGTCGGGATCTGTCCCGGATGCATCGCGGCTCTGCGCTGTCAGGATATAGTGGGCAATAGCCCACTACATGCACATGAGTTTTTTTTTGTCACAGGAGAACATACTATATGTCATCTTGTGAACAAAAAGAGAACTAAGGCCCAAAAACGTTGGGCCATAGTTCTTTTAACAAAAGTTTAAACCAGGTGTTAACCAAGCAAAACAGCACTCCAGCAAATTCTCTTATAAAAGTCACTTCTTTTTTTAATTGCTTTTTTTGAAAAACATCTATGTCAGTAAACATTCTTTTCCTGACAGACTCCATGGCAGACTATGTGTGGTTTAACCCCGCCTCCTCTCCAATGCTATAGGACCCCACTCCCATAAATTTGAGCTCACCACTAGAGACTGCGTTCCTTTTTTTGTCCTCCTCGAACCTACAAGTCAATGCACTTACGTTTACAGCTGTCCAAAATTGATCGTGAAAGTTGATGCCGGGCAGTTTCAAGATAGCCCAGGGCCCAGCCATGGGCGTGTGTGTGGCTCCAGGCCCCTGTGTCCTGTGGTGGGGACGGCCTTCGTATGCCCAGGATTGGTGGAATGGCTGGCAGGTCTGAAGGTTCTCTATGGCAGCAGTTTTTGTATGTAAAAGCTCCCTGTTTGTTTTTCCCTCATGTGCCTTGCTGTCTGCTTTTTCTTTTTGCTTCTATGGCGCCTAGAACGCAAGTGCATTCCTGCTTTCGGCTTCCTCTTTAGGGGTCGCGGCTCCAGCTCGCTACTGCGCATGTGCGATCCTCGGACGAAGCAGAGGCTTGGTTTCGCGCATGCGCGGTGTGGCAGCGGACCCGGCGGCCATGTAGGCACTCTACGGCAGGTCGCCACTGCGCAGGCGCAGTCCGTGCACGGCGGTAATGTCATTCTGCCGGGGATGTTTGAATCCCTGAGAGCTCTGTCATTCAAAGGGTTACTACAGGCAGCTTGCGTCAGCTCCTTAGGCCGCAGGTTCCCAGATCATGGCTGGCTTCAGCCTGGGGTTATGGTAAAAGAGGGGAGGGGACCAAAATTGCCTCTTAAAGGGGAAGCTGCACTGCTATTTGCACTCCTTTTTTCCAGGACGTGTGAGTGTTCCTACAAAGCTGAAGGATCGCCTCCTATTCGTTCGCCAGGGTGCCATGGACAGATCACCACCTCCATATGGCCAGCCCTCACGCTTTAGGTATGTGGGGCATGAGAAGGGGGGGGGGCCAGGTCCACGTGCAGATGGACTGATTCCCTAAACGTCACGTTCTCCCTTTTTTAGCCCTTCCAGGTCAGACCATCAGCTTACTGTTCAAGGTTACAGGGACCTTGCCAGGCCGCAACACCCACCTTCTTCATCAAGGTCCAGACGTGACTCTCCGTCTAGGACCCAACATCAGAGGAGATGTTCCCATTCCTCCTCCCAACAGAGGAGATGTTCCCATTCCTCCTCCCAACAGAGGAGATGTTCCCATTCCTCCTCCCAACAGAGGAGATGTTCCCATTCCTCCTCCCAACAGAGGAGATGTTCCCATTCCTCCTCCCAACAGAGGAGATGTTCCCATTCCTCCTCCCAACAGAGGAGATGTTCCCATTCCTCCTCCCAACAGAGGAGATGTTCCCATTCCTCCTCCCAACAAAGGAGATATTACCATTCCTCCTCCAAACACCACACCCACCGCCACGACAGCCATTTTGATCACGGATCCTGCTGGGGTTGTGGGACCCGGGTCCCGGAAGTCAAGTCCTTATGTGGCCCTTGTTATGCCAAGGCGGTCGGGAAAAAGATGCTGAAAACCGGCAAATTGAGACGCTGGTCAAACGGCTGGTGCAACAGTCCCCCAAAGAGTGGGGTACATCTTACACATGAAGCCAGTCTACCACATTATCTGGCTTCCCTGGCTGACGAGGCCCAGGAGGATCTGGGCCCATTCCAGCCTTATGATTCCTCCCCTGATTCCTCGCACAGCAAGATGGAGGGAGATGAGTTTGTCTGAGGTTTCCACTTCACCCTGGATTCTTCACTAATTAAAGCGGTCAAAGAGGCCCTTAAGTGGGAAGACTCTTCTACTCCCACGGCTAAACAGAAGAAATTCTTTAAGCATCTGGAGAAAGAACATTCCAATTTTCCACTCCTTTCTGCGTTAAAGGATATTATTGACGAGGAATGGAGCAAGGTAGATAAGAAGAACTCTATGTCAAGTAGAACCTCCAGGTTATACCCCTTCAAGGCTGAGGAAGTGAAAGCAGCAGCAGCAGCTCTGATGCGACTAGCTAAACGCGTCACTCTTCCTCTGGAAGATGCGGTATCCTTCAAAGATGGGCTTGAGAGAAGAATAGATCAAGATCTTAAAAGGATTTACGGGTCAGCCGGGATGGCTTGCAAACCCGCCTTGGCCTTTGCGGCCATGTCCAAGGCCATGGAGGTCTGGATGGAGAATGTAGACTCCATGATCAGAGGAGTCTCAGAAGAACTGGCCAGGGGCTCAGTAATCCAGGAGCTGAAGCTTGTGGTGGCCTTCCTGGGGAGTCTTCAATCGACCTTATACGCCTGTCGGCCCGGACTATGCTGTCCTTGGTCACGGCCAAGCGGGCCTTGTGGTTGTGCCCCTGGCTCGCTGACCCAGCATCCAAGCAGGCCTGGTGTAGGATCCCCTTGAAGGGTCCTCGCTGTTTGGCGACAAGCTGGATAGTGCCATAGCCCGGGCCAAAGGTGGGAGATCGGGCTTCCTGCCTCAGGTTAGGCATCTGTTCAATCAGAAAAGGCCTCAGCACAGAAGACATAGTTCAAGGGAAGCATGCTCTTACAGGCCTGGCCGAGATATCAGAAGGAATTGGAGCAGAAGACAGGCATCCTTCCAGAAGCCCGCTAAGAGCCAGGCGTCCAGTGGACGAAAGCCGGCTAAGCCATTTTGAGTTTGGGCCTGCCCAGGCGGGTCGGGTGGGGGCGCGTCTGCTTCACTTCCAGCACGTCTGGGCAAAAGCAATCTGGAACCAGTCCAGCACCTGATATACTGATGAAAGTTCCATCTCTCTCCCCGTGGAAAAGATTCCAGTCATTCAAGGAAGAATCTCACGAGCTCCGAGCTCTTCACACCTAAAAGCAATGCTTTTAAAGATTATCGGCACAATGATCTCTACGACCCCCATGGTCAAGTGGTCTCTGGGGAGATTACGCCCTTTTCAGATAGGGTTTCTTCAACAATGGAATTCAAGGGACGACAATCAGTCCATTCACATAACTTCAGTGATGAGAAACAGCCTCTTCTGGTGGCTCCAGCGCAGAAATCTGCTCACCTGCCACTCCATCGCCCTCGTTTCGTGGGTCACGGTCTTGACCGATGCCAGTGGTGCTGGTTGGGGAGCCCTTTGTGGGTCAGCACTTGCTCAAGGCAAGTGGGGATCTTCACAACCCGGGCTTGAATGTCCTGGAGTTACAGGCAGCCTGGTCTGCCTTCTAATCTTTCACTCATCTCCTGAAGGGGAAGTCAGTTTTATTGAAGATGGACAACACCACAGTGGTCTCATATGTGAAGAGACAGGGGGGCACTTGGAGCTCTACTCTGCTCCAAGAAGTCGAGCCCATCATGTCCTGGGCTCAGAAAAATCTGGCCAATATTTCAGCAGTCTTCGTCCCTGGAGTCTAGAATGTCCAAGCGGACTTCCTGTCGCGCACTCACCTGGACAACAACGAGTGGTTACCTGCATGCGCAGACGTTCGAGTACATCCTGTCCTTGGGAGTCAATCCCAAAGTAGATTTATTTGCATCCCCCTGCAAAATCAAGAAGTAGTACACTCTGGGCCGTTGCAGTCAGGCCTTCGGAATAGATGCCCTGACAGATCAGTGGAAGCTCCAACAGGGCGTATGCCTTTTCCCCGTTCCCGATCATCCTGAGATTCTTACGAAGGCTTCAATCGGAGGCGGTCGAGGTTATGATGATGGCACCTTACTGGCCAAACAAGCCATGGTTTCCCCTCCTGACCCAGCTCAGCTTCCGGGACCCGCTACCTCTTCCTTTCAGGCCGGACCTTCTTTCTCAGGGGGGCAGTCCTGCACCCTTGTCCGGCATTACTGAGACTGATGGTCTGGTTCTTGAGAGGGAAAGGCTGGAGTTTCTCGGGGGTGCTTCAGGAGTAATTTCCACCCTCATGGGCTCGAGAAGGGCAAGCACGAATAAAGTCTATGAGAGAATTTGGACCAAGTTTGTCAAATTCTCATCATCTATGGGCAGATCATTCAGGGATCCAGGAATCCCAGGATATTCTCAGCTTTCCTCAATCCGGTCTAGGTCTGTCTCTGTCCATCAGCTCTCTCAGGGTCCGAGTCTCTGCCTTGTCGGCCTTCTCTGGTACATCAGGGGCTGTTCACCCTCTAATGCCCCGTACACACGGTCGGACTTTGTTTGGACATTCCGACAACAAAATCCTAGGATTTTTTCCGACGGATGTTGGCTCAAACTTGTCTTGCATACACACGGTCACACAAAGTTGTCGGAAAATCCGATCGTTCTAAACGCAGTGACGTAAAACATGTACGTCGGGACTATAAACGGGGCAGTGGCCAATAGCTTTCATCTCTTTATTTATTCTGAGCATGCGTGGCACTTTGTCCGTCGGATTTGTGTACACACGATCGGAATTTCCGACAACGGATTTTGTTGTCGGAAAATTTTATATCCTGCTCTCAAACTTTGTGTGTCGGAAAATCCGATGGAAAATGTCCGATGGAGCCCACACACGGTCGGAATTTCCGACAACACGCTCCGATCGGACATTTTCCATCGGAAAATCCGACCACGTGTACGGAGCATAACTCTTTTTCTGTGGGGCAACAAGACTCAAGCTCCAAAGAAGACCAAGATTCCCCTGGTCCTCGACTCACTGTGTGGACTAAGCACCGCGGGATCTGCCCCGCTTTCTATTAAGGACTTTTCTGCAAGAGTCGCCTTTCTAGTAGCCATCACTTCGGCTAAAAGGGTCCTTGGGTCATGTAGAACCATTCCTGACTTCCTTCCCGGACCGGGTGGTCCTCATCTCTGTGCTCGGCTCAAATCCGAAGTCTCTTCAGTGTTCCATGAGAACCAAGAAATTGTCCTACCTACATTCAGGACCCCGGGTTCCTCTGAAGTTCATCCTCTGGATGTAGACGAAATGCTGAAGGTATACCTACGAGTTACTTCTTCCTTTAGACGCTCCGACTTCCTCTTTGCTCTACACTGGGCTTCGGGAAATGGGCTTCGTCCAGAACGATTGCGACCTGTATCGTCCAGTCTATCTAGCAGGCTTATAGGGCTAAGGGCCTGGCTCCTCCAGAGGCGGTGACAGCACACCTTACCAGGGCTATGGCGGCTTTGTGGGCAGCAGCCCGGAATGTGGTTCCTGATGTCATCTGCAAGGCGGCCTCATGGGCCTCCGTTAATACCTTTATATCACACTATTACATAGAACCTGCTTCTCTATCCTCTTCGATCTTTGGTTTAAGAATCCAGTCGGTTGACGGGGAGAATGAAACTTCTTTTTATCAGCATACCCACCCGTGTGGTTTGGCTAGTTATTTCTCTCACGTAGTCTTCCATGAAGTCTGTCAGGAAAACGGAAAAATTATTAAAAAATTAAAAATTAAATAATTAAAAATTATTATCAAATACTTACCGTAATTTTTCTTTCCTGATGGACTCCATGGCAGACGGAGTTCCCACCCTTTGGTCACGAGTTGGCTAATTACGGAACGCGCAGTCTCTAGTGGTGAGCTCAAATTTATGGGAGTGGGGTCCTATAGCATTGGAGAGGAGGCGGGGTTAACCCACACATAGTCTGCCATGGAGTCTGTCAGGAAAAGAATGTTTACTGACTGAGATGTTTTTCAAAAAAGCAATTAAAAAAAAAAGTGACTTATATAAGAGAATTTGCTGGAGTGCTATTTTGCTTTAACACCTGGTTTAGACTTTTGTTAAAAGAGAACTATGGCCCAACCTTTTTTGGCCTTAGTTTTCTTCTTCACAAGATGACATGTATGTTCTCCTGTGAAAAAAAACTCATGTGCATGTGGCGGGCTATTGCCCACTATATCCTGACAGCGCAGAGCCGCGATGCATCCGGGACAGATCCCGACAATACTGTCGAGATCCACCTTGCCGCCTGATTGACAGCTGGTTCTGCCTCACTAGAGCCAGCTGTGCCCGCCCCCTCCCCAGATTTCCTCCTCAGTCTGTTCTTCCAGTCAGCGCTAGAATATCAGAAGGGGAGGATCCCTGTGGGGGTGGCAAAACTACACATGTAAAGTAAAACATCATGTACAATATCCACCAAATCTGCACAAACCACAAACAAATAAATCTAGTTTTATGTAAGATTTAATAACGAGGTGTAAAGTCAGTTTGGTTTGACAACATGGCAGCATAGTGGTGTAGTGGGTAGCACTCTCGCCTAGCAGTAAAAAGGGTCGCTGGTTCGAATCCCAACCATGACACTACCTGCCTGGAGTTTGCATGTTCTCCCTGTGCCTGCGTGGGTTTCCTCCGGGTACTCCGGTTTCCTCCCACACTACAAAGACATGCTGGTAGGTCTAAATTGGCTCTAGTATATGAATGTGAGTTAGGGACCTTAGATTGTAAGCTCCTTGAGGGCAGGGACCAATGTGAATGAACAATGTATATGTAAAGCGCTGCGTAAATTGACAGCGCTATATAAGTACCTTAAATAAATAAACATATACCGCACAATATCTCCGCAACCAAAGTGGCACAAACGTTTATTTTTGTGGCATGAACCAGCACAAACGAATGGCGCGTTTGTTTTTAAAATTCAGTAACATGGGGTGCAAAGTGGGCAGGTTGCAGCAGCTTTAACGCACAATATCTCTGCAAACAAAGCTGCACAAACGTTTATTTTTGCGGCACAAACCAGCACAAGCGTGGCACAAATGAAGGGCGCGTTTGTTTTTAAAATTCAGTAACGTGGGGTGCAAAGTGGGCGGGGTTGCAGTAACTATAATGCACAATATCTCTGCAACCAAAGCGGCGCAAACGTTTATTTTTATTACGGCACAAACGAATGGCGCGTTTGTTTTTAAAATTCAGTAACATGGGGTGCAAAGGGGGCGGGGTTGCAGCAACTATAACACACAATATCTCCGCAACCAAAGCGGTGCAAACGTTTATTTTTGCGGCACAAACGCGGCACAAATTAATGGTGCGTTTGTTTTTAAAATTCAGCAACATGGGGTGCAAAGTGGGCAGGGCTTGCATTAAATTGAATGTTTAATATCTCAGAAACCGAACTGGCACAAACGCTAATTTTTGCGGCACGAATCAGCACAAACGCGGCACAAATGAATGGTATATTTTTATTCAGGTTTTACAAACATGGGGTGCCAACTTCACACAGCTCCAGCCCTGGGGTAGTTTAACCCTTTCTCCAGCACATAGCAAGTAAACCCCCCCCCCCGCAAAAAATGTATTAATGGACTGTACATGCAGCCTGACTGCATTACAGTAATCTGTTTAGAAAGTTTATTTGGGCTTTGAATGCCACTTTACAGCAAATGTAATAGTGCACTTCACTGACCACCGCAAACCTTACATACCATATACTTTGTGGTAAAAGATTACACCACAACAGCTAATCTAGCTAGAGTCCAGGTACCCTTACAAGTTCAGACATTTGCTCTAATCTGTCTAGGAGGAGCAAAAAAGTAAAGGCCCGTACACATGATCAGAAAATTGTATGAAAAATACTGCTTTCGAAGCGATTAAACGATAATCTGATCATTTGTACACAGCTTTCGAGAGCCGATCACAACAGTTCATCAGATATTATCTGAAGAGACAAACGCGAACATTTTTCTTGTACGATACCAAATGGTACGATTTTTGTTTAATCAGTACAGGTTTCATCAGAAAATACAATATAAATACAATACATGTATTGTCGTACGAGAATTTTCATAACCTCTTAATTTTCGCACATTCCGACAACAAAATCCAAGTTGGTCGGAAATTCCGAACTTCAAGAACGCGGTGACGTACAACACGTACGACGAGACCAGAAAAATGAAGTTCAATAGCCAGTGCTGCTCTTCTGCTTGATTCTGAGCATGCGTGGCACTTTGTGTGTCGGAATTGTCTACACACGATCGGAATTTACGCAAACGGATTTTGTTGTTGGAAAATTTTAGATCCAGCTCTCAAACTTTGTGTGTCGGAAATTACGATGGAAAAGTCCGATGGAGCCTACACACGGTCGGAATTTCCGTCAACAAGCTCCGATCGCACATTTTCCGTCGGAAAGTCCGACCGTGTGTACAGGGCATAAGTCTGTTTTTTTTTCAACAGAACAAGCTGTCCTGCACATTTAGCAGTTAGGGGGTTGATACAAACCCTTTATCACTGTCGGGAGTGATTTACAATGATTCGATTTTATTTACTTAAGTAAAACCTTTATCCCAAAAGAAATAAAAATGGAACTGTAACTGCTTAAAGTGATACTAAAATCTTGTTTGTTGTTTTTAAACGAAAAAAAAAAAATGTTATACTTACCTGCTCTGTGCAGTGGTTTTGCACAGAGCATCCCAGGTCCTCCGCTTCTCGGGTCCCTGGCTGGTGCTCCTGGCCCCTCCCTCCTGCCGAGTGCCCCCACAGCAAACGGCCTGCTATGGGGGCACCTGAACTGAGCCACTGCTCTGTGTGTCCATTCAGACATGGAGCCCCCTCCCTCTTTTCATTGGCTCACTGACTTTGACTGCAGCTGGAGCTAATGGCGCCCCGCTGCTGTCTCAGCCAGTGAGGACGGGAGTCCCGCACAGCCGAGACTCTCATGCAACATCGCTGGATTGAGATGGGGCTTAGGTAAGTATTAGGGGGGCTGCTGCACACAGAAGGTTTTTTATCTTAATGCAAAGAATGCATTAAGATAAAAAAAAACTTTATGACTTTAGAACCACTTTAAAAGGTGTGAGCTGGAGTTTGACTTCAATTTGTTAGTGTATCTAAATCTGCTAGTGCATCTAACACTAATCCTCCCCCAAGACTAACAATGCTGCTGTCCATAGGTGTCTCTGTTGCTCATTTATCCAGAGTGTAGGCATCCTAAGGCCAAAGGTTTGTCTTGCACCTTCATCCAGTCTGTACAGTCTACACTTTATCACAGGGAGTTTAGTACTGGTCAGATCACCATGTGAAAACAGAAGATAAAGCCTAAAAAAGAAAACTAATGCAGCCACCACATCTAATGATTGGTACAGTGCCTTGAAAAAGTATTCACACCCCTTGAAATGTTCCACATTTCGTCATGTTACAACCAAAAACGTAAATGTATTTTATTGGGATTTTCTGTGATGGACAAACACAAAGTGGCACAAAATTGTGAAGTGGAAGGAAAATGATAAATGATTAAATTTTTTTTTTTTTACAAATATCTGAAAATTGTGGCGTGCATCTCAGTCAATACTTTGTAGAAGTGTCTTTCTCTTCAATTACAGTTGCAAGTCTTTTTGGGTATGTCACTACCAGCTTTGCAAATCTAGAGTGACATTTTTGCCCATTCTTCTTTGCAAAATAGCTCAAACTCTGTCAAATTGGATGGGGAGAATCTGTGAACAGCAATTTTCAAGTCTTGCCACAGATTCTCAATTGGATTTAGGTCTGGACTTTGACTGGGCCATTCTAACACATGCTTTGGTCTAAACCATTCCATTGTAGCTCTGGCTGTATGTTTAGGGTTGTTATTCTGCTTGAAGGTGAACTTCCGCCCCAGTCAAGTATTTTGCAGACTAAGATTGCCCTGTTTTTGGTTCCATCCATCTTCCCATCAACACCGACCAGCATACCTGCCCCTGCTGAAGAAAAGCATCCCCACAACATGATGCTGCCACCACCATGTTTCACGGTGGGAATGGTGTGTTCCGGGTGGTGTGCAGTTAGTTTTCCGCCACACATAGTATTTGGCTTTTAGGCCAATAAGTTCAATTTTGGTCTTAATCTGACAAGAGCACCTTCTTCCACATATTTGCTGTGTCCCCCACATGGCTTCTGGCAAGCAGGACTTCTTGTGACATTCTTTCAACAGTGACTTACCTCTTGCCAGCCTTCCATAAAGGCCAGATTTGTGGAGTGCACGACTAATAGTTGTCTTGTGGACAGATTCTCTCAACCGGAGCTGTGGATCTCTGCAGCTCCTCCAGAGTTACCATGGGCCTCTTGGCTGCTTCTCTGCTCTCCTTGCCCGGCCTTTCAGTTTAGGTGGATGGCCATGTCTTGGTAGGTTTGCAGTTATGCCATACTCTTTGCATTATCAGATGATGGACTGAACAGTGCTCCATGAGATGTTCAAAGCTTGGGATATTTTTTTATAACCTAACCCTGCTTTAAACTTCTCCAACGTTATCCCTGACCTTATGGTGTGCTCCTTGGCCTTCATGGTGCTTTTTGTTCACTAAGGTTCTCTAACTAACCTCTGAGGGCTTCACAGAATAGCTGTATTTATACTGAGATTAAATTGCACACAGGTGGACTCTATTTCCTAATTGGGTGACTTGTGAAGGCAATTGGTTCTACTAGATTTTAGGGGTATCAGAGTAAAGGGGACTGAATACAAATGCACGCCACACTTTTCAGATACTTTGTAGAAAATTTTGAAAATCCTTTATCATTTTCTTTTCACTTCACAATTAAAGGCCACTTTGTGTTTGTCTATCACATAAAATCCCAATAAAATACATTTACATTTTTGGTTGTAACATGACAAAATGTGGAAAATTTCAAGGGGTATGAATACTTTTTGAAGGCCCTGTACGCTACAATATGTTACGTTTTTGGTTTTGGGTTTATTACTGCTTTAATGGCTACAGACTGATATATGTAACACATTACAGATCTTGCTTCCACTCACAAAGATGGCCATAGACTGCGTCATGTAACATTTTTTGACAGGCATTGTGCTTGTGTTGATTGGGAAATGCAGCATGCTTCCAGGTGATTTCTGCCTGCATTTAACTTTAATAATGTTGCAGGGCAGCTGGGCGCTCATACTTCAGCATGCTTGCCCTGTGTAATTTTATCAAGCCAATTTTTCAGCTATGGAACCTGCCCTTTGACTCAAAAGTGTCTCTCTGGTTTAAAAAAGGGAAGATGCAGGTAGCGATAGAAATGTGATAATGGGTAAATGGATTTCTCTTTTGCTGTTGTGCATATATGCAGACACTGGCATAGCTGGGCATGTTGTGCATATATGCAGACACTGGGGGTAGCAATTGCAACCTTGCCCCACGTTCCAGGGGGGGCTGGGTGGCTACCCTGTCACATTTTGGTTCTACACCTGGATAGGAGGGGCGGCATATACATGAACCAATACCCTCCATTTTCCTCTTGCAACCACCGAAAGCCTGCCTCTCCTCCTCGCCCCTCGTCCCTCCCAACAGCATTCAGCTTCTGCAGGAGGAAAATGGAGGGCATGGGTTCCTCTATATGCCACCCCTCCTATCCAGATTTTTTGGGAAGCTCTGTAGAGCAATTCCTGTCCATTCAGTCTAGTGAAGCTGTAGAAATAGAGATTGAGGGCTGTGTCCGCTAGTGGGGCGGTTTTAACCCCCTGCTAGCGGCCGAAAAGGGGTTAAATCTGCCCGCAAAACACTGCTGCAGCGGCGCTTTGCCGGTGGTATCACGGCGCTGCCCCATTGTTTTCAATGGGCAGGAGCGGTGTATTCACCGCTCCTACACCGCTGCAAAGAAGCTGCTGGCAGGACTTTTTGTGAGCCCTCCCAGCGCAGCGCCCCAGTGTGAAAGCACACACTATTTTTAGCTCTGTAGCTCCTGATAAACGCCTCAGTGTGAAAGGGGTCTTAAGGTAGGCTAAGTTTATATATTCTCAGTGAAATGTATTTTATTATATTTTTCTAAGTTTTCCTTGCTATTTAGTTAGGCCTTAATTTTTAAAAATGTTTAAGGAAAGCAACCCCACCACCTTCATTAAGTGTATGAATCCATGAGATCAGTGACATCATGCATAAGGAAGATTTAACAGCTAGCATTAAAGACATAAATACAATTCTCAGCAGAATGTGAAACCTTGTCTGCCCTGGATAAACCAAGTTGAGTGTTTTAAAGTTTAAAATGGAAGATTTCAATCTTCTTATAATAGACAGCGAGCAGGCAGGCTGTTATTGCAGAAGAGACATTAAATGTCTTCTGCGAATAAAAAATAAAAAAAACTCTTTCCTGCCTCCTCTCACTTCTGTGGCATGTAAACCAAGCTGTAATGCGCAGCTCAACTTAGAAGCGCCAGCATCGTCCCTGTGTGTTGATGACTGACCTCTACGTATGCATGAGTTACATCATACAGAGCCAGCCAATAGAGATGTCCAAGGAGCAGCACCTGAGGAGAGATGTCAGTGATGGACCCAGACTGTTGGGGAGGAGGTAAGTTTCATGCCTTTATTTCTGTTTTAAGGCGACCAACTGTGACAAGTAACACCTCCGTCCCCACACATTAATTTTTTCCTTTACCTCCCTACAAATTTATATGTAATTTCAAGATATAATATACACATACGTGTGTATTTATTGAAAAAACTGGACTCTATGTATGAACTGGTATTTCTTTATCGTACATCACGGGACACAAAGCCATAGTAATACCTATGGGGGTTATATAGGCCACCTTTAGGTGATGGACACTAGCACACCCTAAGACAGGGAGTTCACTCCCTATATAACCCCTCCCATTACTGGGAGTACCTCAGTTTTTTCGCCAGTGTCTTAGGTGTTGGTCACGAGTAAAGATGTGCTATGCAGAGGCTCCACTGGAGTATTCCTTGCTGGAGCAAGCCTTTACTACCCGATCCATCCAAAGTGCCATTGAGGCTAAAGTGGATGGGACCCTGGCCTTGTGGCGGAAGAAACAAGGTTTTTCCTGTAACGCTTCTCTTTGAGAGCTGGACCCTGGGATTCAGTGCTTTGGTCACATTACAGTGCCACAAAGCTTACTGACAGGGTGCTATACAGGTCCAAGGCAGTGGAACCCAGATAAAAAGGGATCCCGGTCCTTGAAGGTTTTTTAACGGAGCCCGCCGTGATGGGTGAAGATTGGGTCGGTTTGGTTTTACCACAAAATCCTGCGGCGGGATAAGGTAAGTGGAGATTACTAAGGGGTTTAAAAACTTTCTTTGGATTTCTCCTTGCAGTAAATGTTGTCATGCCTAAAGTCGCCACTAGAGGGTGTAAAGAGCACGTACCTGTTCCATGCTTTCAGATCTCGCTCTGTGTCAGCAGAAGCTGCAGGCTTCCTCCAGCTATCCGTTCATGGCCACCGGTAAGGTGTTTGAAGGGGGGATTTTGGTTGGAATTACCCCCATCTGGGCAGTGTTTCTTCTCCCCTCTCCAGGAGCAGGCAGGGGGATGCTAAAGGGTCCGGTGGTCTGCCGCTCTGGTCCCCCTTCCATCGCCCTCGGCAGCGGCGGCTCTCCTCTCTTCCCCAGTGCCTTCCTCCTCCAACCGCCCCCCCCCCCCCACATGCCGATCCGATCGAATGCGGGAATCACTTTTTTGAAAAAGAAGGGTGGCGTAGTGAGGAAGTAGGGGGGCGTGGCTTAGCACAGCGTTTGTGCGGGAGTCACAGCGCAGCATGGCATCGTTTACAAAACCTCCATTGCCAGACTGATTTGGCTGATGGAGGGACACAGACGCAGACCTGGGCATGTGAGTGTGGGACACAGGCATTCCCCAAGGCACATCCACTCTGCATCAGGCTGAGCGTTTAATAGCAGTAACAATTACTGGACTATTGCTCAGCAGTGGGTGCGTTTTTCTTTGTAAGTACCTCTGCATTTGTGCTTAGGACTATGCTTTCCAGAAGAGGGCGTATAAATTCCTCAAAAGGGGGACCAAAGGTATCACCCTCAGGCTCTGAGAACCCTAGCATCACCTCAGCAATGCCACCCCCCCTGAAGATACAGTGGTAGCTGATCAGGGTGAACCATCAGGTTTGTCACGTGTTGCAACTGTTTCCAACACTTCAGCCCCTGTCTACATTACTGAGGATGTTTTCTCCTCAGTCTTGGTGGGGTTGGAGGAAAGATTGACTGCTCTAATCGCATCTTCCTAGCATGGGAGTAAACGCGATAGGTCTCCTACAGCCCAGGTCCCTCAAACAGAGGATCAGTGGGCCAGGGAGGATGAGGCCCCCTCAGGGGACCGTGGGGAGGCTGACTCCTCTTCCGAGGAATCAATTGTAGAAGAACCTTTTTCAGCTTCACAAACTGAAACATTTCTGGTACAATCGCTTACAGAAATGGTTCGTTCCACATTTAAGCTACCCTCAAATGAGTCAGGTGAAAGGCCCGCTTCTGCTTTGGGTTCCCTAAAGCCTCCCCAAGCTATGCATGCTTTTCCTGTCAATCCATTGCTGGAACAGCTTATGTATTCTGAGTGGGATCACCCAGATAAACATTTTCTCCCTCCAAAAAAGTTTTCAACACTTTATCTTATGGAGGAAAAATTCACAAAAAGGTGGAATATACTGGCAATTGATGCTGCTATTTCCACTGTGAATAAAAATGTAACTTGTCCAGTTGACAATGCTCAGAATCTTAGGGATCCAACCGATAAAAGATTGGAATTCCTGTTAAAAAGCTTGTTTTCTTTGGCAGGAACAGTAACTCAAGCTGCAGTGACGGCAATAGGTGTATGTCAGTCCCCGAAGGACCAGTTGAGACAAATACTCAAGGTCATCCCTGATCAACAGGCATGGGATTTAGCCGAGTTGCCAGGGGCATTATGTTTTGCTATTGACGCTATTAGAGATTGTATTCTTCAGGCTTCACGCCTTACGCTTCTACTTGTGCATATGCATAGGATCTTGTTGAAAAATTGGTCAGCCGAAGCGCCATGCAAAAAACTCCTGGCTGGGTTTCCTTTTCACGGTGAATGGCTGTTTGGAGATGATTTGGATAAATACATCCAGAAAATGGAAAAAGTACCCTTTTGCCAATTAAGAAAAGGTATAAACGTCCTTCATTTAAACAGGCTCCTTCTCCAGGGTCAGGGGCATCAACCTTTAGGCAGTTGCGACGGCTCCGCCGTCAGGTTCAAGAGGTAAACCTCAGGGTCAAGCCCAGGGACAGAAGAAGTCCTGGGGAAGGAACCCCACAAAGCATAAACCTAAGGCCTCTTTATGAAGGGGTGCCCCCACTCGTGCGAGGGGGGGAAAGACTTCTGCAGTTCTCAAGGGTCTGGCAGGAAGAGTTTCGGGGCAGATGGATGGTCTCCACAGTAGCTCTAGGTTACAAACGGGAGTTCCCATCTCCTCGTTTTCTGAGATCAAACGTCCCCAAAGATCCAGAGAAAGTCTCTCTTTCAAGCATTGGACCGTCTCTTGTCTCAAAGAGTGTTCATGGAGGTCCCCATGGAAGAGCAGGGGTTGGGGTTTTATTCAAACCTCTTCATGGTGCCAAAACCAAATGGAGATGTCAGACCCATTCTAGATCTCAAGGATCTGAACCGATTCCTAAAATCCGCTCATTTTGCATGGAATCAATCTGATCAGTAGTTTCCATCCTGCAAGGAGGAGAACTTCAGGCATCAGTCGACACCAAGGATGCATACCTGCATGTGCCTATTTTCCCCACCCACCAGAAGTATCTACATTTCAAGGTAGAAAAACTCCATTTTCAGTTTGTAGCTTTGCCTTTTGGTCTAGCCACTGCACCCCAGGTGTTTACAAACGTTTTGGCCCCTTCTCTGGCCAAACTAAGGACTCAAGATATAACAGTTATTGCCTACTTAGACGACCTGTTCTTGATAGACAGGTCAGTAGCCCGCTTAGACAAAAGCGTGGTCACCACAATCAACTACCTGGAAGACCTACGGTGGATCCTCAACCTAGAGAAGTCTTCCTTAAAACCTTTAGGAAGGCTATAATACTTAGGTCTGATCATAGATACAGACCAGAAAAGAGTATTTTTGCCCCAGGCAAAGATCAGCACCATAAAGGAGCTGGTCCAGATCGTCAGGGCGAAGAAGGACCCTCCTATTCGCCTTTGCATGAGGTTGTTAGGGAAGATGGTGGCTTCTTTCAAAGCCGTTCCCTATGCTCAGTTTCATTCGAGACTGCTGCAAAACAGTATCCTATCTGCTTGGAACAAAAGGGTCCAAGCCTTAGACCTCCCAATGCATCTGTCTTCAAAGGTGCACAAGAGCCTCAGCACTTTGTGTCAAGAACAAGGGATCCGCTAACATGCGGAACAGATGCCTTGGTGACCCCGTGGGATCAGTTTTTACTGATTTATGCATTCCCTCCTATTCTGCTGCTTCCACGACTTCTTCGCAGGATCAAGCAGGAAAGGAAGTCGGTGGTTCTTGTGGCCCAAGAGATCTTGGTATGCAGAGATCGTAAAGATGGAGGTAGGAGATCCATGGACCCTACGACCACGTCCGGACCTGCTGTCACAGGGTCCGGTATTCCATCCTACCTTACAAACGCTAAATTTAACAGTTTGGCTATTGAAACCCACATTCTGTGGAAGCGTGGACTGTCAGGATCATTTGAGTCTACCTTGATTAATGCAAGGAAGCCAGCTCCAGAATGATATATTATAGAGTCTGGAAGGCATTACCTGGTGTGAATCCAGAGGTTGGCATCCTAGAAAGTATGTCATAGGTAGAATCCTTGCTTTTCTGCAAATAGGGTCAGAGATGAAGCTGGCCTTAAGTACTATCAAAGGCCAGGTCTCGGCCTTATCGGTAAATGATCAAGGGGTTAATATGGTGCGCAATGGAGGTAGCCGAGTACATATAACTAAAAATGGTGGGGGGAAGGGGGTGGGTTGGGGGTTCCTGAGAGGGGGAACTTGATGGTGGTAGTTAATGTTTCACAACAAGTACAGGTATTAGTCCATGTAAGGATAAAATGATGCTGAATAAATGGAAGGCAGCCAGTCTATAAAAGCTAGAAGAAGCTCTGGAACAATAAAAAAGAAAGAAGGATGGCGCCCTCTAAGTGCAGCATGTATGTTAAAAATATTTATTACAATAGATAAAAACACTCACATTTGAGTTGCTAAAAACCAGCATGTAAAGTAGTTTCATCCGCATGCTCTCGGGGGATGTGGGTGTCACGGGCCAGTGGGGGGGTTCCTGGGATGTGAGTCCTGTGACCTGGGTCCTGGTAGCTGTTCCGGTGGTGCGGAGGGTCCTCAGAGCCTCCGGATGGCCAGAATATCGGTCATGGATCCTCCGTGGAGCGCCGTGCTGACCTGTGTCTTCACTTCCGGGAGCGGGGTGAGGCGGGCGGTGCTTCGCGTTCGGAGCATGCGTGCTCCTTCATCAGGCTATGCTGGTGGCCATATTCAGTGTGGGAATTTATACCATAGGCAATAGGAGGGGTGGAGAGGTAATTGAGAGGAGGGCGGGACTATGTATGATTGGGCACGTAGGTAACCATGGAGATGGGGTGTACACAATGTGAAAGGGGAGTGAAGGGAGACGGGGAGTGGGCGGGGAGTGAGGAGGGGGGAAAAAAAGGAGATATGCAAATGAGTGTGTTGTGGTAAGAACATATATGTGTGTATATGGATTGTGGGGTAAGGAGAAGGCGGTCTATATGAAGAGGAATGTTGTATTGATCATAGTGGACGGGAACAAAAATATATATATATATATATATATATATATATATATATATATATATATATATACATATATATATATATATATATATATATATATATATATATATACACACACATCTATATATATACACGTATACATACAAGTCAACATATATGGGAAGGAAATACAAAAATGCAGAAAATGGTATATAATTAAATAGGTATATAATTATAGGGAGAGATTGGTGGTATATATGAGAAGAATTGACGCAATGATGGAAAAGGGATAAAACATGTACAATGTATATACGTGTGTAAACACAAAGAACCGTATAAAAAGGATCCCTTCACACACACATACACATATATACACATTTAAATGATGCGTAAGATTGGGACAAAAGGAGGGGGGGGAGTGTGTTTCCAGACGGGTATTTGGGAATGAGAGGAATGTTATGGGAAATACTGGGAAATAAATAAATAAAAGTAAAAATAATAAAAATATATAGAAATATAAATAAAAATAAAGATAAATATATATAAAAATACAAATACAAGTACAAATAAATAAAAATAAAAATATAAAAATAAAGAAATTAAAAATAAAAATTTTTCAATAAAAATAAATAAAAATGTAAAAATAAAAATAAAAATGGTATGTGTTATACACTAGGGCTATGTGGATAGGGGTAATGGGTGGGAGACGGGTATACCCATATACGTGTTCCACGTAGACTGTAAGTTAATGGGGTAGTGACTAGATGATGGATAAAACAATAAATGAGACAACAGGTAGGACAATGGATGAAACAATATGTGGTGAATTGAGATGAGATGATGTGATGAGGCAGGGATATGGTTGGGGTCACAGCAAAATGTTAATTTCAATGCCTTCATTGAGGCCTCCTGGCGATAAAGTGTCCAGTGTGTATATCCAGTAGTTTTCTCTTTCACACAACCTTTTGTAGCGTTCAGCGGTAGGGAGGATGGGTGGAATGGACTCAATAACCCACACGCGTAGCCCTGAAGATGTTTGCCCATGATGTTCTTTTAAATTTCTTGGTACACTATGCTTGTCAATGCCCTTCTCTACAAGGTTACGATGCTCACCAAACCTTTTGCGGAGCGGGCGTATAGTGCGGCCTACGTATAGTAGGCCACAGGGGCATGTGAGGCAATAGACCACATAATCTGAACCACAATTGGAGAAGTCGGGGATGACATATAGTTTACCCTTATGATGGAAGTCTTTTTGCCTATGTGTAACATGGGCGCATGTGAGGCAGAGGGGCTTCCTACATTGATACATGCCTTTGATGTTAAAGAAGGTTAACGGGGCACTGGCGGTGGGGCGTGCTGTTTTAACTTTGCTTGGTGCTATTTGGGCCTTTATATTCTTAGCCCGTCTGTAGGTGACCAGTGGTTTATCACTTATGGTGGGTTTTAGATGCGGATCCTCACGCAGAATGGACCAGTGTTTGGTGAAGATCTTTTCCATTTGCTTAAATCTGTTGTGGTATTGTGTCACAAATCTGACGGGTTGGGTAGTGTCGTCTGTACTGGTTTGTCTTATCGGTATTGTTTCAACGACTACTTACTTCGCATTCCCTGGTCCATAATTTTATACAGGGGGTAACGCGGCTTAATCCACCGGTTAGGTCACCCCTGAATTCTTGGGACTTGAATTTAGTTCTGTCGATGTTACAGAAACAGCCTTTTGAGCCAATTCGACATATTCCCTTGGTCCTTTTGACAAGGAAATTAGTTTTTCTGGTAGCCATATCTTCTGCAAGAAGAGTAAAGAGCCATATTTGATTATTCACAAGGATAAGGTATTATTGCGTACTCATCCTAACTTACTACCGAAGGTAGTGTAAGGTTTTCATCTAAACCAGGATATTGTTCTACCTTTGTTTTTTCCTGAACCTTGTTCTACGGAGGTAAAGTCGCTGAAAGCGACTGCATAGAGTCGGAAAAGGAATGTTTTGTTTGTGCTGCCTGAAGGTCCTGGGAAAGGACAGGCAACAGCAAAATCTACTATTTCTAAGTGGATTCGGCAAGTAATTGTTCAAGCTTATGGTTTGAAGAGGAAGATTCCACCTTTTCAAATCAAAGCGCACTCCACCAGGGCTGTTAGTGCTTCAGGGGCAGTGCATCACCAAGTCTTCATGGCTCAAATCTGCAAGGCCGCAACTTGGTCTTCAGTCCAACTAGATTCTATCAGGTGGATGTAAGAAGGCATGAGGAATATCGCCTTTGGGCGCAGTGTGCTGCAGGCTGCAGTATAGGTCCTCAAGTCTGATGGCGCCCTGTTTTGTTTGTGTCTCCCTCCCCTCAGATAGCATTGCTCTGGGACATCCCACATAGTTATTACTATGGATCTGTGTCCTGTGATGTACGATAAAGAAAATAGGATTTTTATAACAGCTTACCTGTAAAATCCTTTTCTTGGAGTACATCACAGGACAGAGGTCCCTCCCCTCTTTGGATACACGTATATTGCTTTGTTACAAAAACTGAGGTACTCCCAGTAATGGAAGGGGCTATATAGGGAGTGAACTTCCTGTCTTAGGGTGTGCCAGTGTCCATAACCTAAAGGTGGCCTATATAACCCACATGCTCAACATGTAAATCTACAGAGCCAAATTTTGTTTTTGCTTCACATTTAAATCATAGAAACACAGGTGTATGATAATATTCTTTGAAACATTCATAGTGATGTGACTCTACTAGTGTGTAAGAAACGACATTGAAATTATTTTCTTCTTGGGGCACAGACAGCAAAATTTATATACTGATGTAGCAATATGGACTACAATCGTAAAGTACAGTACCCTCCGGCATTTCCATGCATCGCATGTCCCTCTAGTGATCAGTGTAACAGGTGACATCATATTTGTGTGCCAAATAAAAGGGATTGTGATGAGTAGTTCTCCCGACTGATAATTGCTTTGCACGATTATGTGCCTGGACTACATATCCCAGGGATCTTTGCTACCATCAGGAAGATTGCTGGGAGTAGCTATAAAAGAAGCAAAAGCCCACTCAGAGCTCTCTTCCTCCTTGGCCTGACGCAAGACTGACCTCTCCGTGCATGGAGAGAGGGGCCGCGACCTACCACGCGGTGTACCACCTTCCAACCTCTACCAGAGGGGCCTAGCTCTTCCGTTTGTCATTGGACGTCCATCCAGCTCCGCTCCGGTCGCCTGCTATTCGGCGTACCAAGCTTCACATAGGGAGATCGAGATGGCAGATCCGATGCACGAGTTGCTGCATGACATATCGGCCTGGTTGTTGAGAGGGCAATCGCCCAACCTTTACAAATCGTTTATCACGGTTCCACTGGGACACTTTACACAGACATCTTTACCTTAGGAATCCTTCACTGAACTCGCTTTGAACACTGTGCATAGACACCTTTAGTTTCTTCGTTACAAGGAACCTATTGCTTGTTACCACACCTTATTAGATTACAGTTAATAAGCTCCTACATGCCAGTGAAGAACATCAGATCTGCAACAGGGACATTACTGCTATAAGAGCCCTTATACTATCACCTTTAAGTCTGACCTCTCATTAGGGTTATAACAGTTATAGGTGGGCCAAGGACTCCCTCTTAAGAAGTGTGTCAGTATATTCAGATAGCTGTGTCCATCCTTACAGGTGCTAACAGTACTTCATTGACCCAATGTATGTAATATATCGTTCTATGTGATAATATCTTGCTTTGTGTTATTTGGAGGAATTCCTTTGCTGAGTTGGCACTGTCGCCTAAAACTCAGCAGATCTATTACCTCCTTTTTGTGTCAATATCCTTTTCAATATGTTCTAGTAAACATTATCAGAACGTAAACACACAGTTGTCTGATTTATTACTTTAAGGTGGTGCAAGGATGTCAGAACCCAGAGTGTCAGGTGGGTTGAAATGTTCACCAGGTCATGGCAGTGCAGGTAATTCCAAGCAGTCCCTTAGGGGGTCGTGCTACATTTGGGGGCTCGTCTGGGATGCTATCTGCTGCTGGCCCTAGTGGACCAAGACAAGAGCCACAATCTGCATGGGAAGCCGCTTCAATGGCGGCGGTTGCTTAGAGCAGAAGTCATGGAGCTCCAGCAGAGAAAAGCACTGTTTTGGAGATCTCGGGAAATGAGCATTCTGAGAGCGAGATTAGAAGGTGGCTGAGAACCCTGGCACCAGGACACAGCACCTACCTTGTGGAAACAGAAGCCATGGAGGAATTGGATCAAGTCAGGGCACTAATAGAATGTCAGGAAGAGGAGCCTGTTTACTTTCAGAAGGAAGAAAGAACTCAGCAGAAGGTCTTGTACCTGTGGGAGCCGACTCTCAAGGGGCCAGTACCCCGCTCCTCTCTTTCTATACGGATATGAGCTGATTGGTTGATAGCTTCATGAAGAATGGATCTGGAAATCCCAATCAGAGCTATCAATTGCCAACCCCTATGGGAGAAGACGAGTTTGAGACCTGGATGAGTCAGGCTCTGCAGGCCATGGAAGAATGGGGTGTTCCAGAGGCTGTGAAACGACAACTGCTTCTTGAGAGCCTTCGAGGCCCAGTGGCTGATGTGATCCATAATCTGAGGATGGGCAAGAAAACTGCCATGGACTAAATAGATGCCCTGTATGCTGTATTTGGAAGGGTTGAAACTACTGCTGACCTGATATATAAATTCAACCATATTTACCAACAGAAGGGAGAGAGTCTGTCTGAATACATCTCCAGAGTAGACAGAATGTTGCATCAAATTATCCTCAAAAGGGGTATTTACCCCAAAGATGTTGACCAGGCTCTCCTGAACCGCGTTCTGCACGGGGCCCGGCCAAATCATTCTATTATATTAAAGTTATTACTGAAGAGAACTCAAGTGGTACCCACGTATCCTGAATTGATAAGAGAGGTATGAGAGGAGGAGGCTCTGTTAGAAGAGAAAAGTCAAAGATCCAGAGAATTGAACCCTATTGCCAGGAACAAAGAAAGTGGTGGCTCGAGCTGTCCATGCAGAAATGGATTTCTCAGATGAAGATAGTGGAACTAAGTCTGAACCGGTGGGGTTGGCCCCTCCTGACATCCATAAACCCGTAGCAGAACTTGGGCCAACCGAGACCCAAGCGAAGGTCCAGGAACAGAGGACTTGTCAAAGTGACCAAAAACTGTAGCAAGGGAGAAAGAAGAGATGTCATGGGTGCGGAGAGGTTGGACACTTCCGAGCTGAGCCCCAAGTCTGGTATCAGTCCTCAATTACTCACTGAAGTCCTAAGAGCCTTACAAAAATTGCTTTTCCCAAAGCCGTCGGGAAACTTCAAGGGACCTCAGTGAAGGAGCTAGTTGGGAGTCCCAAGGGAAAACTGAGCTCCAAAGACAAGAAAAGAGACAAGTGAAAGGGGGTGCGCAAGTCAGCAGTCACCCCTGACCCTTTGGTACCCAAACAAGCCACAGAATTAAAATTCTCGGGGAAGGGACCCAAACTATAGAGTCGCCTGTGAGAAACCCATATGCCGGATACATACCCATCAAGATAACCTTCGACTCTGCTTTAGCAGGAAAAACAGAGACCTTTGATACACTGGCTGTCGTTTGCCGCCAACCTCCTTGGGCAGGCCGAAACTCCCTATTAATAGGCACCATCCTGGTGAGGAGATTCCTCGCTCCTCTGGCCGTGGAGGGCGCCCCAGTAGGGAAGATTCATCCTCAGCTGAGGCAGGCATTTCAGAGAGTGTTGCAAGAAGAAGGCACCTGCTGAAGGAATGGGAAGATTGTGGCGACTGGATACCCATGAGAAGGTGTTGCAGCATGGAGAGACGGCCTGTCTGAAAGCCACAGTCAAGCTGTCATGGGACCAACCGGGTCCGTATGTGATGATAGAAGCTGACTCAGCGGAAAAAGAGGTCAGAATAGAACTGCTCCCGGAGATTGTCCCCACTCGAGCCTTACTAAGAAGTGGGGGGCGAATTCCTGTCAGCGCGTGGAACGTCACCAGCCTCCAAATCAGCTTAAAGCCTCGGATGGTGATTGGAAAAGTGAGTGCTGCCACCCCAGTAGCGGGGGATGAGATAACTCAGAAGGGAAATGAAAGAAGAACTACTGCCCAACTCTACCCCCTTCATGGGAGGAGAGGATTAAAGCTCAGATAGCTCGCTGGGAGAAACTGTTCTCCAAGAATGTGCACAACATCGAATTTGACTGAGCGAATTTAAGCCATTTCCAAAAAGGACAAGGCGAATCCCCTTGGGTGATCTGGAGGATCTACGTGAGCAATTGGCTGAGTTGAAGAAGTCAGGGGTCATTAAGGAGTCCAGGAGCCCCTTTGCCTACCCAATTGTAGTGGTAAGGAATAAGAATGGGTCCCTTCGGATGTGTATCGATTACTGAACTTTGAATCGTAGGACTATCCCAGATCAATACACGACCCCTCGCATAAAAGAAGCCTTACAATGCTTATCAGGGGCCAAATGGTTGTGTGTTGGATCTAAAGAGTGGCTACTACCAGATGACAGAGAAAAGATGGCTTTCGCCAGCCCCCTGGGGGTTCTTCGAGTTTGATGCCTCAGGGACTAAACGGGGCCCCGCCACTTTCCAGCGGCTGATGTAGAACACCGTGGGTGATATGAACTTGGTGGAAGTGCTAGTTTATCTTGATTACATTGTTGTGTTTGGGCAAACGTTGGAGGAGCATGAAGCTCGGTTGGAGAAAATTCTCCTGCGGTTACATGACTAGGGGTAGAGGCTGTCATTGGAGAAGTGCCAGTTCTATCAGACTTCAGTCCAGTGGTGTCACAAGGGTTGGTGTCACCCGGTGCAGAAAAAAATTGGTGTCACCCCCCCCTCCACCAACTATAGTCCACCTTCAGTACAGACCCCCCTCCACTAACTACAGACCCCCCTCCATTAAGTACAGATCCCTCCTCCTGCAGTACAGACCCCCCCTCCCGCAGTACAGACCCCCCCTCCCGCAGATCAGACCCCCCCCCGCAGTACAGACCCCCCTCCCGCAATACAGACCCCCCTTCCGCAGTACAGACCCCCCTCCCACAATACAGACCCCCCTCACACAGTACAGACCCCCCTCACGCAGTACATACCACCTTTCCTTAGTATAAACCCCCCTCCCACAGTACAGACCCCCCCTCCCACAGTACAGACCCCTCCTCACTCAGTACAGACCCCCCTCCATCAGGATAGACCTTCCCCTCAGAACAGACCTCCCTCCATCAGGATAGACCTTCCCCTCAGAACAGACCCCCCTCCATCAGGATAGACCCCCCTCAGTACAGACCCCCCTCCCTCAGCATATACACCCCCCTTCCATCGGCATAGACCCCCCTCGTTGCAGACCCCCCTCCATCAGCATAGACCCCGCTCTGTATAGACCCCCCTCAGTACAGACCACCCCCTCCATCAGCATAGACCCCCCTCAGTGCAGACCACCCCCCCATCAGCATAGATCCCCCTCAGTGCAGACCCCCCTCCATCAGCATAGACCCCCCTCAGTGCAGACCACCCCTCCATCAGCATAGACCCCCCTCAGTGCAGACCACCCCCCCTCCATCAGCATAGACCCCCCTCAGTGCAGACCCCTCCTCCATCAGCATAGACCCCCTCAGTGTAGACCACCCTTCCTCCATCAGCATAGATCCCCCTCAGTGCAGACCACCCCCCCTCCATCAGCATAGAACCCACTCAGTGCAGACCCCCCTCCATCAGCATAGACCCCCTCAGTACAGACCACGACTCTATCAGCATAGACCCCCCATCATCAGCATAGACCCCCCTCAGTGCAGACCACCCACCCTCCATCAGCATAGACTCTCCTCAATGCAGGACCACCCCTTCATCAGCATAGACCCCCCTCAGTGCAGACCACCCTCTCCACTTGTGCTAGTAGTCCCCCCTCCTCCCATAGCGCCCCCAGAATATGTGCATGTATAAATACAATACACTGTTCAGACCCCAGAACAGCACGGGATAGGCACAGCGGGGTGTCCCTCCTCGGACTCCCTCCTCCTGTGTACATGTAGTGTTTGAGGAGCGGCACTGCAGAGGGCTGGAGGGGTGGAGTACCGATCTGAGCCAAGAGCCAGCCATGGAAACCTATTTTGACAATCGGCACAACACTGGAGAGACGCAGATCAGTGGGGTATGCAGATCGTGCGATGCCGCTGCCCACAGGTATCACCCCTCTGTTGGTGTCACCCGGGTGCAGCCCGCACCCCCGCCCCTCCCTAGCAATGCCACTGCTTCAGTCACATACCTAGGAAATGTGGTGTCCGCCTAAGGGATAGCAACAGACCCTCAAAAGCTGGAGGCTGTCACTTCCTGACCCTGCCCAAAAACCGTCACTGAGTTGAGGACGTTCTTGGACTTCTGCTCTTACTATAGGAGATTTGTGAAGAACTTCTCGCAGATTGCCCGGCCGTTGAACGAGTTACAGAAGCAAACGGAAGGGGAACAGCAGAGAATTCAGAGGGGGAGGTCCCATGAGGCCTCGTGAATCTATCCAGGAACAATGGACAGTGAAGTGTGAAAGATCCTTCGAACGGCTGAAGGAGAGCCTGGTTAAAGCACCGGTATTGGCATACACTGTTCCAACAAAACCATATGAATTACACATGGATGCCAGCAGAGATGGCATGGGGGGGGGGGGGGGTGTTGTACCAAGAGTTGGAAGAGAAACTTCGCCCAGCGGTCTATGTGAATCGCAGTCTCACCCCCCCCCCCCCCCAGAAGAACTATCCTGTGCATAAGTTCGAGTTCTTGGGCCTAAAGGGGGCTGTGGTAGATAGTCACGTAGCTTATCTGTATGGGGCTGCCTTTTGTGGTGAAGACTGACAACCCATTGACTTATTTACTATCCACTGCAAAGTTTAACACCTCTGGACATTGGTGGTTAGCAGCCCGGTCTGAGTTTCAGTTCACCTCTTGAAGGAGTATGTGCTGTGTGTCGAAGTAGAATGCATAGAATATATTAAGATAAAAAAACCTTCTGCCTTTACAACTCCTATAACTTTCTAATTTGGCCGCAGGTATGCCAGCAAGACAGCGATTCTGTGTCATACATTTTTGAGAGTATAGCCCCTACTTCCATGTAGTCTAACAAATGGAATGTTTTATAAAAGATTGACAATTTTCACAGTATGGCCTCAACACACTAGATTAACAACTTTATGACCGCCCGCCGCAATTGTACTGCGGCAGGTTGCCTCTCCTGCGCAAACTGCCATCATTCTCCATCGGCTCGCGCATAGAAGTACTATTTAACCACATAAGGACTGAAAGGATTTGCCCCCTTATTGACCAGGCCATTTTTTGTGATACGGCACTGCGTTACTTTAACTGATAATTACACGGTCATGCGAGCTGTACCCAAATAGAATTGATGTCCTTTTTTTCCACAAATAGAGCTTTATTTTGGTGGTATTTGATCCCCTCTGCAGTTTTTATTTTTTGCGCTATGCACAAAAAAACACCGACAATTTTGAAAAAAAAATTTTTTATTACTTTCTGCTATAAAACAATAAAAAATTTTAAATATCAAATTTCTTCATCAGTTAAGGCCAATATGTATTCTGCTACATATTTTTGATAAAAAAAATCCCAATAAGCGTATTTTCAGCGATTTTTAGTGGGACTGTGACATTGCGGTGGACAGATCAGGCACTTTTGACACTTTTTTTTTGGACCAGTGACATTATTACACTGATCAGTGCTAAAAATATGCACTGATCACTCTATAAATGATACTGGTAAGGAAGGGGTTAACATCAGGGACGATCAAGGGGTTCATTTTGTTCCCTGGGTGTGTTTACTAACTATATGGGGGACGGTCTGACTGGGACAACATAGATATCCATCTTCCTGCATAGCAGGAAGACCAGATCCTGTGTCATCCCCTGTCAGAACAGAGATCTGCCTTGTTTACTTTGGCAGATCCCTGTTATGTCTCTGCGGGGAACGATCGCGGGCGGTGGACATCGTGTCTGCTGGGCCCGCTGATTGGCTCCCCCACTGGCCAATTGGCAAGCGCACGCGCCCATACATGCTAGTGCGATTCACGCAACCAATTTGCCACAGTATAACTGCGGTAGGTGGTCGGCAAGTGGTTAAGCGTTCGAAATATTGAAGAATGTCTCTACAATAGTGAAATTTACATTATGCCTTTTTTATGATCCGCTGTATATGTGGTTTAAGTTGTCATATTCTTATTATTACTATATAGGTGTGCTACGTCACAGCCTTTTGATTAGCATCCTTTGCTTGTATTGTAATATATTGCTTAACCTTCAATAAAAATGTATTGAAACTGAAGTGGGGGCTACATATTCTGTAGCCACAGCTTTTGAGTTAATCCCAAGCCAAATGAAAGGACGCCTGTCAGTGAAAAGAGGAAGAGCTGTCCTGTATCTGTGAGCGCTGGCATAAGGTAGCTGACTTATTATGAAGTTGAGAGTCTTCATTAAAGAAATGTGTGAATATTCACTTAAATTATCCAGTCATATGACAAATAGAATATTGATCACTTTGCAAACCCAATATTCATGTGCAGATATTTTTTCACATGAATGCATAATTGAAGGGAATATTCACATTTTTTTATGTTTGCACATTTAAGATTCTCAGCTTCTTTAGTAAAACCACTTTACTGTGTACTTTTAGAATAGAATTTTGTTCTAAAAGAAGATGCCATTCCAAGCCTAGGGAAAACCACCAATATGGCACAGTTGAACAAATGATTTATTGTTGTGCCTCTGTCTCAACATTTTTATGGTTATTCATGATATGTGTAATTTTAACATATTTATAATTTAATTTATGCTTGGTTTAGTTTTACTTTGCCCTTCTATGGCCACAAGTCAGTGTCTAGATGCTCAGGCCAAATTTAGCTATGTTGACCATCTTTACAATAACTCTGATAAATGCTCTGTTTTCATGCTTTTATTATAGCCTGACAAATGCACAAACTTGGAGGAAAAAAAAAAAAAAAATATATATATATATATATATATATATATATATATATATATATATATATATATATATATATATATGTATATATATATATATATATGTATATATATATGTATATATACATATATATATATATATATATATATATATATATATATATATATGTGTATATATATATATATATATATATATATATATATATATATATATATATATATATATATATATATATTCTACAATATACACACACTTTTGAAATTAAATTGATTGTAAAGGATCATTTTTTTTTTTTTAACAAACATGTTATACTTGCCTCCTCTGTGCAGTTGGTTTTGCACAGAGCAGCCTGGATCCTCCTTTTCTCAGGTCCCTCTTTGCTGCTTCTAGCTTCTCCTTCCTTTGAGTGCCCCTCAGCCAGCAGCTTGCTACAGGGGGCACCCAAGCTGTGTCAGAGCTCCGTGTATCCATTCAGACACGGAGCCCTGACCTGGCCCCACCCCCTCTCTCCCAATTGGCTGACTGACTTTGACAGCCGCTGGAGCCAATGGCGCCACGGCTCTGTCTCAGCCAATCGGGAGGAGTGTCCTGGATGGCTGAGGGGATCGTGGACATTGCTGGCAAGAGAAGGGGCTCAAGTAGGTAATTAAGGGGGTGTTGGGGAGGCTGCTACAAACAGAAGGTTTTTTTTTATCTTAATGCATAGAATGCATTAAGATAAAAAAACCTTCTGCATTTACAACTCCTTTATTGGCTACATGGTTTGCATGTTTTCCTATGTCTGTGTGGGTTTCCTCCAGGTACTCTCGCTTCCTCTCACACTAGGAAGACATGTTGGTAGATTTGTAATCTCTAACAAGCAGGGCCCCCTGGTTCATCCTGTATTGAAATGTATTGTAACTGTACTGTCTACCCTCATGTTGTAAAGTGCTGAGCTTTACTGTTGGTGCTATATAAATCCTGTATAATAATATTAATATTTGTCTAAATTGGCCCTAGTATATGTATGTATGAATGTAAGTTAGAGACTTTAAATTGTAAGCTCCTTGATGGCAGGGACTGATGCGAATATATATATATATATATATACATACTACATTACCAAAAGTATTGGGTGCCTGCCTTTACATGAACTTTAATGGCATCCCAGTCTTAGTCCGTAGGGTTCAATATTGAGTTGGCCCACCCTTTGCAGCTATAACAGCTTCAACTCTTCTGGGAAGGCTGTCTACAAGGTTTAGGAGTGTGTCTATTAGAATTTTTGAACATTCTTCCAGAAGTAAATTAGTGAGGTCAGGTACCTTTTGGACAGCAGCATTGTCAGTCTAGGGGGAGGGGAGTGTTAGATGGACTAGCAGATTTACCATTCTAAGCACCCCTGCCAAGGTTAAATGGTTTGTCTCATCCCTGTAACAGATAATGCTTTGTTCTTTTGAAAAACACTTGCTGGCAGGATCACCAGCTGAAAATGAAGGAAAAAAGTAAAAAAAAAAAACCCTAACTCTCCTTACCTTATTGCTCTATTACGCTAGAAAAAGCATCATCCTTTCTTGGAAAAAATCTCATGCTTCGACCAACACGGCCTGAAAGCTCTAATAAATAAAGCCCCACCTCTTTATAAGCCTACTTATGCCAGTAGAGGGGTTCAGGCAAAATTTGAAAAAGTGTGAGGAGGATTTGTGAATGATTCATCTACTGCATCTGAGTGAGAACTGTCTTTCTTTGTTATCACCACTGTTACTGCATGTAGCACTTTGTTACAATGTGATCGGGTTCGGTATCAGTTAGTATGAATTGTGAGTTCCATCTGTGAAGGGTTGATTATATATCTGGATAACGTAGTCAGTTACATATGATATTATTTATGGGAAAATACGAATTCTTTATGTGAAACTTGTGGGCTCTTACCCGACATAGATCCTTATTATCCGTTGGGCCATGCTGAACACTTGTGCTGATGTATGACTCATTTATGTTTTGTGTTATTTTTTTTTTTTCTTTTGTGTTGTTACTTGACACGTGTCATGCTTATACGATGTTAAATTTAAAAAAAAAAAGATAACTAATGCAGCTATTACATCTAAGAATTGGTAATCTGCAATATATATTGCTTTTTTGAGTTTAATAACACTTTAATCATGACATAAATCTTGTTAAGTAATATTCTGTTCCTTTTACAGACATTTCTCCAGGTTTTGTAGGAAGATATATGGCAGATAATGTCAACCTCTAACAACATAGCACAAGCTCGGAAGCTGGTGGAACAGCTCCGCATCGAGGCTGGTTTTGAGAGAATTAAGGTACTTAATTTCCCAGCTAACATTTCCCTATTTAGTTCTTCCTTTTGTTCCTTCCATGAGTTTTTTTCTCCACAGCTTACATTGTTTTGTGGCTATCTTTTGGTAAGCCTTCCCTAGCACAATGTCTTATGCCAGTTAGACACGGGTCAAAAACTGTTTATTCGACATGAACCAGCTGACTCTGTGTATAGCTTCCTGTCCGAAAGAAGCCGGTTGTGATGTCAAATGGGCATGCTGGAGAACAAGCAATACAATAGCACAGCAGGAGAGATCCCTGTATCACACATCATTGTGTTGATGCTAGGATCTGTTTTTTTTTTTTTTCGTTTAACACGCTAGTTAACTGAAAAACCTTTTTTTTTTCTACTGTAGAAACAGTTGTGCTGTATTGTAAGGTTTGAAATTAGTTCTTGGTAGTTCTATCACCTAGCACAGACTAGTAGGATCTCGTTTAGTCTGTACAGGGTTGGTAGGATCTGAAAGTGTTGTCCACAATATGGGACATTTTTAAGGCTCCATTCACACCATGGCATTCCGTATTGCAGGCAATATCTACGCGATTTGTAAACGCCGCAAATCGGGGGACACCTTTACGATCTCCCGCTACTTTGGCCCTGGGGCGATTTTGCGCGCAATTGTTGCCTGACGAACCGCGGTAAAATTGCACAAACAAAATCGCGGGATGCCAAACACCCAAAAGAAGTTCTTGTACTTCTTTTGGGCATCAGGCGTCCCGCGATTCTGTTTGAGCGATTTTACTGCGATTTGTCGGCCGACAGTCGTGGCAAAATCGTGCCGCGATTTTGTGCCATTCAAAGTAGCAGGGATCGCAGGGGCATCCCGCAGTTTGCAGTGTTTCTGCCCACAAAACGGAGATGTTTGTTGCATAGTGAAATCAGTTGGGTATACAGACTTTGATACAAGTCAGCTGATGCTTATTCTTCAATATATTGATGTGAAAGACTCCAGCTCTCTGGGATCAAATACAATCATTGACTGCTATCTTGAATATTATTGAGTTGCTAGATGAATGAACTGACTATTACTCTGAGTAGAGGGTGATTTTCTCCCTCCCCTTTTGGGATCATATAGTCAGACTATCTGACTATTTCTCTGTATGTCTTGATTTTACGACATCAGCTATTAGGTTGCTCCTTGATGACACTTGGTACACCATTCTCTAGAAGGCTCTTTTCTATATGATCTCTGTTTATAGTCAAGGAATTGAGGTCCTGAGGAAGCACAGATGTGAAACACATTCACCTCTTGACACAGTAGTAACAGAGATTTATTGCAATAATTATCAACTTGATCTAATTTATCTGTGCCAATGGTTCTTGGTTTTATTTAGAATGTGTTAAACAATTTTTTAACCTTTTTGTAATAAAGACAAATATTTAGAACAAGGATCCTCAAACTACGGCCCTCCAGCTGTTGCAGAACTACACATCCCATGAGGCATTGTAAAACTCTGACATTCACAGACATGACTAGGCATGATGGGAATTGTAGTTCCTGAACACCTGGAGGGCTGCAGTTTGAAGACCCCTGATTTAGAATTATGGTATAAAGTGCGTTCTATCTGTCGTATTCCTAATCATAGGACTCAGCCTTCCGTGGGTTAAACGTTGTGTATGAGGACAAATGAAGACATTGGCAAAGAAAGTTAAAACAGCCCATATAACCTCTCTCGCTCTCAGCTAGGCTTATTTTTTTGCTAGTGTCCTTAGGTGAGGGACAACCCCTCTCTACTGAGAGCAAGTTTCTGGTTTAAAATTTAGATTCTACCTGGAATATTGAGAAGTCTTGTTCTTCACGTGAAGAGTTCTGGGAATGCCCACCTGAAGCAGGTGAAGCAAGAGGGGTCCCCACCTGGAGGGTTCTCCCCAGAGAAGGAGCCACTGCCCTGGTGTGGGTCCAGGGCTGACCCTTCCCCATGTGGAGTCTCCCTATATCTTGTCTCACACCGCAGCCTCCCCTTTGCCCCCCAAGGACGAGGGGGCAGACCAGCACACACTGAAAACAGGGCCATGATTAGGTAATTCAGAGTTCCTTTGAAAACCCTGCTTCTTGAACATTAGATAAGAAGAAACTCCAAAGTGTGAAGACTGAAGTCCACTCGGGCATTCCTGTCAGTGTCCTATGAGTCATTGTCCGATTTGTCAATCACAATAGTGTTGCTTCCTGATAAAGATGGGGAGGAAGATATCGAAGTGGAATGTGAATTCTTTATGTCTGAGGTCCCCTCCTGGAAGGGTGGACAGTTTTCCTTGATCTCTCCTAAGCTGAAAGACAGCTGAAAAGACACCATTAATGTTCTGGTGGATGACGAATGCGCCTGTTTAAAACTAGAGGCATCCCTACCTACTGGACCGAAGGTCACCAGTATGGAATGCTATGCCAAGACCACTGGTACAGGACATCTTTTATGAGGACTGGCCATAGGCAAACAAAGTGTATATCCCTCCCAAAATGTTAGTGCACCTGTGCAGAGTAGGGAGGGGGGGGGGCTTACTGCAAAAATGCACACTTCTTGTGGTGGACTCAGCTATTTCCTGCCTCAACAAATACCTGATGTTTCTTGTTAAGGATGTCCTAATCTTCAAAGATCCAGCGGGAAAAAAGGTTTGAGGTCCTTCTCAAAAAGCCTCCTTTGCTCTGTCAAGCTTTGTCATGAAACTGTTGGTGGTGTCTGTCTGTTTGCCAGACCCTGGAAGTCTGGAACAAACACGGATCAATCCCGATGAATCCCCCAGTTCACCAAAATTTAGTGCTCTCCCAGCAGCATTGTGCCTGGATGGCTTGGTGGACTCCATGCACCAAATCTCTTGCCTTGCCATATGTATGCATAAATTCTCTGGCTGTGAAACTAGTCTGTAGATATGGTTTGTAAGAAATGTCTGGAAAGGAATCAGTTTGATGAAGAATAACTCTTCACAATGTAATTAGACCTGTTTTATTAAGGCGGTCATAGGTAGAAAGATCACTTTTTACCTTTTAAGGAAAAAAAGCCTGTTACCCTCTGCAGTCAGCTGCTTCCAGTTTTTGTAAGGGCTCGCTCACAACGCTGGCCAGGGGGGGCGGTTGAGTCAAGATTTTAGCATCCGCTGACCAACCATCTAAACAAGGAGATGCAGCCACTCAGGGCTGTACACATGCCGTGACTGTGATGCTTGGCAGCTGTGGCAGAACTCAAATGCTAAATTGCATTCAATGGGTAATACTGTTCCCCCCATGCGACCCTTTCAAATAACTAGGGCCACACTGCAACTGCCCTGCTACCACATGCAATGCGGTCAAACACCCTGTGAAAAGCAATCCATCACGGATGACTTTTTAGAGGGGAAGAATTGATAGCTGCACATCTGACTGAGCCATACAAGTTCCTTTCTTCAATCCTAGACCTCTGCTTCAGAAGCCAAGTACTTCTGAATATTCAAGACAGTCAAGTTTGGCACCAAGTCCTTATCACAGTGAAGGGGTGCCGCCACTTTTGCAGTAGGGGAAGACATCTGTTGTCTTTTTCATCCTCCTGGACTGAGGGCATCTCCCAGGGATACAGGCTGAGATGTCATTCCCTGCCTTCTCCCTGCTTGAACTCTGCGCTTTAAAAAATTTCCTTCAGTCCAATTGGTAACCACATCAACAAGAAGGTGGACAGGTTCATGGTCAGTGTCAGGGATCGAAAGGCATTTGCAGTGGATACACTGGATACCCTTCATAATTCATTTCCACTGATGTACACCTTCCCTCTGCAATGATTTCCTCCTTGATCTGCTTTGTAGGATCAAGAATAGAGAGCATTGTGGTGATCTTGGTGGCACCAAATTGGGCCAGATGGATTTTGTACAATCTGTCTCTAGAAGACACTCCATGGGCAGTTCCAAATCATCTTTACCTGCTGTTTTGCTGTACAACTTTTGCGCAAACCAATCAATATATGCTTATTGCCATTTTCTTTTACCAGAAATATGTAGAAGAATATATATTGGCCAAAACTGATGAAGAAATTTGTTTTTTAAAAACAATTTTAGGGATATTTATTATAGCAAAATGTAAAAATATTGTTTCTTTATCGTACATCAGGGGACAAAGAGCAGCATAGTAATTACTATGTGGGTTATAAGCCACCTTCAGGTGATGGACACTGGCACACCCTAAACAGGAAGTTGCCTTCCTATATAACCCCTCCCATACGGGGAGTACCTCAGTTTTTTCGCCAGTGTCTAAGGTGTTGGTCATGATTGAAGATGTGCTCTGAAGAGCTCCCCAGGACCCAGTGCTTTGGTCATGCTCACATTACCATAAGTTTTTCCTTGGGTGCTATACAGGTCCAAGGGAGTGGAACACTGATAAAAAGGGACCCGGTCCTTGAAGGTTTACTAAACGCAGCCCGGCGTGATGGGTAAAGGTTGGATCTGTCTGATATCAGCAGAAATCCTGCGGGGAGGATAAGGTAAGGGAAGAAGCCTAGGAACTGTAAAAAGTCCACCTATGGTTTTTTCTTCCTTGAGTAAAATGTTGTCATGCCTAATGTCTCCACTAGAGGGAGTAAATGCACATACCTTTTATGTTTGCCTCTCAGTTCAGTGTCAGCAGCTAAGCAGCATGTGTGATCTTGGTCAGCAGCAGGGGGGATTCCTGGATCAGGGAATTGATGGGCAGTTACTGCACTTCTCCCCCCTGGGGAACAAGAGGGGCTGGAAGGCACAACAGCAGTTTGTACTCCTCCCTACCCTCTCCCTCCCTCAGGGGGTGCGGCGGCTTCCCCTATGTTCGGTTTTTATTTTTTGCCTATGACACCGGCCTCCCCTCTCCTCTCACTGGGTCCACCGACCGCACGCGGGAACTGCTTTATGTTTTAAAAGGCGGGTTCATGTTGGAGGTGGGCATGGCTGAGTGCCACGCCGTATGCAGGACGTAGCGTCCACGAGGTGAACACTGCGCATGCGAGGGGACGCCGAGCCCAGTTAAACAGACTCTTCTCAGCCTAAGGCTGTAGAGTGCGGCTGTCTGATCCACAGGACACAGGAGCGTGGGGGCATGTAAGGGTCGCATACAGGCATTCCCAATAGAGGAGGAATACATTTTGCTCGGCACCAGACTGAGCTTTACTAGCAGCATTTTATTGCTGGACTATAGCTCAGCAAGTAATGCATTTATTTAGTGCCTTCGCTTTTGTGCTTAGGATTATGCCTCCTAAAAAGGCTGGTGCAAACACCTTAAAAAACGGACCTAAAACATCGCCCTCAGGTGCTGGGGATTCTAGTCCTGCCTCCACATTTTCTTCTTCCCCTGAAGTACCAGAAGTGGTTAACCAGGGTGAGCCATTGGGTCCTGTAGGTGTTACAGCCACTTCTAGCATCTCAGCCCCTGTTTATGTGACTGAAGATACTTTCCTCCACCCTGCTGGGGCTATCAGGGGAGCAATGGATGGGGGAAGATGGGTTACCCTCAGGGGATCACGAGGAAAGACAGTCTAATGATTCCTCTTCTGAGGAATCAACTGTGGAAGAACCATTTTCAGCCTCGCAATCTGGGAAATTACTGATACAGTCCCTTACAGAAATGGTCCGTTCCGGGTTTAAGTTGCCCCCAGCAGAGGTAGCTTCCTCTTTGGGTTCTCTAAAAACCTTCCTCATACAGGTGCTTGCTTGCAAACTAGCTAAAACGCACGACTACTGGCACACACAGTTGCTGGAGCACATAGTGGCTAAAAACGCACAGCTGTGAAATCGTACGGTTGCTGAAATGCACGGTTGCTGAAGATAACTTTTTTTTTCTTACCAATTTACATGTTTGCATAAAGATACATGATTATGGGTGTACAAAATGCATGGTTGGACAGGTTTGTTGTAAAAACAAGAAAGGGAGCATGTTTATTGTTGTTTACATAAAGATGCATGATCGCATGAGGTGACAGGATCACTCCAGGATACATGGTCACATAAAGATGCATGATTATTTCTTTTTCGTACATCAGGGGACACAGAGCCACAATGTTTATTGAATGGGTTACATAGGCACCTTTTGGTGATGGACACTGGCACACCCTAAACAGGAAGTTTAGCTCCCTATATAACCCCTCCCCTTACTGGGCAGGTTCAGTAGCTCAACTTGCAGTGGCGGCAATTGGGGTATGTCAATCATAGAGAGACCACTTGAAACAGGTGCTCAAGGTTTTCCCTGAACGGCAGGCCCAGGAGTTAGCCGAGCTGCCAGCGGCTTTGTGTTTTGCAGTTGACGCAGTCAGAGATTCTATCCTTCAGACCTCTCGCCTTACGTTTGGGTTGGTGCATATGCGTAGAATCTTATTGTTGAAAAATTGGTCAGCTGAAGCGCCATGCAAAAAGCTCCTGGCTGGTTTTCGCAGTGTAAGACTGCTTGGGGATGATTTGGACAATTATATCCAAAAGATTTCAAGTGGGAAAAGTACCCTTTTGCCAGTTTAGAAAAGGAGTAAACGTCCCTCATTTAAACGGGCTTTCTCCAGTGCCGGGGCACCAGCCTCCAGGCAGTCGCGGCGGCCTCCATGGTCAGGTTCAAGAGGTAAAACTCAGAATCAACCCCAAGGACAAAAGAAGTCCTGGGGGAGGAAACCTTCAAGACAGAACGCTAAAGCCTCTTTATGAAGGGGCGCCCCCGCTCGTACGATTAGGGGGAAGACTGCTACAGTTCTCAAAGGTCTGGCAGGAGGATTATCAGGACAGATGGGTGGTCTCCACAATAACTCTAGGTTACAAACTAGAGTTCCGAGAATTCCCGTTTCCTCAGATCAAATGTTCCCAAAGACCCAGAGAAAAAAGAAGTCTCTCCTTCAAGTGTTGGAGTGACTTTTGTCGCAAAAAGTAATCATGGTGGTTCCCATGGAAGAGCAGGGGTTGGGGTTTTATTCAAACATTTTCACGGTGCCAAAACCAAATGGGGATGTCAGACCCATTCTAGATCTCAAAGATCTAAACCGGTACCTAAAAATCTTTTCGCATGGAATCAATCCGATCAGTAGTCTCCATCCTACAAGGAGGAGAACTTCTGGCATCAATCGACATCAAGGATGCATACCTGCATGTACCTATTTTCCCCGCTCATCAGAAATATCTGCATTTCGAAGTGGAAAAACTTCATTTTCAGTTTGTAGCTCTACCTTTCGGTCTAGCTACTGCACTTCGGGTATTTACAAAGGGCCAGATTAAGGGCCCAGGGTATAACAATTATAGCTTACCTAGACGACCTGCTCTTAATAGACTGGTCGGTAGCCCACTTAGACCAAAGCTTGGTCACCACAATCAACTACCTGGAATACCTAGGTTGGGTCCTCAACCTAGAGAAGTCTTCTTTAAAACCAGTAAGAAGACTAGAGTACTTGGGTCTGGTTATAGATACAACCCAGAAGAGGGTGTTTTACCCCAGGCAAAAATCAGCGCCATAAAGTAGCTGGTTCAGGTAGTCAGGGCAAAGAAGGGTCCTTCTATTTGCCTTTGTATGAGGTTGTTGGGAAAGATGGTGGCTTCATTCGAAGCGGTTCTCTATGCTCAATTTCATTCAAGACTGCTGCAAAACAGTATCCTCTCTGCCTGGAACAAGAAAGTCCAGGCGCTAGATTTTACGATGCATTTATCACCAATAGTGCAAGGGAAATCCTTCTTACCAGTTACCTGGAAAGTGGTAACAACAGATGCCAGCCTTTCGGGTTGGGGAGCAGTTCTGGAATAGACGACTGTCCAAGGGAAATGGTCCAGAACCGAGAGGACCTTACCCATCAACATTCTAGAAAGGCCTGGACATTCAGATTGCAGGGTTGTCCTGTGAGGATCCAGTCCGACAATGCCACAGCAGTGGTTTATATCAATCACCAAGGGAGCACCAGAAGTCGTGCAGCCCAGGGAGAGGTAAACCAGATCCTAACCTTTGCAGAAAAGCATGTGCTGTGCATATCGGCAATCCTCATTCCAGGGGTAGAGAACTGGCAGGCGGACTACTTAAGTCGCCAACAGTTGTTCCCAGGGGAATGGTCTCTCCACTCCTACATCTTCCTGGCTATATGCCAAAGATGGGGATCCCGGACGTAGATCTGTTTGCGTCCAGGTTCAACAACAAGATCAAAAACTTTGTGTCAAGAACAAGGGATCCACTTGCATGCAGGACAGATGCGTTGGTGACCTTATGGAATCAGTTCTCACTGATTTATGCATTCCCTCCTATTTTGCTGCTACCACGGCTTCTTCGCAGGATCAAGCCGGAAAATAAGTTGGTGCTTCTGGTAGCCCCAGTGTGGCCCAGAAGATTTTCGTATGCAGAAATAGTAAAGATGGCGGTAGGGCCCCCATGGACCCTACCACCATGTCCAGACCTGCTGTCACAGGGACCAGTGTTCCATCCTACCTTACGAACGCTAAATTTAACGGTTTGGCAATTGAAACCCATATTCTGAAGAATATCCACTTGCTTCGCATTCTTTGGTCCGAAGCTTTATACAGGGGGTAACGCGGCTTAATCCACCCCTGAACCCTTGGGACTTGAATTTAGTTCTGTCAGCATTACAGAAACAGCCTTTTGAGCTGATGCAACATATTCCCTTGGCCCCTTTGACAAGAAAGCTAGTTTTTCTGGTAGCCATTTCCTCTGCAAGAAGGGTATCAGAATTAGCGGCTCTTTCATGTAAAGAGCCATGTTTAATCACTCATGAGGATAGAGTAGTATTGTGTCCTCATCCTAGCTTTTTACCGAAGGTGGTTTCAGGTTTTCATCTAAACCAGGATATTGTTCTGCCGTCATTTTTTCCAGAACCCTGTTCTACGGAACAAAAGTCACTACATTCTCTGGATGTAGTGAGAGCGGTCAAAATCTATTTGGAGGCGACTGCTCGGGTTCGGAAAACGGATGTTTTGTTTGTGTTGCCTGAAGGTCCTAGAAAAGGACAGGCAGCGTCGAAATCTACTATTGCTAAGTGGATTCGGCAAGTAATTATTCAAGCTTATGGCTTGAACCGGAGAGTTCCACCTTTTCAAATCAAAGCGCACTCCACCAGGGCTGTTAGTGCTTCATGGGCAGTGCATCACCAGGCCTCCATGGCTCCAATCTGCAAGGCCACAACTTGGTCTTCAGTCCATACATTCACCAGATTCCATCAGGTGGATGTGAGAAGGCATGAGGATATCGCCTTTGGGACGCAGTGTGCTGCAGGCAGCAGTATATGTCCTCAGGTCTAATTGCACCCTATGTTTGTTTGTGTCTCCCTCCCCTCAGATAGCATTGCTCTGGGACATCCCATTCAGTAAATACTGTGGCTCTGTGTCCTGTGATGTACGAAAAAGAAAATAGGATTTTTATAACAGCTTACCTGTAAAATCCTTTTCTTCAAGTACATCACGGGACACAGAGGTCCCTCCCCTCTTCTAATACATGTATATTGCTTTGCTACAAAACTGAGGTACTCCCAGTAAGGGGAGGAGTTATATAGGGAGCTAAACTTCCTGTTTAGGCTGTGCCAATGTCCATCACCTAAAGGTGCCTATATAACCCATTCAGTAAATACTGTGGCTCTGTAAGCTGTTATAAAAATCCTATTGTTCGTATAGATATACATGGTTTTTACATAATCACATAAAAAGTGCTTGATCACATAGAAATGCTTAGTCGCATAAAGATGCTTGATCACATAAAGATGTTAATCGCATGAAGCTGCATGATTACCTAAAACTATAGTTTTACTTAAATGTACATGATTCCTCATAATCGCATAGGAATATATGTCTGTATAGATACGTGTTGCATAATGCGTTTTATGAACACTTGCCTGCAATATACTTGTTCCATGGCACACGTACTACATGAATGCTTGTGTACAGCGCGCACTTTTCATATTTTGCCTAAAATCATATTTTGTAAACTCATGTGTCCATGAACGCACGCTTCCATAGAGGCATATTGCTTTAACACATGCTGCATACATTAAACTGTATGCACATGTACTCGTTTCAGGCACCCCCCACGGCCGCCCCCGGCAGGTGGTGCCCCCCTCGGCACGCGGCTGATGCCAACGATCAGGCGCCTCTGCTCGATTGAGGAGGGGAAAACTTCTGTGGTTTTCAGGGGCTTGGCAAGAAGAGATCCTAGATGGGTCATCTCTGTGGTAACCCTAGGCTACTAACTAGAGTTTCAGAAACTTTCTAAGTTCAGACGCCCCCAAAGACCCAGTGAAAAGAGGATCTTTATTTCTGACGCTAAAACCGATTGATGTCACGGTGTATTCATAGAGACCCCCTCAAAAGAGCAGGGTATGTGGTTATCTCTTCATGGTACCAAAACCAAATGGAGATGTCAGACCCATTCTAGATCTCAAAGATCTAAATCGGTTCCTAAACATCCGCTCTCTTCGCATGGAATCAATCTGGTCAGCCGTATCCACCCTGTGGGGAGGAGCATTTCTAGCGTCGATAGGCATCAAATATGCGTATCTGCATGTGCCAATTTTTTACCTGTTCACCAGAAGTTCTGCGATTCGCAGTGGAACAGCACCTCTTCCAGTTGTGGCCTGGCCCTTCGGGTTAGCCACCACACCCTGGGTGTTTTCGAAGATCTGGGCCTGTTTTTAGCAAGACTAGGGGCCCAGGGTATAGCAGTAATGGCATACCTAGGCGACCTGCTGCTGATAGATCAGTTAGTAGCCTGGCTAGACCAGATTGTGTCCAGCATGGTCAAGTATCTGGAACACCTGGGTTGGGTATTCAACCTAGAAGAAGTCATCCTTACGTCCAGTAAGAAGGCTAGAGTACGGGGGACTCAGCCCGAAAAGTAGAGTCTCTTGGCCCCAGACAAAAGTCAGCGCTATAAGAGAGCTGGTCCATGTGGTCAAGGCAAGGAAAAGTCTTTCCATTTCACCTTTGCATGGAATTCCTAGGGAAGATGGTGGCTTCTTTTGAAACAATTTCTCTATGCTCAGCAAGACTGTTGCGAACAGTATTCTGTCTGCTTGGAAAAGAAGACCCAAGCCTTACATTATCCAAGGTATCTGGCCCCAAAGGTACGCAAGAGTCTTAGTTGGTGGTTGGTAGCAAAAGAATTGCAGAAGGGAAGATCCTTCATACCGGTTACCTGAAAGGTAGTGAAAACCTTGTCCATCAACATCCTAGAGATTCGGGTGGCACGTCTGACTCTAATGGCCTGAACATTTAGGTTGCAGGATTGTCCTGTCAGAATACAATCTGACAATGCCACAGCAGTGGCTTACATCAATCACCTAGGGGGTACCAGAAGTCACACAGCCAGAGGAAGGTGAGCCGTGTTCTGGCTTGAGCAGAGAAGCATGTGAAGCATGTCTCTTGCCTATCTGCAGTCTTTGTTCCGGTGGAGAACTGACAGACGAATTTCTTGAACCGCCAACAATTATTCCCAGGGAGATAGTCTCTACAGCCTGACATTTTCTGGCCATAAGCCAGAAATGGGGTATCTCGATCATAGATCTATTGGTGTCCAGTTTAACACAAGGTTAGACAACTTTTTTTGTTAAGGGCAAGGGATTCACCCGCATATGGGAGATGTGTTAGTATTCCCGCAGGTTCAGTTTTCACTGATTTATTCATTCCCTCCAGTGCCGCTTCATCCACGGCTTCTATGTAGGATCAAAAGGAAACGGAAGCAGGTAATCCTAGCAGATCCGGCATGACCCAGAGGATCCTAGTGTGCAGAGATCGTGGGGGTGTCAGTAGGGGATCCATGGACTCTTCCTTCTTGTTCAGACCTACTTTTGTAGGGGTCAGTATTCCATCCTGCCTTGCAAAAACTTTAGCAGTTTGGCTATTAAGCCCACATTCTAAAAGAATCAGGGTTTTTCAGGGTCATTGGTATCTACCCTCATTAATGCAAGAAAGCTGGCCTCTAGGACCATTCACTATAGGGTCTAGTGGGCCTATGTTCCTGCTGGAAACCGAGGATGGCATCCTCGGAAGTAATGTCATAGGTAGAATTCTTGCCTTCCTACAATTAGGAATGGAAATTAAGCTAGCCTTGAGTTCTATCAAGGGTCGGATGTCGGCCTTGTCAGTGTTTCTTTCCGAAGGCCGCTTGCTTTGCACTCTTTTAATCCGGACCTGTATACAAGGGGTAATGCGTATAAATCCGCCAGTTAGGTCACCCTTGTGCCCATGGGATTTGAATCTAGTTTTGTCGGCGTTACAAAGACAACCTTTTGAGCCGATGCACCTTTTTTCCCTTGTTCCTTCTGACAGGGAAATTGGTTTTCATGGTTGCGGCACACTCAGCAAGAGAGTTTCAGAGTTGGGCAGTTTCTTTTTTGTAAAGAGCCATTCTTAATTATTCATAACCATAAGGTGGTGTTGAGTCCTCACCCAACTTTTTTTGTTGCCTAAGATATCTAATTTCATCTGAATCAGCATGTTTTCCTGTCTTCCTTTTTTCAGAACCTTGTTCTGTGGAAGGAAAGTCATTACATTCTGTCCTTATAGTGAGAGCAGTTAAGGTCTATCTGAAGGATTCAGATAGAGAAAACTGACGCTCTGTTGTACTGCCAGAAAGCTATAGGAAAGGACAGGCAGCGTTGATATCAATTTTTTTCAAAATGGATTTGTCAGGTTGTTCAGGCTTACGGTTGAAAAGAACGGTTCCGCCTTTTCAAGTTAGAGTGCACTCTACCAGGGCAGCGTGTGCTTCATGGGCAGTGTATCACCAAGCCTCTATGACTCCGATTGCAAGGCTGCAACTTGATCATCGGTACATACAGTGCCTTGCAAAAGTATTCACCCCCTTTGGCTTTCTACCTATTTTGTTACATTACAGCCTTTAGTTCAATGTTTTTATTAATCTGAATTATATGTGAAGGATCAGAACACAATAGTCTAAGTTGGTGAAGTAAAATTAGAAAAATACATACATAAAGCTATTTTTCAGAAATAAAAAACTGATAATTGGCATGTGCGTATGTATTCACCCCCTTTGTTATGAAGCCCAAAAAAAGCTCTAGTGCAACCAATTACCTTCAGAAGTCACATAATTAGTGAAATGATATCCACCTGTGTGCAATCTAAGTGTCACATGATCTGTCATTACATATACACACCTTTTTGAAAGGCCCCAGAGGCTGCAACACCTAAGCAAGAGGCACCACTAACCAAACACTGCCATGAAGACCAAGGAACTCTCCAAACAAGTAAGGGACAATGTTGTTGAGAAGTACAAGTCGAGGTTAGGTTATGAAAAAATATCCAAATGTTTGATGATCCCTAGGAGCACCATCAAATCTATCATAACCAAATGGGAAGAACATGGCACAACAGCAAACCTGCCAAGAGACAGCCGCACACCAAAACTCACAGACCGGGCAAGGAGGGCATTAATCAGAGAGGCAGCACAGAGATCTAAGGTAACCCTGGAAGAGCTGCACAGTAGAGACTGGAGTATCTGTACATAGGACTACAATAAGACGTACGCTCCGTAGAGTTGGGCTTTATGGCAGAGTAGCCAGAAGAAAGCCATTACTTTCAGCAAAAAACAAAATGGCACATTTTAAGTTTCCAAAAAGGCATGTGGGAGACTCCCAAAATGTATGAAGGAAGGTGCTCTGGTCTGATGAGACTAAAATGTAACTTTTTGGCCATCAAAGAAAACACTATGTCTGACGCAAACCCAACACATCACATCACCCAAAGAACACCATCCCCACAATGAAACATGGTGGTGGCAGAATCATGCCGTGGGGATGTTTTTCAGCAGTGGAGACTCGGAAATTGGTCAGAGTTGAGGGAAAGATGGATGGTGCTAAATACAGGGATATTCTTGAGCAAAACCTGTACTACTATGTGTGTGATTTGAGGCTAGGATGGAGGTTCACCGTCCAGCAGGACAGTGACCCCAAACAGACTGCTAAAGCAACACTTGAGTGGTTTAAGGGGAAACATGTAAATGTGTTGGAATGGCCTAGTCAAAGCCCAGACATCAATCCAATAGAAAATCTGTGGCCAGACTTAAAGATTGCTGTTCACAAGCGCAAACCATCCAACTTGAAGGAGCTGGAGCAGTTTTGCAATGAGGAATGGGCAAAAATCCCAGTGGTAATAGAGACTTATCCAAAGCAACTTGGAGCTGTGATAGCCGCAAAAGGTGGCTCTACAAAGTATTGACTTTAGGGGGGTGAATAGTTATGCACATTGACTTTTCTGTTATTTTGTCCTATTTGTTGTTTGCTTCACTATAAATAAAAAAAACATTTTCAAAGTTGTGGGCATGTTCTGTAAATTAAATGATGCAAATCCTCAAACAATACATGTTATTTCCAGGTTGTGATGCAACAAAACATGGAAAATGCCAAGGGGGGTGAATACTTTTTCAAGGCACTGTAGCTCAGTGTCAGTGTTAAGCGTTCAATGAATCACTCTTACTAAAAGCCGAGGAATGCTGGAGATGCTTCGGTAGAGATCATAATGACCTCGGCGTACTGCACTTCCTCCTTCCGGATTACACACTGAGTCCGTGGAACGCACAGCGCCAGTTACGTCACTTCTGGTCGCTGTGAGATCACACACTGACGCGTTTCATCATTACAACTTTGTCAAAGGGCGTGGTCTTTTGGTTTGGTAACAGTTTTTTTACCCAAAAGAGGGGAGTGGCAATGGGGACAAAATTTGCGCCCAGTATCACCAACCTGTTTATGGGGGAGTGGGAGGATAAGGTTGTGTTTCATGAGAGGAGGGCCGAGCTCCTATTTTATAGGCGCAATATAGATGACCCCCTGCTAATATGGGCAGGACCTGAATCCTCACTTAAAGTGTTTTTAGACCACCTGAATGATAATACAAACAATATAAAATTGACCAGCCAGTGCAGCAAAGAACAAACTAATTTCTTGGATGTTAATATTTATCGTGTGGATGATAGTCTGCAAACTAAAGTTTTCTTCAAACCCACGGACAGGAAGAGCTTTTTGCCTACACATAGTGGCCACCATCCTCTTTGGTTGAAGAATGTGCCAAAAGGCCAAATTATGAGGGTAAAAAAGAACTTTTCCACGTCTTAGGACTTTGAACAACAATCCCTGGTGTTGAAAAACAGATTTCTTGAAAAAGGATATAAAATTCAACAACTTGACACCATAGTAGAGGAAATTAGATCTATACCTTGAGAAATGTGCTTGAGGGATAAGGTATTGGAAACAAAAAATATGGACCATGAATGGGGGTTTATGTCATCTTTTCACTCTCAATTTAGAGAAGTAGAGAATATTTTCAATACTCATTGGCATGTTTTGTGTCTTGACAAAACTTTAAAAAAAGAACTTCCTACTAAGCCTAAGTTCATTTATCGGAAAGCTCCCAACTTTGGTGATTTAATAGTGAAAAGGGTAGTAGATTCTCCAAGCAGAATTCCATCTTTCTGGAACATTGAATTTTAATCAAAAAACTTAATAAATGGTCAAACGGAACTACACTATGTGGAGTCTTTCTTCCCATGTTCCTGGATTTCGGAGGCTTATCAACGTGGCTCTGATTGAGTGTATGGCAGTATATTGATGTGGTTTGAGGCCTAATAACCT